>NC_139849.1:11196099-11618875 GCF_963691815.1 Echiichthys vipera | reverse complement strand
AGCAGGAAGTGTAGGTGCCCTGGAAGTCTCAGCCAGTGCCTGCTTGCATGTCACTGCCCAGGTGAGAGCTCGTCTGCTGGGTGCAGCAGTCAGTATAGGTGCCCTGGTAGTCTGAGCAAGTTCCTGCCTGCATGTCTCAGGTCAGGACCATGGTCAGAGCTCGTCTGCTGGGTGCAGCAGTCATTCAAGGTGCCCTGGGAGTCTGAGCCAGTGCTTGCCTGCATGTCTCAGGTCAGGACCAAGGTCAGAGCTCATCTGCTGGGTGCAGCAGTCAGTGAAGGTGCCGTGGGAGTCTGAGCCAGTGCCTGCCTGCATGTCACTGCCCAGGTGATAGCTCGTTTGCTGGGTGCAGCAGTCAGTGTAGGTGCCCTGGGAGTCTGAGCCAGTGCCTAACTGCATGTCTCAGGTCAGGACCAAGGTCAGAGCTCATCTGCTGGGTGCAGCAGTCAGTGTAGGTGCCCTGGGAGTCTGAGCCAGTGCCTGCCTGCATGTCACTGCAAAGGTGAGAGCTCGTCTGCTGGGTGCAGCAGTCAGTGTAGGTGCCCTGGTAGTCTGAGCAAGTGCCTGCCTGCATGTCTCTGCCCAGGTTAGAGCTTGTCTGCTGGGTGCAGCAGTCATTCGAGGTGCCCTGGGAGTCTGAGCCAGTGCTTGCCTGCATGTCTCAGGTCAGGACCAAGGTCAGAGCTCATCTGCTGGGTGCAGCAGCTAGTGTAGGTGCCCTGGGAGTCTGAGCCAGTGCCTGCCTGCATGTCACTGCCCAGGTGAGAGCTCGTCTGCTGGGTGCAGCAGTCAGTGTAGGTGCCCTGGGAGTTTGAGCCAGTGCCTGCCTGCTTGTCACTGCCCATGTTAGAGCTCGTCTGTTGGGTGCAGCAGTCAGTGTAGGTGCCCTGGTAGTCTTAGCAAGTGCCTGCCTGCATGTCTCTACCCAGAGCAGAGCTCGTCTGCTGGGTGCAGCAGTCATTCGAGGTGCCCTGGGAGTCTGAGCCAGTGCTTGCCTGCACGTCTCAGGTCAGAGCTTTTCTGCTGGGTGCAGCAGTCAGTGTAGGTGCCCTGGGAGTCTGAGCCAGTGCCTGCCTGCATGTCACTGCACAGGTGAGAGCTCGTCTGCTGGGTGCAGCAGTCAGTGTAGGTGCCCTGGTAGTCTGAGCAAGTGCCTGCCTGCATGTCTCTGCCCAGGTTAGAGCTCGTCTGCTGGGTGCAGCAGTCATTCGAGGTGCCCTGGGAGTCTGAGCCAGTGCCTGCCTGCATGTCTCAGGTAAGGACCAAGGTCAGAGCTCATCTGGTGGATGAAGCAGCAATTGTAGGTGCCCTGGGAGTCTGAGCCAGTGCCTGCCTGCATGTCACTGCCCAGGTGAGAGCTCGTCTGCTGGGTGCAGCAGTCAGTGTAGGTGCCCTGGGAGTCTGAGCCAGTGCCTGCCTGCATGACACTGCCAAGGTGAGAGCTCGTCTGCTGGGTGCAGCAGGAAGTGTAGGTGCCCTGGGAGTCTGAGCCAGTGCCTGCGTGCATGTCTCAGGTCAGGACCAAGGTCAGAGCTAATCTGCTGGGTGAAGCAGCAAGTGTAGGTGCCCTTGGAGTCTGAGCCAGTGCCTGCCTGCATGTCACTGCCCAGGTGAGAGCTCGTCTGCTGGGTGCAGCAGTCAGTGTAGGTGCCCTGGTAGTATGAGCAAGTGCCTGCCTGCATGTCTCAGGTCAGGACCATGGTCAGAGATCGTCTGCTGTATGCAGCAGTCAGTGGAGGTACCCTGGGAGTCTGAGCCAGTGCCTGCCTGCATGTCACTGCCCAGGTGAGAGCTCGTCTGCTGGGTGCAGCAGTCAGTGTAGGTGCACTGGGAGTCTGAGCCAGTGCCTGCGTGCATGTCTCAGGTCAGGACCAAGGTCAGAGCTCATCTGCTTGGTGAAGCAGCAAGTGTAGGTGCCCTTGGAGTCTGAGCCAGTGCCTGCCTGCATGTCACTGCCCAGGTGAGAGCTCGTCTGCTGGGTGCAGCAGTCAGTGTAGGTGCCCTGGGAGTCTGAGCCAGTGCCTGCCTACATGTCTCAGGTTAAGACCAAGGTCAGAGCTCGTCTGCTGGGTGCAGCAGTCAGTGTAGGTGCCCTGGTAGTCTGAGCAAGTGCCTGCCTGCATGTCTCTGCCCAGGTCAGAGCTCGTCTGCTGGATGCAGCAGTCATTCGAGGTGCCCTGGGAGTCTGAGCCAGTGCCTGCTTGCATGTCACTGCCCAGGTGAGAGCTCGTCTGCTGGGTGCAGCAGTCAGTGTAGGTGCCCTGGTAGTATGAGCAAGTGCCTGCCTGCATGTCTCAGGTCAGGACCATGGTCAGAGATCGTCTGCTGGGTGCAGCAGTCAGTGGAGGTACCCTGGGAGTCTGAGCCAGTGCCTGCCTGCATGTCTCAGGTAAGGACCAAGGTCAGAGCTCATCTGGTGGATGAAGCAGCAATTGTAGGTGCCCTGGGAGTCTGAGCCAGTGCCTGCCTGCATGTCACTGCCCAGGTGAGAGCTCGTCTGCTGGGTGCAGCAGTCAGTGTAGGTGCCCTGGGAGTCTGAGCCAGTGCCTGCCTGCATGACACTGCCAAGGTGAGAGCTCGTCTGCTGGGTGCAGCAGGAAGTGTAGGTGCCCTGGGAGTCTGAGCCAGTGCCTGCGTGCATGTCTCAGGTCAGGACCAAGGTCAGAGCTAATCTGCTGGGTGAAGCAGCAAGTGTAGGTGCCCTTGGAGTCTGAGCCAGTGCCTGCCTGCATGTCACTGCCCAGGTGAGAGCTCGTCTGCTGGGTGCAGCAGTCAGTGTAGGTGCCCTGGTAGTATGAGCAAGTGCCTGCCTGCATGTCTCAGGTCAGGACCATGGTCAGAGATCGTCTGCTGTATGCAGCAGTCAGTGGAGGTACCCTGGGAGTCTGAGCCAGTGCCTGCCTGCATGTCACTGCCCAGGTGAGAGCTCGTCTGCTGGGTGCAGCAGTCAGTGTAGGTGCACTGGGAGTCTGAGCCAGTGCCTGCGTGCATGTCTCAGGTCAGGACCAAGGTCAGAGCTCATCTGCTTGGTGAAGCAGCAAGTGTAGGTGCCCTTGGAGTCTGAGCCAGTGCCTGCCTGCATGTCACTGCCCAGGTGAGAGCTCGTCTGCTGGGTGCAGCAGTCAGTGTAGGTGCCCTGGGAGTCTGAGCCAGTGCCTGCCTACATGTCTCAGGTTAAGACCAAGGTCAGAGCTCGTCTGCTGGGTGCAGCAGTCAGTGTAGGTGCCCTGGTAGTCTGAGCAAGTGCCTGCCTGCATGTCTCTGCCCAGGTCAGAGCTCGTCTGCTGGATGCAGCAGTCATTCGAGGTGCCCTGGGAGTCTGAGCCAGTGCCTGCTTGCATGTCACTGCCCAGGTGAGAGCTCGTCTGCTGGGTGCAGCAGTCAGTGTAGGTGCCCTGGTAGTATGAGCAAGTGCCTGCCTGCATGTCTCAGGTCAGGACCATGGTCAGAGATCGTCTGCTGGGTGCAGCAGTCAGTGGAGGTACCCTGGGAGTCTGAGCCAGTGCCTGCCTGCATGTCTCAGGTAAGGACCAAGGTCAGAGCTCATCTGGTGGATGAAGCAGCAATTGTAGGTGCCCTGGAGTCTGAGCCAGTGCCTGCCTGCATGTCACTGCCCAGGTGAGAGCTCGTCTGCTGGGTGCAGCAGTCAGTGTAGGTGCCCTGGTAGTATGAGCAAGTGCCTGCCTGCATGTCTCAGGTCAGGACCATGGTCAGAGATCGTCTGCTGTATGCAGCAGTCAGTGGAGGTACCCTGGGAGTCTGAGCCAGTGCCTGCCTGCATGTCACTGCCCAGGTGAGAGCTCGTCTGCTGGGTGCAGCAGTCAGTGTAGGTGCACTGGGAGTCTGAGCCAGTGCCTGCGTGCATGTCTCAGGTCAGGACCAAGGTCAGAGCTCATCTGCTTGGTGAAGCAGCAAGTGTAGGTGCCCTTGGAGTCTGAGCCAGTGCCTGCCTGCATGTCACTGCCCAGGTGAGAGCTCGTCTGCTGGGTGCAGCAGTCAGTGTAGGTGCCCTGGGAGTCTGAGCCAGTGCCTGCCTACATGTCTCAGGTTAAGACCAAGGTCAGAGCTCGTCTGCTGGGTGCAGCAGTCAGTGTAGGTGCCCTGGTAGTCTGAGCAAGTGCCTGCCTGCATGTCTCTGCCCAGGTCAGAGCTCGTCTGCTGGATGCAGCAGTCATTCGAGGTGCCCTGGGAGTCTGAGCCAGTGCCTGCTTGCATGTCACTGCCCAGGTGAGAGCTCGTCTGCTGGGTGCAGCAGTCAGTGTAGGTGCCCTGGTAGTATGAGCAAGTGCCTGCCTGCATGTCTCAGGTCAGGACCATGGTCAGAGATCGTCTGCTGGGTGCAGCAGTCAGTGGAGGTACCCTGGGAGTCTGAGCCAGTGCCTGCCTGCATGTCTCAGGTAAGGACCAAGGTCAGAGCTCATCTGGTGGATGAAGCAGCAATTGTAGGTGCCCTGGGAGTCTGAGCCAGTGCCTGCCTGCATGTCACTGCCCAGGTGAGAGCTCGTCTGCTGGGTGCAGCAGTCAGTGTAGGTGCCCTGGGAGTCTGAGCCAGTGCCTGCCTGCATGACACTGCCAAGGTGAGAGCTCGTCTGCTGGGTGCAGCAGGAAGTGTAGGTGCCCTGGGAGTCTGAGCCAGTGCCTGCGTGCATGTCTCAGGTCAGGACCAAGGTCAGAGCTAATCTGCTGGGTGAAGCAGCAAGTGTAGGTGCCCTTGGAGTCTGAGCCAGTGCCTGCCTGCATGTCACTGCCCAGGTGAGAGCTCGTCTGCTGGGTGCAGCAGTCAGTGTAGGTGCCCTGGTAGTATGAGCAAGTGCCTGCCTGCATGTCTCAGGTCAGGACCATGGTCAGAGATCGTCTGCTGTATGCAGCAGTCAGTGGAGGTACCCTGGGAGTCTGAGCCAGTGCCTGCCTGCATGTCACTGCCCAGGTGAGAGCTCGTCTGCTGGGTGCAGCAGTCAGTGTAGGTGCACTGGGAGTCTGAGCCAGTGCCTGCGTGCATGTCTCAGGTCAGGACCAAGGTCAGAGCTCATCTGCTTGGTGAAGCAGCAAGTGTAGGTGCCCTTGGAGTCTGAGCCAGTGCCTGCCTGCATGTCACTGCCCAGGTGAGAGCTCGTCTGCTGGGTGCAGCAGTCAGTGTAGGTGCCCTGGGAGTCTGAGCCAGTGCCTGCCTACATGTCTCAGGTTAAGACCAAGGTCAGAGCTCGTCTGCTGGGTGCAGCAGTCAGTGTAGGTGCCCTGGTAGTCTGAGCAAGTGCCTGCCTGCATGTCTCTGCCCAGGTCAGAGCTCGTCTGCTGGATGCAGCAGTCATTCGAGGTGCCCTGGGAGTCTGAGCCAGTGCCTGCTTGCATGTCACTGCCCAGGTGAGAGCTCGTCTGCTGGGTGCAGCAGTCAGTGTAGGTGCCCTGGTAGTATGAGCAAGTGCCTGCCTGCATGTCTCAGGTCAGGACCATGGTCAGAGATCGTCTGCTGGGTGCAGCAGTCAGTGGAGGTACCCTGGGAGTCTGAGCCAGTGCCTGCCTGCATGTCTCAGGTAAGGACCAAGGTCAGAGCTCATCTGGTGGATGAAGCAGCAATTGTAGGTGCCCTGGGAGTCTGAGCCAGTGCCTGCCTGCATGTCACTGCCCAGGTGAGAGCTCGTCTGCTGGGTGCAGCAGTCAGTGTAGGTGCCCTGGGAGTCTGAGCCAGTGCCTGCCTGCATGACACTGCCAAGGTGAGAGCTCGTCTGCTGGGTGCAGCAGGAAGTGTAGGTGCCCTGGGAGTCTGAGCCAGTGCCTGCGTGCATGTCTCAGGTCAGGACCAAGGTCAGAGCTAATCTGCTGGGTGAAGCAGCAAGTGTAGGTGCCCTTGGAGTCTGAGCCAGTGCCTGCCTGCATGTCACTGCCCAGGTGAGAGCTCGTCTGCTGGGTGCAGCAGTCAGTGTAGGTGCCCTGGTAGTATGAGCAAGTGCCTGCCTGCATGTCTCAGGTCAGGACCATGGTCAGAGATCGTCTGCTGTATGCAGCAGTCAGTGGAGGTACCCTGGGAGTCTGAGCCAGTGCCTGCCTGCATGTCACTGCCCAGGTGAGAGCTCGTCTGCTGGGTGCAGCAGTCAGTGTAGGTGCACTGGGAGTCTGAGCCAGTGCCTGCGTGCATGTCTCAGGTCAGGACCAAGGTCAGAGCTCATCTGCTTGGTGAAGCAGCAAGTGTAGGTGCCCTTGGAGTCTGAGCCAGTGCCTGCCTGCATGTCACTGCCCAGGTGAGAGCTCGTCTGCTGGGTGCAGCAGTCAGTGTAGGTGCCCTGGGAGTCTGAGCCAGTGCCTGCCTACATGTCTCAGGTTAAGACCAAGGTCAGAGCTCGTCTGCTGGTGCAGCAGTCAGTGTAGGTGCCCTGGTAGTCTGAGCAAGTGCCTGCCTGCATGTCTCTGCCCAGGTCAGAGCTCGTCTGCTGGATGCAGCAGTCATTCGAGGTGCCCTGGGAGTCTGAGCCAGTGCCTGCTTGCATGTCACTGCCCAGGTGAGAGCTCGTCTGCTGGGTGCAGCAGTCAGTGTAGGTGCCCTGGTAGTATGAGCAAGTGCCTGCCTGCATGTCTCAGGTCAGGACCATGGTCAGAGATCGTCTGCTGGGTGCAGCAGTCAGTGGAGGTACCCTGGGAGTCTGAGCCAGTGCCTGCCTGCATGTCTCAGGTAAGGACCAAGGTCAGAGCTCATCTGGTGGATGAAGCAGCAAGTGTAGGTGCCCTGGGAGTCTGAGCCAGTGCCTGCCTGCATGTCACTGCCCAGGTGAGAGCTCGTCTGCTGGGTGCAGCAGTCAGTGTAGGTGCCCTGGGAGTCTGAGCCAGTGCCTGCCTGCATGACACTGCCAAGGTGAGAGCTCGTCTGCTGGGTGCAGCAGGAAGTGTAGGTGCCCTGGGAGTCTGAGCCAGTGCCTGCGTGCATGTCTCAGGTCAGGACAAAGGTCAGAGCTAATCTGCTGGGTGAAGCAGCAAGTGTAGGTGCCCTTGGAGTCTGAGCCAGTGCCTGCCTGCATGTCACTGCCCAGGTGAGAGCTCGTCTGCTGGGTGCAGCAGTCAGTGTAGGTGCCCTGGTAGTATGAGCAAGTGCCTGCCTGCATGTCTCAGGTCAGGACCATGGTCAGAGATCGTCTGCTGTATGCAGCAGTCAGTGGAGGTACCCTGGGAGTCTGAGCCAGTGCCTGCCTGCATGTCTCAGGTCAGGACCAAGGTCAGAGATCATCTGGTGGATGAAGCAGCAAGTGTAGGTGCCCTGTGAGTCTGAGCCAGTGCCTGCCTGCATGTCACTGTCCAGGTGAGAGCTCGTCTGCTGGGTGCGGCAGTCAGTGTAGGTGCCCTGTGAGTCTGAGCCAGTGCCTGCCTGCATGTCACTGCCCAGGTGAGAGCTCGTCTGCTGGGTGCAGCAGTCAGTGTAGGTGCCCTGGGAGTCTGAGCCAGTGACTGCCTGCATGTCACTGCCCAGGTGAGAGCTCGTCTGCTGGGTGCAGCAGTCAGTGTAGGTGCACTGGGAGTCTGAGCCAGTGCCTGCGTGCATGTCTCAGGTCAGGACCAAGGTCAGAGCTCATCTGCTGGGTGAAGCAGCAAGTGTAGGTGCCCTTGGAGTCTGAGCCAGTGCCTGCCTGCATGTCACTGCCCAGGTGAGAGCTCGTCTGCTGGGTGCAGCAGTCAGTGTAGGTGCCCTGGTAGTATGAGCAAGTGCCTGCCTGCATGTCTCAGGTCAGGACCATGGTCAGAGATCGTCTGCTGTATGCAGCAGTCAGTGGAGGTACCCTGGGAGTCTGAGCCAGTGCCTGCCTGCATGTCTCAGGTCAGGACCAAGGTCAGAGATCATCTGGTGGATGAAGCAGCAAGTGTAGGTGCCCTGGGAGTCTGAGCCAGTGCCTGCCTGCATGTCACTGTCCAGGTGAGAGCTCGTCTGCTGGGTGCGGCAGTCAGTGTAGGTGCCCTGTGAGTCTGAGCCAGTGCCTGCCTGCATGTCACTGCCCAGGTGAGAGCTCGTCTGCTGGGTGCAGCAGTCAGTGTAGGTGCCCTGGGAGTCTGAGCCAGTGACTGCCTGCATGTCACTGCCCAGGTGAGAGCTCGTCTGCTGGGTGCAGCAGTCAGTGTAGGTGCACTGGGAGTCTGAGCCAGTGCCTGCGTGCATGTCTCAGGTCAGGACCAAGGTCAGAGCTCATCTGCTGGGTGAAGCAGCAAGTGTAGGTGCCCTTGGAGTCTGAGCCAGTGCCTGCCTGCATGTCACTGCCAAGGTGAGAGCTCGTCTGCTGGGTGCAGCAGTCAGTGTAGGTGCCCTGGGAGTCTGAGCCAGTGCCTGCCTACATGTGTCAGGTTAAGACCAAGGTCAGAGCTCGTCTGCTGGGTGCAGCAGTCAGTGTAGGTGCCCTGGTAGTCTGAGCAAGTGCCTGCCTGCATGTCTCTGCCCAGGTCAGAGCTCGTCTGCTGGATGCAGCAGTCATTCGAGGTGCCCTTGGAGTCTGAGCCAGTGCCTGCTTGCATGTCACTGCCCAGGTGAGAGCTCGTCTGCTGGGTGGAGCAGTCAGTGTAGGTGCCCTGGTAGTATGAGCAAGTAGCTGCCTGCATGTCTCAGGTCAGGACCAAGGTCAGAGCTCATCTGCTGGGTGAATCATCAAGTGTAGGTGCCCTTGGAGTCTGAGCCAGTGACTGCCTTCATGTCACTGCCCAGGTGAGAGCTCGTCTGCTGGGTGCAGCAGTCAGTGTAGGTGCCCTGGGAGTCTGAGCCAGTGCCTGCCTACATGTCTCAGGTCAGGACCATCGTCAGAGATCGTCTGCTGGGTGCAGCAGTCAGTGGAGGTACCCTGGGAGTCTGAGCCAGTGCCTGCCTGCATGTCTCAGGTCATGACCAAGGTCAGAGCTCATCTGGTGGATGTAGCAGCAAGTGTAGGTGCCCTGGGAGTCTAAGCCAGTGCCTGCCTGCATGTCACTGCCCCGGTGAGAGCTCGTCTGCTGGGTGCAGCAGTCAGTATAGGTGCCCTGGGAGTCTGAGCCAGTGCCTGCCTGCATGTCACTGCCCAGGTGAGAGCTTGTCTGCTGGGTGCAGCAGTCAGTGTAGGTGCCCTGGTAGTCTTAGCAAGTGCCTGCCTGCATGTCTCTGCCCAGAGCAGAGCTCGTCTGCTGGGTGCAGCAGTCATTCAAGGTGCCCTGGGAGTCTGAGCCAGTGCTTGCCTGCATGTCTCAGGTCAGGACCAAGGTCAGAGCTCATCTGTTGGGTGCAGCAGTCAGTGTAGGTTCCCTGGTAGTCTGAGCCAGTGCCTGCCTGCATGTCACTGCCCAGGTGAGAGCTCGTCTGCTGGGTGCAGCAGTCAGTTTAGGTACCCTGGGAGTCTGAGCCAGTGCCTGCCCACATGTCACTGCCCAGGTGAGAGCTCGTCTGCTTGGTGCAGCAATCAGTGTAGGTTCCCTGGTAGTGTGAGCAAGTTCTTGCCTGCATGTCTCAGGTCAGGACCAAGGTCAGAGCTTGTCTGCTGGGTGCATCAGTCAGTGGAGGTACCCTGGGAGTCTGAGCCAGTGCGTGCCTGCATGTCTCAGGTCAGGACAAAGGTCAGAGCTCATCTGCTGGATGCAGCAGTCAGTGTAGGTGCCCTGGGAGTCTGAGCCAGTGCCTGCCTGCATGTCACTGCAAAGGTGAGAGCTCGTCTGCTGGGTGCAGCAGTCAGTGTAGGTGCCCTGGTAGTGTGATCAAGTACCTGCCTGCATGTCTCTGCCCAGGTTAGAGCTCATCTGCTGGGTGCAGCAGTCATTCGAGGTGCCCTGGGAGTCTGAGCCAGTGCTTGCCTGCATGTCTCAGGTCAGGACCAAGGTCAGAGCTTATCTGCTGGGTGCAGCAGCTAGTGTAGGTGCCCGGGGAGTCTGAGCCAGTGCCTGCCTGCATGTCACTGCCCAGGTGAGAGCTCGTCTACTGGGTGCAGCAGTCAGTGTAGGTGCCCTGGGAGTCTGAGCCAGTGCCTGCCTGCATGTCTCAGGTCAGGACAAAGGTCAGAGCTCATCTGCTGGGTGCAGCAGCTAGTGTAGGTGCCCTTGGAGTCTGAGCCAGTGCCTGCCTGCATGTCACTGCCCAGGTGAGAGCTCGTCTGCTGGGTTCAGCAGTCAGTGTAGGTGCCCTGGGAGTCTGAGCCAGAGCCTGCAGGAAAGTCTCAGGTCAGGACCAAGGTCAGAGCTCTTCTGCTGGGTGCAGCAGCTAGTGTAGGTGCCCTGGGAGTCTGAGCCTTTGCCTGCCTGCATGTCACTGCCCAGGTGAGAGCTCATCTGCTGGGTGATGCAGTCAGTGGAGGTACCCTGGGAGTCTGAGCCAGTGCCTGCCTGCATGTCTCAGGTCAGGACCAAGGTCAGAGCTAATCTGCTGGGTGCAGCAGTCAGTGTAGGTGCCCTGGGAGTCTAAGCCAGTGCCTGCCTGCATGTCACTGCACAGGTGAGAGCTCGTCTGCTGAGTGCAGCAGTCAGTGTAGGTGCCCTGGTAGTCTGAGCAAGTGCCTGCCTGCATATCTCTGCCCAGGTTAGAGCTCGTCTCCTGGGTGCAGCAGTCATTCGAGGTGCCCTGGGAGTCTGAGCCAGTGCTTGCCTGCATGTCTCAGGTCAGGACCAAGGTCAGAGCTCATCTGCTGGGTGCAGCAGTCAGTGTAGGTGCCCTGGGAGTCTGAGCCAGTGCCTGCTTGCATGTCACTGCCCAGGTGAGAGCTCGTCTGCCGGGTGCAGCAGTGAGTGTAGGTGCCCTGGTAGTCTGAGCAAGTGCCTGCCTGCATATCTCAAGTCAGGACCAAGGTCACGGCTCGTCTGCTGGGTGCAGCAGTCAGTGGAGGTGCCGTGGGAGTCTGAGCCAGTGCCTGCCTGCATGTCACTGCCCAGGTGATTGGTCGTTTGCTGGGTGCAGCAGTCAGTGTAGGTGCCCTGGGAGTCTGAGCCAGTGCCTAACTGCATGTCTCAGGTCAGAACCAAGGTCAAAGCTCATCTGCTGGGTGCAGCAGTCAGTGTAGGTGCCCTGGGAGTCTGAGCCAGTGCCTGCCTGCATGTCACTGCCCAGGTGAGAGCTCATCTGCTGGGTGCAGCAGTCAGTGTAGGTGCCCTGGGAGTCTGAGCCAGTGCCTGCCTGCATGTCTCAGGTCAGGACAAAGGTCAGAGCTCATCTGCTGGGTGCAGCAGCTAGTGTAGGTGCCCTGGGAGTCTGAGCCAGAGCCTGCAGGAAAGTCTCAGGTCAGGACCAAGGTCAGAGCTCTTCTGCTGGGTGCAGCAGCTAGTGTAGGTGCCCTGGGAGACTGAGCCTTTGCCTGCCTGCATGTCACTGCCCAGGTGAGAGCTCGTCTGCTGGGTGATGCAGTCAGTGGAGGTACCCTGGGAGTCTGAGCCAGTGCCTGCCTGCATGTCTCAGGTCAGGACCAAGGTCAGAGCTAATCTGCTGGGTGCAGCAGTCAGTGTAGGTGCCCTGGGAGTCTAAGCCAGTGCCTGCCTGCATGTCACTGCAAAGGTGAGAGCTCGTCTGCTGAGTGCAGCAGTCAGTGTAGGTGCCCTGGTAGTCTGAGCAAGTGCCTGCCTGCATGTCTCTGCCCAGGTTAGAGCTCGTCTGCTGGGTGCAGCAGTCATTTGAGGTGCCCTGGGTGTCTGAGCCAGTGCTTGCCTGCATGTCACTGCCCAGGTGAGAGCTCATCTGCTGGGTGCAGCAGTCAGTGTAGGTGCCCTGGGAGTCTGAGCCAGTGCCTGCCTGCATGTCACTGCCCAGGTGAGAGCTCATCTGCTGGGTGCAGCAGTCAGTGTAGGTGCCCTGGGAGTCTGAGCCAGTGCCTGCCTGCATGTCTCAGGTCAGGACAAAGGTCAGAGCTCATCTGCTGGGTGCAGCAGCTATTGTAGGTGCCCTGGGAGTCTGAGCCAGTGCCTGCCTGTATGTCACTGCCAAGGTGAGAGCTCGTCTGCTGGGTGCAGCAATCAGTGTAGGTGCCCTGGGAGTTTGAGCCAGTGCCTGCCTGCTTGTCACTGCCCAGGTTAGAGGTCGTCTGCTGGGTGCAGCATTTAGTATAGGTGCCGTGGGAGTCTGAGCCAGTGCCTGCCTGCATGTCACTGCCCAGGTGAGAGCTTGTCTGCTGGGTGGAGCAGTCAGTGTAGGTGCCCTGGTAGTCTTAGCAAGTGCCTGCCTGCATATCTCTGCCCAGAGCAGAGCTCGTCTGCTGGGTGCAGCAGTCATTCTAGGTGCCCTGGGAGTCTGAGCCAGTGCTTGCCTGCACGTCTCAGGTCAGAGCTCATCTGCTGGGTGCAGCAGTCAGTGGAGGTGCCCTGGGAGTCCGAGTTAGTGCCTGCCTTCATGTCACTGCCCAGGTGAGAGCTCATCTGCTGGGTGCAGTAGTCAGTGGAGGTGCCCTGGGAGTCTGAGTTAGTGCCTGCCTTCATGTCACTTCCCAGGTGAGAGCTCGTCTGCTGGGTGCAGCAGTTAGTGTAGGTGCCCTGCGAGTCTGAGCCAGTGCCTGCCTGCATGTCTCAGGTCAGGACCAAGGTCAGAGCTCATCTGCTGGGTGCAGCAGTCAGTGTAGGTGCCCTGGGAGTCTGAGCCAGTGCCTGCTTGCATGTCACTACCCAGGTGAGAGCTCGTCTCCTGGTTGCAGCAGTCAGTGTAGGTGCCCTGGTAGTCTGAGCAAGTGCCTGCCTGCATGTCTCAGGTCAGGACCAAGGTCAGAGCTCGTCTGCTGGATGCAGCAGTCAGTGGAGGTACCCTGGGAGTCTGAGCCAGTGCCTGCCTGCATGTCTCAGGTCAGGACCAAGGTCAGAGCTCTTTTGCTGGGTGTAGCAGTCAGTGTAGTTGCCCTAGGAGTCTGAGCAAGTGCCTGCTTGAATGTCACTGCCCAGGTGAGAGCTCGTCTGCTGGGTGCAGCAGTCAGTGTAGGTGCCCTGGGAGTCTGAGCCAGTGCCTGCCTGCATGTCTCAGGTCAGGACCAAGGTCAGAGCTCATCTGCTGGGTGCAGCAGTCAGTGTAGGTGCCCTGTTAGTCTGAGCAAGTGCCTGCCTGCATGTCTCAGGTCAGGACCAAGGTCAGAGCTTATCTGCTGGGTGCAGCAGCTAGTGTAGGTGCCCTGGGAGTCCGAGCCAGTGCTTGCCTGCATGTCACTGCCCAGGTGAGAGCTCGTCTGCTGGGTGCAGCAGTCAGTGTAGGTGCCCTGGGAGTCTGAGCCAGTGCCTGCCTGCATGTCTCTGCCCAGGTTAGAGGTCGTCTGCTGGGTGTAGCAGTCATTCGAGGTGCCCTGGGAGTCTGAGCCAGTGCTTGCCTGCATGTCTCAGGTCAGGACCAAGGTCAGAGCTTATCTGCTGGGTGCAGCAGTCAGTGTAGGTGCCCTGGGAGTCTGAGCCAGTGCCTGCTTGCATGTCACTGCCCAGGTGAGAGCTCGTCTGCTGGGTGCAGCAGTCAGTGGAGGTGCCCTGGTAGTCTGAGCAAGTGCCTGCCTGCATATCTCAGGTCAGGACCAAGGTCAGGGCTCGTCTGCTGGGTGCAGCAGTCAGTGGAGGTGCCATGGGAGTCTGAGCCAGTGCCTGCCTGCATGTCACTGCCCAGGTGATAGCTCGTTTGCTGGATGCAGCAGTCAGTGTAGGTGCCCTGGGAGTCTGAGCCAGTGCCTAACTGCATGACTCAGGTCAAAACCAAGGTCAGAGCTCATCTGCTGGGTGCAGCAGTCAGTGTAGGTGCCCTGGGAGTCTGAGCCAGTGCCTGCCTGCATGTCACTGCCCAGGTGAGAGCTCATCTGCTGGGTGCAGCAGTCAGTGTAGGTGCCCTGGGAGTCTGAGCCAGTGCCTGCCTGCATCTCTCAGGTCAGGACCAAGGTCAGAGCTCGTCTGCTGGGTGCAGCAGTCAGTGGAGGTACCATGGGAGTCTGAGCCAGTGTCTGCCTGCATCTCTCAGGTCAGGACCAAGGTCAGAGCTCGTCTGCTGGATGCAGCAGTCATTCGAGGTGCCCTGGGAGTCTGAGCCACTGCCTGCTTGCATGTCACTGCCCAGGTGAGAGCTCATCTGCTGGGTGCAGCAGTCAGTGTAGGTGCCCTGGGAGTCTGAGCCAGTGCCTGCCTGCATCTCTCAGGTCAGAACCAAGGTCAGAGCTCGTCTGCTGGGTGCAGCAGTCAGTGGAGGTACCATGGGAGTCTGAGCCAGTGTCTGCCTGCATCTCTCAGGTCAGGACCAAGGTCAGAGCTCATCTGCTGGGTGCAGCAGTCAGTGTAGGTGCCCTGGGAGTCTGAGCCAGTGTCTGCCTGCATCTCTCAGGTCAGGACCAAGGTCAGAGCTCGTCCGCTGGGTGCAGCAGTCAGTGGAGGTACCCTGGGAGTCTGAAGCAGTGCCTGCCTGCATGTCTCAGGTCAGGACCAGGGTCAGAGCTCATCTGCTGGGTGAAGCAGCAAGTGTAGGTGCCCTTGGAGTCTGAGCCAGTGCCTGCCTACATGTCACTGCCCAGGTGAGAGCTCGTGTGCTGGGTGCAGGAGTCAGTGTAGGTGCCCTGGGAGTCTGAGCCAGTGCCTGCCTACATGTCTCAGGTCAAGACCAAGGTCAGAGCTCGTCTGCTGGGTGCAGCAGTCAGTGTAGGTGCCCTGGTAGTCTGAGCAAGTGCCTGCCTGCATGTCTCTGCCCAGGTCAGAGCTCGTCTGCTGGATGCAGCAGTCATTCGAGGTGCCCTGGGAGTCTGAGCCAGTGCCTGCTTGCATGTCACTGCCCAGGTGAGAGCTTGTCTGCTGGGTGCAGCAGTCAGTGTAGGTGCCCTGGTAGTATGAGCAAGTAGCTGCCTGCATGTCTCAGGTCAGGACCATGGTCAGAGATCGTCTGCTGGATGCAGCAGTCAGTGGAGGTACCCTGGGAGTCTGAAGCAATGCCTGCCTGCATGTCTCAGGTCAGGACCAAGGTCAGAGCTCATCTAATGGGTGAAGCAGCAAGTGTAGGTGCCCTTGGAGTCTGAGCCATTGCCTGCCTACATGTCACTGCCCAGGTGAAAGCTCGTCTGCTGGGTGCAGCAGTCAGTGTAGGTGCCCTGGGAGTCTGAGCCAGTGCCTGCCTACATGTCTCAGGTCAAGACCAAGGTCAGAGCTCCTCTGCTGGGTGCAGCAGTCAGTGTAGGTGCCCTGGTAGTCCGAGCAAGTGCCTGCCTGCATGTCTCTGCCCAGGTCAGAGCTCGTCTGCTGGATGCAGCAGTCATTCGAGGTGCCCTGGGAGTCTGAGCCACTGCCTGCTTGCATGTCACTGCCCAGGTGAGAGCTTGTCTGCTGGGTGCAGCAGTCAGTGTAGGTGCCCTGGTAGTATGAGCAAGTAGCTGCCTGCATGTCTCAGGTCAGGACTAAGGTCAGAGCTCATCTGCTGGGTGAAGCATCAAGTGTAGGTGCCCTTGGAGTCTGAGTCAGTGCCTGCCTTCATGTCACTGCCCAGGTGAGAGCTCGTCTGCTGGGTGCAGCAGTCAGTGTAGGTGCCCTGGGAGTCTGAGCCAGTGCCTGCCTACATGTCTCAGGTCAGGACCATGGTCAGAGATCGTCTGCTGGGTGCAGCAGTCAGTGGAGGTACCCTGGGAGTCTGAGCCAGTGCCTGCCTGCATGTCTCAGGTCAGGACCAAGGTCAGAGCTCATCTGGTGGATGTAGCAGCAAGTGTAGGTGCCCTGGGAGTCTAAGACAGTGCCTGCCTGCATGTCACTGCCCAGGTGAGAGCTCGTCTGCTGGGTGCAGCAGTCAGTGTAGGTGCCCTGGGAGTCTGAGCCAGTGCCTGCCTGCATGTCACTGCCAAGGTGAGAGCTCGTCTGCTGGGTGCAGCAGTCAGTGTAGGTGCCCTGGGAGTCTGAGCCAGTGCCTGCCTGCATGTCACTGCCCAGGTGAGAGCTCGTCTGCTGGATGCAGCAGTCAGTGTAGGTGCCCTTGGAGTCTGAGCCAGTGCCTGCCTGCATGTCTCAGGTCAGGACCAAGGTCAGAGCTCATCTGCTGGGTGCAGCAGTCAGTGTAGGTGCCCTGGGAGTCTGAGCCAGTGCCTGCCCGCATGTCACTGCCCAGGTGAGAGCTTGTCTGCTGGGTGCAGCAGTCAGTGTAGGTGCCCTGGGAGTCTGAGCCAGTGCCTGCCTTCATGTCTCAGGTCAGGACCAAGGTCAGAGCTCATCTGGTGGGTGCAGCAGGAAGTGTAGGTGCCCTGGAAGTCTCAGCCAGTGCCTGCTTGCATGTCACTGCCCAGGTGAGAGCTCGTCTGCTGGGTGCAGCAGTCAGTATAGGTGCCCTGGTAGTCTGAGCAAGTTCCTGCCTGCATGTCTCAGGTCAGGACCATGGTCAGAGCTCGTCTGCTGGGTGCAGCAGTCATTCAAGGTGCCCTGGGAGTCTGAGCCAGTGCTTGCCTGCATGTCTCAGGTCAGGACCAAGGTCAGAGCTCATCTGCTGGGTGCAGCAGTCAGTGAAGGTGCCGTGGGAGTCTGAGCCAGTGCCTGCCTGCATGTCACTGCCCAGGTGATAGCTCGTTTGCTGGGTGCAGCAGTCAGTGTAGGTGCCCTGGGAGTCTGAGCCAGTGCCTAACTGCATGTCTCAGGTCAGGACCAAGGTCAGAGCTCATCTGCTGGGTGCAGCAGTCAGTGTAGGTGCCCTGGGAGTCTGAGCCAGTGCCTGCCTGCATGTCACTGCAAAGGTGAGAGCTCGTCTGCTGGGTGCAGCAGTCAGTGTAGGTGCCCTGGTAGTCTGAGCAAGTGCCTGCCTGCATGTCTCTGCCCAGGTTAGAGCTCGTCTGCTGGGTGCAGCAGTCATTCGAGGTGCCCTGGGAGTCTGAGCCAGTGCTTGCCTGCATGTCTCAGGTCAGGACCAAGGTCAGAGCTCATCTGCTGGGTGCAGCAGCTAGTGTAGGTGCCCTGGGAGTCTGAGCCAGTGCCTGCCTGCATGTCACTGCCCAGGTGAGAGCTCGTCTGCTGGGTGCAGCAGTCAGTGTAGGTGCCCTGGGAGTTTGAGCCAGTGCCTGCCTGCTTGTCACTGCCCATGTTAGAGCTCGTCTGTTGGGTGCAGCAGTCAGTGTAGGTGCCCTGGTAGTCTTAGCAAGTGCCTGCCTGCATGTCTCTACCCAGAGCAGAGCTCGTCTGCTGGGTGCAGCAGTCATTCGAGGTGCCCTGGGAGTCTGAGCCAGTGCTTGCCTGCACGTCTCAGGTCAGAGCTTTTCTGCTGGGTGCAGCAGTCAGTGTAGGTGCCCTGGGAGTCTGAGCCAGTGCCTGCCTGCATGTCACTGCACAGGTGAGAGCTCGTCTGCTGGGTGCAGCAGTCAGTGTAGGTGCCCTGGTAGTCTGAGCAAGTGCCTGCCTGCATGTCTCTGCCCAGGTTAGAGCTCGTCTGCTGGGTGCAGCAGTCATTCGAGGTGCCCTGGGAGTCTGAGCCAGTGCCTGCCTGCATCTCTCAGGTCAGGACCAAGGTCAGAGCTCGTCTGCTGGGTGCAGCAGTCAGTGGAGGTACCCTGGGAGTCTGAAGCAGTGCCTGCCTGCATGTCTCAGGTCAGGACCAAGGTCAGAGCTCATCTGCTGGGTGAAGCAGCAAGTGTAGGTGCCCTTGGAGTCTGAGCCAGTGCCTGCCTACATGTCACTGCCCAGGTGAAAGCTCGTCTGCTGGGTGCAGCAGTCAGTGTAGGTGCCCTGGGAGTCTGAGACAGTGCCTGCCTACATGTCTCAGGTAGAGACCAAGGTCAGAGCTCGTCTGCTGGGTGCAGCAGTCAGTGTAGGTGCCCTGGTAGTCTGAGCAAGTGCCTGCCTGCATGTCTCTGCCCAGGTCAGAGCTCGTCTGCTGGATGCAGCAGTCATTCGAGGTGCCCTGGGAGTCTGAGCCAGTGCCTTCTTGCATGTCACTGCCCAGGTGAGAGCTTGTCTGCTGGGTGCAGCAGTCAGTGTAGGTGCCCTGGTAGTATGAGCAAGTAGCTGCCTGCATGTCTCAGGTCAGGACCAAGGTCAGAGCTCATCTGGTGGGTGAAGCATCAAGTGTAGGTGCCCTTGGAGTCTGAGCCAGTGCCTGCCTTCATGTCACTGCCCAGGTGAGAGCTCGTCTGCTGGGTGCAGCAGTCAGTGTAGGTGCCCTGGGAGTCTGAGCCAGTGCCTGCCTACATGTCTCAGGTCAGGACCATGGTCAGAGATCGTCTGCTGGGTGCAGCAGTCAGTGGAGGTACCCTGGGAGTCTGAGCCAGTGCCTGCCTGCATGTCTCAGGTCAGGACCAAGGTCAGAGCTCATCTGGTGGATGTAGCAGCAAGTGTAGGTGCCCTGGGAGTCTAAGCCAGTGCCTGCCTGCATGTCACTGCCCAGGTGAGAGCTCGTCTGCTGGGTGCAGCAGTCAGTGTAGGTGCCCTGGGAGTCTGAGCCAGTGCCTGCCTGCATGTCACTGCCCAGGTGAGAGCTCGTCTGCTGGATGCAGCAGTCAGTGTAGGTGCCCTTGGAGTCTGAGCCAGTGCCTGCCTGCATGTCTCAGGTCAGGACCACGGTCAGAGCTCATCTGCTGGGTGCAGCAGTCAGTGTAGGTGCCCTGGGAGTCTGAGCCAGTGCCTGCCTGCATGTCACTGCCCAGGTGAGAGCTTGTCTGCTGGGTGCAGCAGTCAGTGTAGGTGCCCTGGGAGTCTGAGCCAGTGCCTGCCTTCATGTCTCAGGTCAGGACCAAGGTCAGAGCTCATCTGGTGGGTGCAGCAGGAAGTGTAGGTGCCCTGGAAGTCTCAGCCAGTAACTGCTTGCATGTCACTGCCCAGGTGAGAGCTCGGTTGCTGGGTGCAGCAGTCAGTGTAGGTGCCCTGGGAGTCTGAGCCAGTGCCTGCCTGCATTACTCAGGTCAGGACAAAGGTCAGAGCTCATCTGCTGGGTGCAGCAGTCAGTGTAGGTACCCTGGAAGTCTGAGCCAGTGCCTGCCTGCATGTCTCAGGTCAGGACCAAGGTCAAAGCTCATCTGCTGGGTGCAGCAGTCAGTGGAGGCGCCCTGGGAGTCCGAGTTAGTGCCTTCCTTCATGTCACTGCCCAGGTGAGAGCTCATCTGCTGGGTGCAGCAGTCAGTGTAGGTGCCCTGGGAGTCTGAGCCAGTGCCTGCCTGCATGTCACTGCCCAGGTGAGAGCTCGTCTGCTGGGTGCAGCAGTCAGTGTAGGTGCCCTGGGAGTCTGAGCCAGTGCCTGCCTGCATGCCTCAGGTCAGGACCAAGGTCAGAGCTCGTCTGTTGGGTGAAGCAGCAAGTGTAGGTGCCCTGGGAGTCTGAGCCAGTGCCTTCCTGGCTGTCACTGCCCAAGTGAGAGCTCATCTGCTGGGTGCAACAGTCAGTATAGGTACCCTGGGAGTCTGAGCCAGTGCCTGCCTGCATGTCTCAGGTCAGAACCAAGGTCAGAGCTCATCTGCTGGGTGAAGCAGCAAGTGTAGGTGCCCTGGGAGTCTGAGCCAGTGCCTGCCTGCATGTCACTGCCCAGGTCAGAGCTCATCTGCTGGGTGCAGCAGTCAGTGTAGGTGCCCTGGTAGTCTGAGCAAGTGCCTGCCTGCATGTCTCTGCCCAGGTCAGAGCTCGTCTGCTGGATGCAGCAGTCCTTTGAGGTGCCCTGGGAGTCTGAGCCAGTGCCTGCTTGCATGTCACTGCCCAGGTGAGAGCTCGTCTGCTGGCTGCAGCAGTCAGTATAGGTGCCCTGGTAGTCTGAGCAAGTGCCTGCCTGCATGTCTCAGGTCAGGACCATGGTCAAAGCTCGTCTGCTGGGTGCAGCAGTCATTCAAGGTGCCCTGGGAGTCTGAGCCAGTGCTTGCCTGCATGTCTCAGGTCAGGACCAAGGTCAGAGCTCATCTGCTGGGTGCAGCAGTCAGTGTAGGTGCCCTGGTAGTCTGAGCCAGTGCCTGCTTGCATGTCACTGCCCAGGTGAGAGCTCGTCTGCTTGGTGCAGCAGTCAGTGTAGGTGCCCTGGTAGTCTGAGCAAGTGCCTGCCTGCATATCTCAGGTCAGGACGAAGGTCAGGGCTCGTCTGCTGGGTGCAGCAGTCAGTAAAGGTGCCGTGGGAGTCTGAGCCAGTGCCTGCCTGCATGTCACTGCCCAGGTGATAGCTCGTTTGCTGGGTGCAGCAGTCAGTGTAGGTGCCCTGGGAGTCTGAGCCAGTGCCTAACTGCATGTCTCAGGTCAGGACCAAGGTCAGAGCTCATCTGCTGGGTGCAGCAGTCAGTGTAGGTGCCCTGGGAGTCTGAGCCAGTGCCTGCCTGCATGTCACTGCAAAGGTGAGAGCTCGTCTGCTGGGTGCAGCAGTCAGTGTAGGTGCCCTGGTAGTCTGAGCAAGTGCCTGCCTGCATGTCTCAGGTCAGGACCAAGGTCAGAGCTCATCTGCTGGGTGCAGCAGCTAGTGTAGGTGCCCTGGGAGTCTGAGCCAGTGCCTGCCTGCATGTCACTGCCCAAGTGAGAGCTCGTCTGCTGGGTGCAGCAGTCAGTGTAGGTGCCCTGGGAGTTTGAGCCAGTGCCTGCCTGCTTGTCACTGCCCATGTTAGAGCTCGTCTGTTGGGTGCAGCAGTCAGTGTAGGTGCCCTGGTAGTCTTAGCAAGTGCCTGCCTGCATGTCTCTACCCAGAGCAGAGCTCGTCTGCTGGGTGCAGCAGTCATTCGAGGTGCCCTGGGAGTCTGAGCCAGTGCTTGCCTGCACGTCTCAGGTCAGAGCTTGTCTGCTGGGTGCAGCAGTCAGTGTAGGTGCCCTGGGAGTCTGAGCCAGTGCCTGTCTGCATGTCACTGCACAGGTGAGAGCTCGTCTGCTGGGTGCAGCAGTCAGTGTAGGTGCCCTGGTAGTCTGAGCAAGTGCCTGCCTGCATGTCTCTGCCCAGGTTAGAGCTCGTCTGCTGGGTGCAGCAGTCATTCGAGGTGCCCTGGGAGTCTGAGCCAGTGCTTGCCTGCATGTCTCAGGTCAGGACCAAGGTCAGAGCTCATCTGCTGGGTGCAGCAGTCAGTGTAGGTGCCCTGGGAGTCTAAGCCAGTGCCTGCTTGCATGTCACTGCCCAGGTGAGAGCTCGTCTGCTGGGTGCAGCATTGAGTGTAGGTGCCCTGGTAGTCTGAGCAAATGCCTGCCTGCATATCTCAGGTCAGGACCAAGGTCAGGGCTCGTCTGCTGGGTGCAGCAGTCAGTGGAGGTGCCGTGGGAGTCTGAGCCAGTGCCTTCCTGCATGTCACTGCCCAGGTGATAGCTCGTCTGCTGGGTGCAGCAGTCAGTGTAGGTGCCCTGGGAGTCTGAGCCAGTGCCTAACTGCATGTCTCAGGTCAGAACCAAGGTCAGGGCTCGTCTGCTGGGTGCAGCAGTCAGTGGAGGTGCCGTGGGAGTCTGAGCCAGTGCCTTCCTGCATGTCACTGCCCAGGTGATAGCTCGTCTGCTGGGTGCAGCAGTCAGTGTAGGTGCCCTGGGAGTCTGAGCCAGTGCCTAACTGCATATCTCAGGTCAGAACCAAGGTCAGAGCTCATCTGCTGGGTGCAGCAGTCAGTGTAGGTGCCCTGGGAGTCTGAGCCAGTGCCTGCCTGCATGTCACTGCCCAGGTGAGAGCTCATCTGCTGGGTGCAGCAGTCAGTGTAGGTGCCCTGGGAGTCTGAGCCAGTGCCTGCCTGCATGTCTCAGGTCAGGACCAAGGTCAGAGCTCATCTGCTGGGTGCAGCAGTCAGTGTAGGTGCCCTGTTAGTCTGAGCAAGTGCCTGCCTGCATCTCTCAGGTCAGGACCAAGGTCAGAGCTCATCTGCTGGGTGCATCAGTCAGTGTAGGTGCCCTGGGAGTCTGAGCCAGTGCCTTCCTGCATGTCACTACCCAGGTGAGAGCTCGTCTTCTGGTTGCAGCAGTCAGTGTAGGTGCCCTGGTAGTCTGAGCAAGTGCCTGCCTGCATGTCTCAGGTCAGGACCAAGGTCAGAGCTCGTCTGCTGGGTGTAGCAGTCAGTGTAGTTGCCCTAGGAGTCTGAGCCAGTGCCTGCCTGCATGTCACTGCCCAGGTGAGAGCTCATCTGCTGGGTGCAGCAGTCAGTGTAGGTGCCCTGGGAGTCTGAGCCAGTGCCTGCCTGCATGTCTCAGGTCAGGACAAAGGTCAGAGCTCATCTGCTGGGTGCAGCAGCTAGTGTAGGTGCCCTGGGAGTCTGAGCCAGAGCCTGCAGGAAAGTCTCAGGTCAGGACCAAGGTCAGAGCTCTTCTGCTGGGTGCAGCAGCTAGTGTAGGTGCCCTGGGAGACTGAGCCTTTGCCTGCCTGCATGTCACTGCCCAGGTGAGAGCTCGTCTGCTGGGTGATGCAGTCAGTGGAGGTACCCTGGGAGTCTGAGCCAGTGCCTGCCTGCATGTCTCAGGTCAGGACCAAGGTCAGAGCTAATCTGCTGGGTGCAGCAGTCAGTGTAGGTGCCCTGGGAGTCTAAGCCAGTGCCTGCCTGCATGTCACTGCACAGGTGAGAGCTCGTCTGCTGAGTGCAGCAGTCAGTGTAGGTGCCCTGGTAGTCTGAGCAAGTGCCTGCCTGCATGTCTCTGCCCAGGTTAGAGCTCGTCTGCTGGGTGCAGCAGTCATTTGAGGTGCCCTGGGAGTCTGAGCCAGTGCTTGCCTGCATGTCTCAGGTCAGGACCAAGGTCAGAGCTCATCTGCTGGGTGCAGCAGTCAGTGTAGGTGCCCTGGGAGTCTGAGCCAGTGCCTGACTGCATGTCACTGCCCAGGTGAGAGCTCATCTGCTGGGTGCAGCAGTCAGTGTAGGTGCCCTGGGAGTCTGAGCCAGTGCCTGCCTGCATGTCTCAGGTCAGGACAAAGGTCAGAGCTCATCTGCTGGGTGCAGCAGCTATTGTAGGTGCCCTGGGAGTCTGAGCCAGTGCCTGCCTGTATGTCACTGCCAAGGTGAGAGCTCGTCTGCTGGGTGCAGCAGTCAGTGTAGGTGCCCTGGGAGTTTGAGCCAGTGCCTGCCTGCTTGTCACTGCCCAGGTTAGAGGTCGTCTGCTGGGTGCAGCAGTCAGTATAGGTGCCGTGGGAGTCTGAGCCAGTGCCTGCCTGCATGTCACTGCCCAGGTGAGAGCTTGTCTGCTGGGTGGAGCAGTCAGTGTAGGTGCCCTGGTAGTCTTAGCAAGTGCCTGCCTGCATATCTCTGCCCAGAGCAGAGCTCGTCTGCTGGGTGCAGCAGTCATTCTAGGTGCCCTGGGAGTCTGAGCCAGTGCTTGCCTGCACGTCTCAGGTCAGAGCTCATCTGCTGGGTGCAGCAGTCAGTGGAGGTGCCCTGGGAGTCCGAGTTAGTGCCTGCCTTCATGTCACTGCCCAGGTGAGAGCTCATCTGCTGGGTGCAGTAGTCAGTGGAGGTGCCCTGGGAGTCTGAGTTAGTGCCTGCCTTCATGTCACTTCCCAAGTGAGAGCTCGTCTGCTGGGTGCAGCAGTTAGTGTAGGTGCCCTGCGAGTCTGAGCCAGTGCCTGCCTGCATGTCTCAGGTCAGGACCAAGGTCAGAGCTCATCTGCTGGGTGCAGCAGTCAGTGTAGGTGCCCTGGGAGTCTGAGCCAGTGCCTGCTTGCATGTCACTACCCAGGTGAGAGCTCGTCTCCTGGTTGCAGCAGTCAGTGTAGGTGCCCTGGTAGTCTGAGCAAGTGCCTGCCTGCATGTCTCAGGTCAGGACCAAGGTCAGAGCTCGTCTGCTGGATGCAGCAGTCAGTGGAGGTACCCTGGGAGTCTGAGCCAGTGCCTGCCTGCATGTCTCAGGTCAGGACCAAGGTCAGAGCTCTTTTGCTGGGTGTAGCAGTCAGTGTAGTTGCCCTAGGAGTCTGAGCAAGTGCCTGCTTGAATGTCACTGCCCAGGTGAGAGCTCGTCTGCTGGGTGCAGCAGTCAGTGTAGGTGCCCTGGGAGTCTGAGCCAGTGCCTGCCTGCATGTCTCAGGTCAGGACCAAGGTCAGAGCTCATCTGCTGGGTGCAGCAGTCAGTGTAGGTGCCCTGGGAGTCTGAGCAAGTGCCTGCCTGCATGTCTCAGGTCAGGACCAAGGTCAGAGCTCATCTGCTGGGTGCAGCAGTCAGTGTAGGTGCCCTGTTAGTCTGAGCAAGTGCCTGCCTGCATGTCTCAGGTCAGGACCAAGGTCAGAGCTTATCTGCTGGGTGCAGCAGCTAGTGTAGGTGCCCTGGGAGTCCGAGCCAGTGCCTGCCTGCATGTCACTGCCCAGGTGAGAGCTCGTCTGCTGGGTGCAGCAGTCAGTGTAGGTGCCCTGGGAGTCTGAGCCAGTGCCTGCCTGCATGTCTCTGCCCAGGTTAGAGGTCGTCTGCTGGGTGCAGCAGTCATTCGAGGTGCCCTGGGAGTCTGAGCCAGTGCTTGCCTGCATGTCTCAGGTCAGGACCAAGGTCAGAGCTCATCTGCTGGGTGCAGCAGTCAGTGTAGGTGCCCTGGGAGTCTGAGCCAGTGCCTGCTTGCATGTCACTGCCCAGGTGAGAGCTCGTCTGCTGGGTGCAGCAGTCAGTGGAGGTGCCCTGGTAGTCTGAGCAAGTGCCTGCCTGCATATCTCAGGTCAGGACCAAGGTCAGGGCTCGTCTGCTGGGTGCAGCAGTCAGTGGAGGTGCCATGGGAGTCTGAGCCAGTGCCTGCCTGCATGTCACTGCCCAGGTGATAGCTCGTTTGCTGGATGCAGCAGTCAGTGTAGGTGCCCTGGGAGTCTGAGCCAGTGCCTAACTGCATGACTCAGGTCAAAACCAAGGTCAGAGCTCATCTGCTGGGTGCAGCAGTCAGTGTAGGTGCCCTGGGAGTCTGAGCCAGTGCCTGCCTGCATGTCACTGCCCAGGTGAGAGCTCATCTGCTGGGTGCAGCAGTCAGTGTAGGTGCCCTGGGAGTCTGAGCCAGTGCCTGCCTGCATCTCTCAGGTCAGGACCAAGGTCAGAGCTCGTCTGCTGGGTGCAGCAGTCAGTGGAGGTACCATGGGAGTCTGAGCCAGTGTCTGCCTGCATCTCTCAGGTCAGGACCAAGGTCAGAGCTCGTCTGCTGGATGCAGCAGTCATTCGAGGTGCCCTGGGAGTCTGAGCCACTGCCTGCTTGCATGTCACTGCCCAGGTGAGAGCTCATCTGCTGGGTGCAGCAGTCAGTGTAGGTGCCCTGGGAGTCTGAGCCAGTGCCTGCCTGCATCTCTCAGGTCAGGACCAAGGTCAGAGCTCGTCTGCTGGGTGCAGCAGTCAGTGGAGGTACCATGGGAGTCTGAGCCAGTGTCTGCCTGCATCTCTCAGGTCAGGACCAAGGTCAGAGCTCATCTGCTGGGTGCAGCAGTCAGTGTAGGTGCCCTGGGAGTCTTAGCCAGTGTCTGCCTGCATCTCTCAGGTCAGGACCAAGGTCAGAGCTCGTCCGCTGGGTGCAGCAGTCAGTGGAGGTACCCTGGGAGTCTGAAGCAGTGCCTGCCTGCATGTCTCAGGTCAGGACCAGGGTCAGAGCTCATCTGCTGGGTGAAGCAGCAAGTGTAGGTGCCCTTGGAGTCTGAGCCAGTGCCTGCCTACATGTCACTGCCCAGGTGAGAGCTCGCGTGCTGGGTGCAGGAGTCAGTGTAGGTGCCCTGGGAGTCTGAGCCAGTGCCTGCCTACATGTCTCAGGTCAAGACCAAGGTCAGAGCTCGTCTGCTGGGTGCAGCAGTCAGTGTAGGTGCCCTGGTAGTCTGAGCAAGTGCCTGCCTGCATGTCTCTGCCCAGGTCAGAGCTCGTCTGCTGGATGCAGCAGTCATTCGAGGTGCCCTGGGAGTCTGAGCCAGTGCCTGCTTGCATGTCACTGCCCAGGTGAGAGCTTGTCTGCTGGGTGCAGCAGTCAGTGTAGGTGCCCTGGTAGTATGAGCAAGTAGCTGCCTGCATGTCTCAGGTCAGGACCATGGTCAGAGATCGTCTGCTGGATGCAGCAGTCAGTGGAGGTACCCTGGGAGTCTGAAGCAATGCCTGCCTGCATGTCTCAGGTCAGGACCAAGGTCAGAGCTCATCTAATGGGTGAAGCAGCAAGTGTAGGTGCCCTTGGAGTCTGAGCCATTGCCTGCCTACATGTCACTGCCCAGGTGAAAGCTCGTCTGCTCGGTGCAGCAGTCAGTGTAGGTGCCCTGGGAGTCTGAGCCAGTGCCTGCCTACATGTCTCAGGTCAAGACCAAGGTCAGAGCTCCTCTGCTGGGTGCAGCAGTCAGTGTAGGTGCCCTGGTAGTCCGAGCAAGTGCCTGCCTGCATGTCTCTGCCCAGGTCAGAGCTCGTCTGCTGGATGCAGCAGTCATTCGAGGTGCCCTGGGAGTCTGAGCCACTGCCTGCTTGCATGTCACTGCCCAGGTGAGAGCTTGTCTGCTGGGTGCAGCAGTCAGTGTAGGTGCCCTGGTAGTATGAGCAAGTAGCTGCCTGCATGTCTCAGGTCAGGACCAAGGTCAGAGCTCATCTGCTGGGTGAATCATCAAGTGTAGGTGCCCTTGGAGTCTGAGCCAGTGACTGCCTTCATGTCACTGCCCAGGTGAGAGCTCGTCTGCTGGGTGCAGCAGTCAGTGTAGGTGCCCTGGGAGTCTGAGCCAGTGCCTGCCTACATGTCTCAGGTCAGGACCATCGTCAGAGATCGTCTGCTGGGTGCAGCAGTCAGTGGAGGTACCCTGGGAGTCTGAGCCAGTGCCTGCCTGCATGTCTCAGGTCATGACCAAGGTCAGAGCTCATCTGGTGGATGTAGCAGCAAGTGTAGGTGCCCTGGGAGTCTAAGCCAGTGCCTGCCTGCATGTCACTGCCCAGGTGAGAGCTCGTCTGCTGGGTGCAGCAGTCAGTATAGGTGCCCTGGGAGTCTGAGCCAGTGCCTGCCTGCATGTCACTGCCCAGGTGAGAGCTTGTCTGCTGGGTGCAGCAGTCAGTGTAGGTGCCCTGGTAGTCTTAGCAAGTGCCTGCCTGCATGTCTCTGTCCAGAGCAGAGCTCGTCTGCTGGGTGCAGCAGTCATTCAAGGTGCCCTGGGAGTCTGAGCCAGTGCTTGCCTGCATGTCTCAGGTCAGGACCAAGGTCAGAGCTCATCTGTTGGGTGCAGCAGTCAGTGTAGGTTCCCTGGTAGTCTGAGCCAGTGCCTGCCTGCATGTCACTGCCCAGGTGAGAGCTCGTCTGCTGGGTGCAGCAGTCAGTTTAGGTACCCTGGGAGTCTGAGCCAGTGCCTGCCCACATGTCACTGCCCAGGTGAGAGCTCGTCTGCTTGGTGCAGCAATCAGTGTAGGTTCCCTGGTAGTGTGAGCAAGTTCTTGCCTGCATGTCTCAGGTCAGGACCAAGGTCAGAGCTTGTCTGCTGGGTGCATCAGTCAGTGGAGGTACCCTGGGAGTCTGAGCCAGTGCGTGCCTGCATGTCTCAGGTCAGGACAAAGGTCAGAGCTCATCTGCTGGATGCAGCAGTCAGTGTAGGTGCCCTGGGAGTCTGAGCCAGTGCCTGCCTGCATGTCACTGCAAAGGTGAGAGCTCGTCTGCTGGGTGCAGCAGTCAGTGTAGGTGCCCTGGTAGTGTGATCAAGTACCTGCCTGCATGTCTCTGCCCAGGTTAGAGCTCATCTGCTGGGTGCAGCAGTCATTCGAGGTGCCCTGGGAGTCTGAGCCAGTGCTTGCCTGCATGTCTCAGGTCAGGACCAAGGTCAGAGCTTATCTGCTGGGTGCAGCAGCTAGTGTAGGTGCCCGGGGAGTCTGAGCCAGTGCCTGCCTGCATGTCACTGCCCAGGTGAGAGCTCGTCTACTGGGTGCAGCAGTCAGTGTAGGTGCCCTGGGAGTCTGAGCCAGTGCCTGCCTGCATGTCTCAGGTCAGGACAAAGGTCAGAGCTCATCTGCTGGGTGCAGCAGCTAGTGTAGGTGCCCTTGGAGTCTGAGCCAGTGCCTGCCTGCATGTCACTGCCCAGGTGAGAGCTCGTCTGCTGGGTTCAGCAGTCAGTGTAGGTGCCCTGGGAGTCTGAGCCAGAGCCTGCAGGAAAGTCTCAGGTCAGGACCAAGGTCAGAGCTCTTCTGCTGGGTGCAGCAGCTAGTGTAGGTGCCCTGGGAGTCTGAGCCTTTGCCTGCCTGCATGTCACTGCCCAGGTGAGAGCTCATCTGCTGGGTGATGCAGTCAGTGGAGGTACCCTGGGAGTCTGAGCCAGTGCCTGCCTGCATGTCTCAGGTCAGGACCAAGGTCAGAGCTAATCTGCTGGGTGCAGCAGTCAGTGTAGGTGCCCTGGGAGTCTAAGCCAGTGCCTGCCTGCATGTCACTGCACAGGTGAGAGCTCGTCTGCTGAGTGCAGCAGTCAGTGTAGGTGCCCTGGTAGTCTGAGCAAGTGCCTGCCTGCATATCTCTGCCCAGGTTAGAGCTCGTCTCCTGGGTGCAGCAGTCATTCGAGGTGCCCTGGGAGTCTGAGCCAGTGCTTGCCTGCATGTCTCAGGTCAGGACCAAGGTCAGAGCTCATCTGCTGGGTGCAGCAGTCAGTGTAGGTGCCCTGGGAGTCTGAGCCAGTGCCTGCTTGCATGTCACTGCCCAGGTGAGAGCTCGTCTGCCGGGTGCAGCAGTGAGTGTAGGTGCCCTGGTAGTCTGAGCAAGTGCCTGCCTGCATATCTCAAGTCAGGACCAAGGTCACGGCTCGTCTGCTGGGTGCAGCAGTCAGTGGAGGTGCCGTGGGAGTCTGAGCCAGTGCCTGCCTGCATGTCACTGCCCAGGTGATTGCTCGTTTGCTGGGTGCAGCAGTCAGTGTAGGTGCCCTGGGAGTCTGAGCCAGTGCCTAACTGCATGTCTCAGGTCAGAACCAAGGTCAAAGCTCATCTGCTGGGTGCAGCAGTCAGTGTAGGTGCCCTGGGAGTCTGAGCCAGTGCCTGCCTGCATGTCACTGCCCAGGTGAGAGCTCATCTGCTGGGTGCAGCAGTCAGTGTAGGTGCCCTGGGAGTCTGAGCCAGTGCCTGCCTGCATGTCTCAGGTCAGGACAAAGGTCAGAGCTCATCTGCTGGGTGCAGCAGCTAGTGTAGGTGCCCTGGGAGTCTGAGCCAGAGCCTGCAGGAAAGTCTCAGGTCAGGACCAAGGTCAGAGCTCTTCTGCTGGGTGCAGCAGCTAGTGTAGGTGCCCTGGGAGACTGAGCCTTTGCCTGCCTGCATGTCACTGCCCAGGTGAGAGCTCGTCTGCTGGGTGATGCAGTCAGTGGAGGTACCCTGGGAGTCTGAGCCAGTGCCTGCCTGCATGTCTCAGGTCAGGACCAAGGTCAGAGCTAATCTGCTGGGTGCAGCAGTCAGTGTAGGTGCCCTGGGAGTCTAAGCCAGTGCCTGCCTGCATGTCACTGCACAGGTGAGAGCTCGTCTGCTGAGTGCAGCAGTCAGTGTAGGTGCCCTGGTAGTCTGAGCAAGTGCCTGCCTGCATGTCTCTGCCCAGGTTAGAGCTCGTCTGCTGGGTGCAGCAGTCATTTGAGGTGCCCTGGGTGTCTGAGCCAGTGCTTGCCTGCATGTCACTGCCCAGGTGAGAGCTCATCTGCTGGGTGCAGCAGTCAGTGTAGGTGCCCTGGGAGTCTGAGCCAGTGCCTGCCTGCATGTCACTGCCCAGGTGAGAGCTCATCTGCTGGGTGCAGCAGTCAGTGTAGGTGCCCTGGGAGTCTGAGCCAGTGCCTGCCTGCATGTCTCAGGTCAGGACAAAGGTCAGAGCTCATCTGCTGGGTGCAGCAGCTATTGTAGGTGCCCTGGGAGTCTGAGCCAGTGCCTGCCTGTATGTCACTGCCAAGGTGAGAGCTCGTCTGCTGGGTGCAGCAATCAGTGTAGGTGCCCTGGGAGTTTGAGCCAGTGCCTGCCTGCTTGTCACTGCCCAGGTTAGAGGTCGTCTGCTGGGTGCAGCAGTCAGTATAGGTGCCGTGGGAGTCTGAGCCAGTGCCTGCCTGCATGTCACTGCCCAGGTGAGAGCTTGTCTGCTGGGTGGAGCAGTCAGTGTAGGTGCCCTGGTAGTCTTAGCAAGTGCCTGCCTGCATATCTCTGCCCAGAGCAGAGCTCGTCTGCTGGGTGCAGCAGTCATTCTAGGTGCCCTGGGAGTCTGAGCCAGTGCTTGCCTGCACGTCTCAGGTCAGAGCTCATCTGCTGGGTGCAGCAGTCAGTGGAGGTGCCCTGGGAGTCCGAGTTAGTGCCTGCCTTCATGTCACTGCCCAGGTGAGAGCTCATCTGCTGGGTGCAGTAGTCAGTGGAGGTGCCCTGGGAGTCTGAGTTAGTGCCTGCCTTCATGTCACTTCCCAGGTGAGAGCTCGTCTGCTGGGTGCAGCAGTTAGTGTAGGTGCCCTGCGAGTCTGAGCCAGTGCCTGCCTGCATGTCTCAGGTCAGGACCAAGGTCAGAGCTCATCTGCTGGGTGCAGCAGTCAGTGTAGGTGCCCTGGGAGTCTGAGCCAGTGCCTGCTTGCATGTCACTACCCAGGTGAGAGCTCGTCTCCTGGTTGCAGCAGTCAGTGTAGGTGCCCTGGTAGTCTGAGCAAGTGCCTGCCTGCATGTCTCAGGTCAGGACCAAGGTCAGAGCTCGTCTGCTGGATGCAGCAGTCAGTGGAGGTACCCTGGGAGTCTGAGCCAGTGCCTGCCTGCATGTCTCAGGTCAGGACCAAGGTCAGAGCTCTTTTGCTGGGTGTAGCAGTCAGTGTAGTTGCCCTAGGAGTCTGAGCAAGTGCCTGCTTGAATGTCACTGCCCAGGTGAGAGCTCGTCTGCTGGGTGCAGCAGTCAGTGTAGGTGCCCTGGGAGTCTGAGCCAGTGCCTGCCTGCATGTCTCAGGTCAGGACCAAGGTCAGAGCTCATCTGCTGGGTGCAGCAGTCAGTGTAGGTGCCCTGTTAGTCTGAGCAAGTGCCTGCCTGCATGTCTCAGGTCAGGACCAAGGTCAGAGCTTATCTGCTGGGTGCAGCAGCTAGTGTAGGTGCCCTGGGAGTCCGAGCCAGTGCTTGCCTGCATGTCACTGCCCAGGTGAGAGCTCGTCTGCTGGGTGCAGCAGTCAGTGTAGGTGCCCTGGGAGTCTGAGCCAGTGCCTGCCTGCATGTCTCTGCCCAGGTTAGAGGTCGTCTGCTGGGTGTAGCAGTCATTCGAGGTGCCCTGGGAGTCTGAGCCAGTGCTTGCCTGCATGTCTCAGGTCAGGACCAAGGTCAGAGCTTATCTGCTGGGTGCAGCAGTCAGTGTAGGTGCCCTGGGAGTCTGAGCCAGTGCCTGCTTGCATGTCACTGCCCAGGTGAGAGCTCGTCTGCTGGGTGCAGCAGTCAGTGGAGGTGCCCTGGTAGTCTGAGCAAGTGCCTGCCTGCATATCTCAGGTCAGGACCAAGGTCAGGGCTCGTCTGCTGGGTGCAGCAGTCAGTGGAGGTGCCATGGGAGTCTGAGCCAGTGCCTGCCTGCATGTCACTGCCCAGGTGATAGCTCGTTTGCTGGATGCAGCAGTCAGTGTAGGTGCCCTGGGAGTCTGAGCCAGTGCCTAACTGCATGACTCAGGTCAAAACCAAGGTCAGAGCTCATCTGCTGGGTGCAGCAGTCAGTGTAGGTGCCCTGGGAGTCTGAGCCAGTGCCTGCCTGCATGTCACTGCCCAGGTGAGAGCTCATCTGCTGGGTGCAGCAGTCAGTGTAGGTGCCCTGGGAGTCTGAGCCAGTGCCTGCCTGCATCTCTCAGGTCAGGACCAAGGTCAGAGCTCGTCTGCTGGGTGCAGCAGTCAGTGGAGGTACCATGGGAGTCTGAGCCAGTGTCTGCCTGCATCTCTCAGGTCAGGACCAAGGTCAGAGCTCGTCTGCTGGATGCAGCAGTCATTCGAGGTGCCCTGGGAGTCTGAGCCACTGCCTGCTTGCATGTCACTGCCCAGGTGAGAGCTCATCTGCTGGGTGCAGCAGTCAGTGTAGGTGCCCTGGGAGTCTGAGCCAGTGCCTGCCTGCATCTCTCAGGTCAGAACCAAGGTCAGAGCTCGTCTGCTGGGTGCAGCAGTCAGTGGAGGTACCATGGGAGTCTGAGCCAGTGTCTGCCTGCATCTCTCAGGTCAGGACCAAGGTCAGAGCTCATCTGCTGGGTGCAGCAGTCAGTGTAGGTGCCCTGGGAGTCTGAGCCAGTGTCTGCCTGCATCTCTCAGGTCAGGACCAAGGTCAGAGCTCGTCCGCTGGGTGCAGCAGTCAGTGGAGGTACCCTGGGAGTCTGAAGCAGTGCCTGCCTGCATGTCTCAGGTCAGGACCAGGGTCAGAGCTCATCTGCTGGGTGAAGCAGCAAGTGTAGGTGCCCTTGGAGTCTGAGCCAGTGCCTGCCTACATGTCACTGCCCAGGTGAGAGCTCGTGTGCTGGGTGCAGGAGTCAGTGTAGGTGCCCTGGGAGTCTGAGCCAGTGCCTGCCTACATGTCTCAGGTCAAGACCAAGGTCAGAGCTCGTCTGCTGGGTGCAGCAGTCAGTGTAGGTGCCCTGGTAGTCTGAGCAAGTGCCTGCCTGCATGTCTCTGCCCAGGTCAGAGCTCGTCTGCTGGATGCAGCAGTCATTCGAGGTGCCCTGGGAGTCTGAGCCAGTGCCTGCTTGCATGTCACTGCCCAGGTGAGAGCTTGTCTGCTGGGTGCAGCAGTCAGTGTAGGTGCCCTGGTAGTATGAGCAAGTAGCTGCCTGCATGTCTCAGGTCAGGACCATGGTCAGAGATCGTCTGCTGGATGCAGCAGTCAGTGGAGGTACCCTGGGAGTCTGAAGCAATGCCTGCCTGCATGTCTCAGGTCAGGACCAAGGTCAGAGCTCATCTAATGGGTGAAGCAGCAAGTGTAGGTGCCCTTGGAGTCTGAGCCATTGCCTGCCTACATGTCACTGCCCAGGTGAAAGCTCGTCTGCTGGGTGCAGCAGTCAGTGTAGGTGCCCTGGGAGTCTGAGCCAGTGCCTGCCTACATGTCTCAGGTCAAGACCAAGGTCAGAGCTCCTCTGCTGGGTGCAGCAGTCAGTGTAGGTGCCCTGGTAGTCCGAGCAAGTGCCTGCCTGCATGTCTCTGCCCAGGTCAGAGCTCGTCTGCTGGATGCAGCAGTCATTCGAGGTGCCCTGGGAGTCTGAGCCACTGCCTGCTTGCATGTCACTGCCCAGGTGAGAGCTTGTCTGCTGGGTGCAGCAGTCAGTGTAGGTGCCCTGGTAGTATGAGCAAGTAGCTGCCTGCATGTCTCAGGTCAGGACTAAGGTCAGAGCTCATCTGCTGGGTGAAGCATCAAGTGTAGGTGCCCTTGGAGTCTGAGCCAGTGCCTGCCTTCATGTCACTGCCCAGGTGAGAGCTCGTCTGCTGGGTGCAGCAGTCAGTGTAGGTGCCCTGGGAGTCTGAGCCAGTGCCTGCCTACATGTCTCAGGTCAGGACCATGGTCAGAGATCGTCTGCTGGGTGCAGCAGTCAGTGGAGGTACCCTGGGAGTCTGAGCCAGTGCCTGCCTGCATGTCTCAGGTCAGGACCAAGGTCAGAGCTCATCTGGTGGATGTAGCAGCAAGTGTAGGTGCCCTGGGAGTCTAAGACAGTGCCTGCCTGCATGTCACTGCCCAGGTGAGAGCTCGTCTGCTGGGTGCAGCAGTCAGTGTAGGTGCCCTGGGAGTCTGAGCCAGTGCCTGCCTGCATGTCACTGCCAAGGTGAGAGCTCGTCTGCTGGGTGCAGCAGTCAGTGTAGGTGCCCTGGGAGTCTGAGCCAGTGCCTGCCTGCATGTCACTGCCCAGGTGAGAGCTCGTCTGCTGGATGCAGCAGTCAGTGTAGGTGCCCTTGGAGTCTGAGCCAGTGCCTGCCTGCATGTCTCAGGTCAGGACCAAGGTCAGAGCTTATCTGCTGGGTGCAGCAGTCAGTATAGGTGCCGTGGGAGTCTGAGCCAGTGCCTGCCTGCATGTCACTGCCCAGGTGAGAGCTTGTCTGCTGGGTGGAGCAGTCAGTGTAGGTGCCCTGGTAGTCTTAGCAAGTGCCTGCCTGCATATCTCTGCCCAGAGCAGAGCTCGTCTGCTGGGTGCAGCAGTCATTCTAGGTGCCCTGGGAGTCTGAGCCAGTGCTTGCCTGCACGTCTCAGGTCAGAGCTCATCTGCTGGGTGCAGCAGTCAGTGGAGGTGCCCTGGGAGTCCGAGTTAGTGCCTGCCTTCATGTCACTGCCCAGGTGAGAGCTCATCTGCTGGGTGCAGTAGTCAGTGGAGGTGCCCTGGGAGTCTGAGTTAGTGCCTGCCTTCATGTCACTTCCCAGGTGAGAGCTCGTCTGCTGGGTGCAGCAGTTAGTGTAGGTGCCCTGCGAGTCTGAGCCAGTGCCTGCCTGCATGTCTCAGGTCAGGACCAAGGTCAGAGCTCATCTGCTGGGTGCAGCAGTCAGTGTAGGTGCCCTGGGAGTCTGAGCCAGTGCCTGCTTGCATGTCACTACCCAGGTGAGAGCTCGTCTCCTGGTTGCAGCAGTCAGTGTAGGTGCCCTGGTAGTCTGAGCAAGTGCCTGCCTGCATGTCTCAGGTCAGGACCAAGGTCAGAGCTCGTCTGCTGGATGCAGCAGTCAGTGGAGGTACCCTGGGAGTCTGAGCCAGTGCCTGCCTGCATGTCTCAGGTCAGGACCAAGGTCAGAGCTCTTTTGCTGGGTGTAGCAGTCAGTGTAGTTGCCCTAGGAGTCTGAGCAAGTGCCTGCTTGAATGTCACTGCCCAGGTGAGAGCTCGTCTGCTGGGTGCAGCAGTCAGTGTAGGTGCCCTGGGAGTCTGAGCCAGTGCCTGCCTGCATGTCTCAGGTCAGGACCAAGGTCAGAGCTCATCTGCTGGGTGCAGCAGTCAGTGTAGGTGCCCTGTTAGTCTGAGCAAGTGCCTGCCTGCATGTCTCAGGTCAGGACCAAGGTCAGAGCTTATCTGCTGGGTGCAGCAGCTAGTGTAGGTGCCCTGGGAGTCCGAGCCAGTGCTTGCCTGCATGTCACTGCCCAGGTGAGAGCTCGTCTGCTGGGTGCAGCAGTCAGTGTAGGTGCCCTGGGAGTCTGAGCCAGTGCCTGCCTGCATGTCTCTGCCCAGGTTAGAGGTCGTCTGCTGGGTGTAGCAGTCATTCGAGGTGCCCTGGGAGTCTGAGCCAGTGCTTGCCTGCATGTCTCAGGTCAGGACCAAGGTCAGAGCTTATCTGCTGGGTGCAGCAGTCAGTGTAGGTGCCCTGGGAGTCTGAGCCAGTGCCTGCTTGCATGTCACTGCCCAGGTGAGAGCTCGTCTGCTGGGTGCAGCAGTCAGTGGAGGTGCCCTGGTAGTCTGAGCAAGTGCCTGCCTGCATATCTCAGGTCAGGACCAAGGTCAGGGCTCGTCTGCTGGGTGCAGCAGTCAGTGGAGGTGCCATGGGAGTCTGAGCCAGTGCCTGCCTGCATGTCACTGCCCAGGTGATAGCTCGTTTGCTGGATGCAGCAGTCAGTGTAGGTGCCCTGGGAGTCTGAGCCAGTGCCTAACTGCATGACTCAGGTCAAAACCAAGGTCAGAGCTCATCTGCTGGGTGCAGCAGTCAGTGTAGGTGCCCTGGGAGTCTGAGCCAGTGCCTGCCTGCATGTCACTGCCCAGGTGAGAGCTCATCTGCTGGGTGCAGCAGTCAGTGTAGGTGCCCTGGGAGTCTGAGCCAGTGCCTGCCTGCATCTCTCAGGTCAGGACCAAGGTCAGAGCTCGTCTGCTGGGTGCAGCAGTCAGTGGAGGTACCATGGGAGTCTGAGCCAGTGTCTGCCTGCATCTCTCAGGTCAGGACCAAGGTCAGAGCTCGTCTGCTGGATGCAGCAGTCATTCGAGGTGCCCTGGGAGTCTGAGCCACTGCCTGCTTGCATGTCACTGCCCAGGTGAGAGCTCATCTGCTGGGTGCAGCAGTCAGTGTAGGTGCCCTGGGAGTCTGAGCCAGTGCCTGCCTGCATCTCTCAGGTCAGAACCAAGGTCAGAGCTCGTCTGCTGGGTGCAGCAGTCAGTGGAGGTACCATGGGAGTCTGAGCCAGTGTCTGCCTGCATCTCTCAGGTCAGGACCAAGGTCAGAGCTCATCTGCTGGGTGCAGCAGTCAGTGTAGGTGCCCTGGGAGTCTGAGCCAGTGTCTGCCTGCATCTCTCAGGTCAGGACCAAGGTCAGAGCTCGTCCGCTGGGTGCAGCAGTCAGTGGAGGTACCCTGGGAGTCTGAAGCAGTGCCTGCCTGCATGTCTCAGGTCAGGACCAGGGTCAGAGCTCATCTGCTGGGTGAAGCAGCAAGTGTAGGTGCCCTTGGAGTCTGAGCCAGTGCCTGCCTACATGTCACTGCCCAGGTGAGAGCTCGTGTGCTGGGTGCAGGAGTCAGTGTAGGTGCCCTGGGAGTCTGAGCCAGTGCCTGCCTACATGTCTCAGGTCAAGACCAAGGTCAGAGCTCGTCTGCTGGGTGCAGCAGTCAGTGTAGGTGCCCTGGTAGTCTGAGCAAGTGCCTGCCTGCATGTCTCTGCCCAGGTCAGAGCTCGTCTGCTGGATGCAGCAGTCATTCGAGGTGCCCTGGGAGTCTGAGCCAGTGCCTGCTTGCATGTCACTGCCCAGGTGAGAGCTTGTCTGCTGGGTGCAGCAGTCAGTGTAGGTGCCCTGGTAGTATGAGCAAGTAGCTGCCTGCATGTCTCAGGTCAGGACCATGGTCAGAGATCGTCTGCTGGATGCAGCAGTCAGTGGAGGTACCCTGGGAGTCTGAAGCAATGCCTGCCTGCATGTCTCAGGTCAGGACCAAGGTCAGAGCTCATCTAATGGGTGAAGCAGCAAGTGTAGGTGCCCTTGGAGTCTGAGCCATTGCCTGCCTACATGTCACTGCCCAGGTGAAAGCTCGTCTGCTGGGTGCAGCAGTCAGTGTAGGTGCCCTGGGAGTCTGAGCCAGTGCCTGCCTACATGTCTCAGGTCAAGACCAAGGTCAGAGCTCCTCTGCTGGGTGCAGCAGTCAGTGTAGGTGCCCTGGTAGTCCGAGCAAGTGCCTGCCTGCATGTCTCTGCCCAGGTCAGAGCTCGTCTGCTGGATGCAGCAGTCATTCGAGGTGCCCTGGGAGTCTGAGCCACTGCCTGCTTGCATGTCACTGCCCAGGTGAGAGCTTGTCTGCTGGGTGCAGCAGTCAGTGTAGGTGCCCTGGTAGTATGAGCAAGTAGCTGCCTGCATGTCTCAGGTCAGGACTAAGGTCAGAGCTCATCTGCTGGGTGAAGCATCAAGTGTAGGTGCCCTTGGAGTCTGAGCCAGTGCCTGCCTTCATGTCACTGCCCAGGTGAGAGCTCGTCTGCTGGGTGCAGCAGTCAGTGTAGGTGCCCTGGGAGTCTGAGCCAGTGCCTGCCTACATGTCTCAGGTCAGGACCATGGTCAGAGATCGTCTGCTGGGTGCAGCAGTCAGTGGAGGTACCCTGGGAGTCTGAGCCAGTGCCTGCCTGCATGTCTCAGGTCAGGACCAAGGTCAGAGCTCATCTGGTGGATGTAGCAGCAAGTGTAGGTGCCCTGGGAGTCTAAGACAGTGCCTGCCTGCATGTCACTGCCCAGGTGAGAGCTCGTCTGCTGGGTGCAGCAGTCAGTGTAGGTGCCCTGGGAGTCTGAGCCAGTGCCTGCCTGCATGTCACTGCCAAGGTGAGAGCTCGTCTGCTGGGTGCAGCAGTCAGTGTAGGTGCCCTGGGAGTCTGAGCCAGTGCCTGCCTGCATGTCACTGCCCAGGTGAGAGCTCGTCTGCTGGATGCAGCAGTCAGTGTAGGTGCCCTTGGAGTCTGAGCCAGTGCCTGCCTGCATGTCTCAGGTCAGGACCAAGGTCAGAGCTCATCTGCTGGGTGCAGCAGTCAGTGTAGGTGCCCTGGGAGTCTGAGCCAGTGCCTGCCCGCATGTCACTGCCCAGGTGAGAGCTTGTCTGCTGGGTGCAGCAGTCAGTGTAGGTGCCCTGGGAGTCTGAGCCAGTGCCTGCCTTCATGTCTCAGGTCAGGACCAAGGTCAGAGCTCATCTGGTGGGTGCAGCAGGAAGTGTAGGTGCCCTGGAAGTCTCAGCCAGTGCCTGCTTGCATGTCACTGCCCAGGTGAGAGCTCGTCTGCTGGGTGCAGCAGTCAGTATAGGTGCCCTGGTAGTCTGAGCAAGTTCCTGCCTGCATGTCTCAGGTCAGGACCAAGGTCAGAGCTCATCTGCTGGGTGCAGCAGTCAGTGAAGGTGCCGTGGGAGTCTGAGCCAGTGCCTGCCTGCATGTCACTGCCCAGGTGATAGCTCGTTTGCTGGGTGCAGCAGTCAGTGTAGGTGCCCTGGGAGTCTGAGCCAGTGCCTAACTGCATGTCTCAGGTCAGGACCAAGGTCAGAGCTCATCTGCTGGGTGCAGCAGTCAGTGTAGGTGCCCTGGGAGTCTGAGCCAGTGCCTGCCTGCATGTCACTGCAAAGGTGAGAGCTCGTCTGCTGGGTGCAGCAGTCAGTGTAGGTGCCCTGGTAGTCTGAGCAAGTGCCTGCCTGCATGTCTCTGCCCAGGTTAGAGCTCGTCTGCTGGGTGCAGCAGTCATTCGAGGTGCCCTGGGAGTCTGAGCCAGTGCTTGCCTGCATGTCTCAGGTCAGGACCAAGGTCAGAGCTCATCTGCTGGGTGCAGCAGCTAGTGTAGGTGCCCTGGGAGTCTGAGCCAGTGCCTGCCTGCATGTCACTGCCCAGGTGAGAGCTCGTCTGCTGGGTGCAGCAGTCAGTGTAGGTGCCCTGGGAGTTTGAGCCAGTGCCTGCCTGCTTGTCACTGCCCATGTTAGAGCTCGTCTGTTGGGTGCAGCAGTCAGTGTAGGTGCCCTGGTAGTCTTAGCAAGTGCCTGCCTGCATGTCTCTACCCAGAGCAGAGCTCGTCTGCTGGGTGCAGCAGTCATTCGAGGTGCCCTGGGAGTCTGAGCCAGTGCTTGCCTGCACGTCTCAGGTCAGAGCTTTTCTGCTGGGTGCAGCAGTCAGTGTAGGTGCCCTGGGAGTCTGAGCCAGTGCCTGCCTGCATGTCACTGCACAGGTGAGAGCTCGTCTGCTGGGTGCAGCAGTCAGTGTAGGTGCCCTGGTAGTCTGAGCAAGTGCCTGCCTGCATGTCTCTGCCCAGGTTAGAGCTCGTCTGCTGGGTGCAGCAGTCATTCGAGGTGCCCTGGGAGTCTGAGCCAGTGCCTGCCTGCATCTCTCAGGTCAGGACCAAGGTCAGAGCTCGTCTGCTGGGTGCAGCAGTCAGTGGAGGTACCCTGGGAGTCTGAAGCAGTGCCTGCCTGCATGTCTCAGGTCAGGACCAAGGTCAGAGCTCATCTGCTGGGTGAAGCAGCAAGTGTAGGTGCCCTTGGAGTCTGAGCCAGTGCCTGCCTACATGTCACTGCCCAGGTGAAAGCTCGTCTGCTGGGTGCAGCAGTCAGTGTAGGTGCCCTGGGAGTCTGAGCCAGTGCCTGCCTACATGTCTCAGGTAGAGACCAAGGTCAGAGCTCGTCTGCTGGGTGCAGCAGTCAGTGTAGGTGCCCTGGTAGTCTGAGCAAGTGCCTGCCTGCATGTCTCTGCCCAGGTCAGAGCTCGTCTGCTGGATGCAGCAGTCATTCGAGGTGCCCTGGGAGTCTGAGCCAGTGCCTTCTTGCATGTCACTGCCCAGGTGAGAGCTTGTCTGCTGGGTGCAGCAGTCAGTGTAGGTGCCCTGGTAGTATGAGCAAGTAGCTGCCTGCATGTCTCAGGTCAGGACCAAGGTCAGAGCTCATCTGGTGGGTGAAGCATCAAGTGTAGGTGCCCTTGGAGTCTGAGCCAGTGCCTGCCTTCATGTCACTGCCCAGGTGAGAGCTCGTCTGCTGGGTGCAGCAGTCAGTGTAGGTGCCCTGGGAGTCTGAGCCAGTGCCTGCCTACATGTCTCAGGTCAGAACCATGGTCAGAGATCGTCTGCTGGGTGCAGCAGTCAGTGGAGGTACCCTGGGAGTCTGAGCCAGTGCCTGCCTGCATGTCTCAGGTCAGGACCAAGGTCAGAGCTCATCTGGTGGATGTAGCAGCAAGTGTAGGTGCCCTGGGAGTCTAAGCCAGTGCCTGCCTGCATGTCACTGCCCAGGTGAGAGCTCGTCTGCTGGGTGCAGCAGTCAGTGTAGGTGCCCTGGGAGTCTGAGCCAGTGCCTGCCTGCATGTCACTGCCCAGGTGAGAGCTCGTCTGCTGGATGCAGCAGTCAGTGTAGGTGCCCTTGGAGTCTGAGCCAGTGCCTGCCTGCATGTCTCAGGTCAGGACCACGGTCAGAGCTCATCTGCTGGGTGCAGCAGTCAGTGTAGGTGCCCTGGGAGTCTGAGCCAGTGCCTGCCTGCATGTCACTGCCCAGGTGAGAGCTTGTCTGCTGGGTGCAGCAGTCAGTGTAGGTGCCCTGGGAGTCTGAGCCAGTGCCTGCCTTCATGTCTCAGGTCAGGACCAAGGTCAGAGCTCATCTGGTGGGTGCAGCAGGAAGTGTAGGTGCCCTGGAAGTCTCAGCCAGTAACTGCTTGCATGTCACTGCCCAGGTGAGAGCTCGGTTGCTGGGTGCAGCAGTCAGTGTAGGTGCCCTGGGAGTCTGAGCCAGTGCCTGCCTGCATTACTCAGGTCAGGACAAAGGTCAGAGCTCATCTGCTGGGTGCAGCAGTCAGTGTAGGTACCCTGGAAGTCTGAGCCAGTGCCTGCCTGCATGTCTCAGGTCAGGACCAAGGTCAAAGCTCATCTGCTGGGTGCAGCAGTCAGTGGAGGCGCCCTGGGAGTCCGAGTTAGTGCCTTCCTTCATGTCACTGCCCAGGTGAGAGCTCATCTGCTGGGTGCAGCAGTCAGTGTAGGTGCCCTGGGAGTCTGAGCCAGTGCCTGCCTGCATGTCACTGCCCAGGTGAGAGCTCGTCTGCTGGGTGCAGCAGTCAGTGTAGGTGCCCTGGGAGTCTGAGCCAGTGCCTGCCTGCATGCCTCAGGTCAGGACCAAGGTCAGAGCTCGTCTGTTGGGTGAAGCAGCAAGTGTAGGTGCCCTGGGAGTCTGAGCCAGTGCCTTCCTGGCTGTCACTGCCCAAGTGAGAGCTCATCTGCTGGGTGCAACAGTCAGTATAGGTGCCCTGGGAGTCTGAGCCAGTGCCTGCCTACATGTCTCAGGTCAGGACCAAAGTCAGAGCTCGTCTGCTGGGTGCAGCAGTCAGTGGAGGTACCCTGGGAGTCTGAGCCAGTGCCTGCCTGCATGTCTCAGGTCAGAACCAAGGTCAGAGCTCATCTGCTGGGTGAAGCAGCAAGTGTAGGTGCCCTGGGAGTCTGAGCCAGTGCCTGCCTGCATGTCACTGCCCAGGTCAGAGCTCATCTGCTGGGTGCAGCAGTCAGTGTAGGTGCCCTGGTAGTCTGAGCAAGTGCCTGCCTGCATGTCTCTGCCCAGGTCAGAGCTCGTCTGCTGGATGCAGCAGTCCTTTGAGGTGCCCTGGGAGTCTGAGCCAGTGCCTGCTTGCATGTCACTGCCCAGGTGAGAGCTCGTCTGCTGGCTGCAGCAGTCAGTATAGGTGCCCTGGTAGTCTGAGCAAGTGCCTGCCTGCATGTCTCAGGTCAGGACCATGGTCAAAGCTCGTCTGCTGGGTGCAGCAGTCATTCAAGGTGCCCTGGGAGTCTGAGCCAGTGCTTGCCTGCATGTCTCAGGTCAGGACCAAGGTCAGAGCTCATCTGCTGGGTGCAGCAGTCAGTGTAGGTGCCCTGGTAGTCTGAGCCAGTGCCTGCTTGCATGTCACTGCCCAGGTGAGAGCTCGTCTGCTTGGTGCAGCAGTCAGTGTAGGTGCCCTGGTAGTCTGAGCAAGTGCCTGCCTGCATATCTCAGGTCAGGACGAAGGTCAGGGCTCGTCTGCTGGGTGCAGCAGTCAGTAAAGGTGCCGTGGGAGTCTGAGCCAGTGCCTGCCTGCATGTCACTGCCCAGGTGATAGCTCGTTTGCTGGGTGCAGCAGTCAGTGTAGGTGCCCTGGGAGTCTGAGCCAGTGCCTAACTGCATGTCTCAGGTCAGGACCAAGGTCAGAGCTCATCTGCTGGGTGCAGCAGTCAGTGTAGGTGCCCTGGGAGTCTGAGCCAGTGCCTGCCTGCATGTCACTGCAAAGGTGAGAGCTCGTCTGCTGGGTGCAGCAGTCAGTGTAGGTGCCCTGGTAGTCTGAGCAAGTGCCTGCCTGCATGTCTCAGGTCAGGACCAAGGTCAGAGCTCATCTGCTGGGTGCAGCAGCTAGTGTAGGTGCCCTGGGAGTCTGAGCCAGTGCCTGCCTGCATGTCACTGCCCAAGTGAGAGCTCGTCTGCTGGGTGCAGCAGTCAGTGTAGGTGCCCTGGGAGTTTGAGCCAGTGCCTGCCTGCTTGTCACTGCCCATGTTAGAGCTCGTCTGTTGGGTGCAGCAGTCAGTGTAGGTGCCCTGGTAGTCTTAGCAAGTGCCTGCCTGCATGTCTCTACCCAGAGCAGAGCTCGTCTGCTGGGTGCAGCAGTCATTCGAGGTGCCCTGGGAGTCTGAGCCAGTGCTTGCCTGCACGTCTCAGGTCAGAGCTTGTCTGCTGGGTGCAGCAGTCAGTGTAGGTGCCCTGGGAGTCTGAGCCAGTGCCTGTCTGCATGTCACTGCACAGGTGAGAGCTCGTCTGCTGGGTGCAGCAGTCAGTGTAGGTGCCCTGGTAGTCTGAGCAAGTGCCTGCCTGCATGTCTCTGCCCAGGTTAGAGCTCGTCTGCTGGGTGCAGCAGTCATTCGAGGTGCCCTGGGAGTCTGAGCCAGTGCTTGCCTGCATGTCTCAGGTCAGGACCAAGGTCAGAGCTCATCTGCTGGGTGCAGCAGTCAGTGTAGGTGCCCTGGGAGTCTAAGCCAGTGCCTGCTTGCATGTCACTGCCCAGGTGAGAGCTCGTCTGCTGGGTGCAGCATTGAGTGTAGGTGCCCTGGTAGTCTGAGCAAATGCCTGCCTGCATATCTCAGGTCAGGACCAAGGTCAGGGCTCGTCTGCTGGGTGCAGCAGTCAGTGGAGGTGCCGTGGGAGTCTGAGCCAGTGCCTTCCTGCATGTCACTGCCCAGGTGATAGCTCGTCTGCTGGGTGCAGCAGTCAGTGTAGGTGCCCTGGGAGTCTGAGCCAGTGCCTAACTGCATGTCTCAGGTCAGAACCAAGGTCAGGGCTCGTCTGCTGGGTGCAGCAGTCAGTGGAGGTGCCGTGGGAGTCTGAGCCAGTGCCTTCCTGCATGTCACTGCCCAGGTGATAGCTCGTCTGCTGGGTGCAGCAGTCAGTGTAGGTGCCCTGGGAGTCTGAGCCAGTGCCTAACTGCATGTCTCAGGTCAGAACCAAGGTCAGAGCTCATCTGCTGGGTGCAGCAGTCAGTTCAGGTGCCCTGGGAGTCTGAGCCAGTGCCTGCCTGCATGTCACTGCCCAGGTGAGAGCTCATCTGCTGGGTGCAGCAGTCAGTGTAGGTGCCCTGGGAGTCTGAGCCAGTGCCTGCCTGCATGTCTCAGGTCAGGACCAAGGTCAGAGCTCATCTGCTGGGTGCAGCAGTCAGTGTAGGTGCCCTGTTAGTCTGAGCAAGTGCCTGCCTGCATCTCTCAGGTCAGGACCAAGGTCAGAGCTCATCTGCTGGGTGCATCAGTCAGTGTAGGTGCCCTGGGAGTCTGAGCCAGTGCCTTCCTGCATGTCACTACCCAGGTGAGAGCTCGTCTTCTGGTTGCAGCAGTCAGTGTAGGTGCCCTGGTAGTCTGAGCAAGTGCCTGCCTGCATGTCTCAGGTCAGGACCAAGGTCAGAGCTCGTCTGCTGGGTGTAGCAGTCAGTGTAGTTGCCCTAGGAGTCTGAGCCAGTGCCTGCCTGCATGTCACTGCCCAGGTGAGAGCTCATCTGCTGGGTGCAGCAGTCAGTGTAGGTGCCCTGGGAGTCTGAGCCAGTGCCTGCCTGCATGTCTCAGGTCAGGACAAAGGTCAGAGCTCATCTGCTGGGTGCAGCAGCTAGTGTAGGTGCCCTGGGAGTCTGAGCCAGAGCCTGCAGGAAAGTCTCAGGTCAGGACCAAGGTCAGAGCTCTTCTGCTGGGTGCAGCAGCTAGTGTAGGTGCCCTGGGAGACTGAGCCTTTGCCTGCCTGCATGTCACTGCCCAGGTGAGAGCTCGTCTGCTGGGTGATGCAGTCAGTGGAGGTACCCTGGGAGTCTGAGCCAGTGCCTGCCTGCATGTCTCAGGTCAGGACCAAGGTCAGAGCTAATCTGCTGGGTGCAGCAGTCAGTGTAGGTGCCCTGGGAGTCTAAGCCAGTGCCTGCCTGCATGTCACTGCACAGGTGAGAGCTCGTCTGCTGAGTGCAGCAGTCAGTGTAGGTGCCCTGGTAGTCTGAGCAAGTGCCTGCCTGCATGTCTCTGCCCAGGTTAGAGCTCGTCTGCTGGGTGCAGCAGTCATTTGAGGTGCCCTGGGAGTCTGAGCCAGTGCTTGCCTGCATGTCTCAGGTCAGGACCAAGGTCAGAGCTCATCTGCTGGGTGCAGCAGTCAGTGTAGGTGCCCTGGGAGTCTGAGCCAGTGCCTGACTGCATGTCACTGCCCAGGTGAGAGCTCATCTGCTGGGTGCAGCAGCTATTGTAGGTGCCCTGGGAGTCTGAGCCAGTGCCTGCCTGTATGTCACTGCCAAGGTGAGAGCTCGTCTGCTGGGTGCAGCAGTCAGTGTAGGTGCCCTGGGAGTTTGAGCCAGTGCCTGCCTGCTTGTCACTGCCCAGGTTAGAGGTCGTCTGCTGGGTGCAGCAGTCAGTATAGGTGCCGTGGGAGTCTGAGCCAGTGCCTGCCTGCATGTCACTGCCCAGGTGAGAGCTTGTCTGCTGGGTGGAGCAGTCAGTGTAGGTGCCCTGGTAGTCTTAGCAAGTGCCTGCCTGCATATCTCTGCCCAGAGCAGAGCTCGTCTGCTGGGTGCAGCAGTCATTCTAGGTGCCCTGGGAGTCTGAGCCAGTGCTTGCCTGCACGTCTCAGGTCAGAGCTCATCTGCTGGGTGCAGCAGTCAGTGGAGGTGCCCTGGGAGTCCGAGTTAGTGCCTGCCTTCATGTCACTGCCCAGGTGAGAGCTCATCTGCTGGGTGCAGTAGTCAGTGGAGGTGCCCTGGGAGTCTGAGTTAGTGCCTGCCTTCATGTCACTTCCCAAGTGAGAGCTCGTCTGCTGGGTGCAGCAGTTAGTGTAGGTGCCCTGCGAGTCTGAGCCAGTGCCTGCCTGCATGTCTCAGGTCAGGACCAAGGTCAGAGCTCATCTGCTGGGTGCAGCAGTCAGTGTAGGTGCCCTGGGAGTCTGAGCCAGTGCCTGCTTGCATGTCACTACCCAGGTGAGAGCTCGTCTCCTGGTTGCAGCAGTCAGTGTAGGTGCCCTGGTAGTCTGAGCAAGTGCCTGCCTGCATGTCTCAGGTCAGGACCAAGGTCAGAGCTCGTCTGCTGGATGCAGCAGTCAGTGGAGGTACCCTGGGAGTCTGAGCCAGTGCCTGCCTGCATGTCTCAGGTCAGGACCAAGGTCAGAGCTCTTTTGCTGGGTGTAGCAGTCAGTGTAGTTGCCCTAGGAGTCTGAGCAAGTGCCTGCTTGAATGTCACTGCCCAGGTGAGAGCTCGTCTGCTGGGTGCAGCAGTCAGTGTAGGTGCCCTGGGAGTCTGAGCCAGTGCCTGCCTGCATGTCTCAGGTCAGGACCAAGGTCAGAGCTCATCTGCTGGGTGCAGCAGTCAGTGTAGGTGCCCTGGGAGTCTGAGCAAGTGCCTGCCTGCATGTCTCAGGTCAGGACCAAGGTCAGAGCTCATCTGCTGGGTGCAGCAGTCAGTGTAGGTGCCCTGTTAGTCTGAGCAAGTGCCTGCCTGCATGTCTCAGGTCAGGACCAAGGTCAGAGCTTATCTGCTGGGTGCAGCAGCTAGTGTAGGTGCCCTGGGAGTCCGAGCCAGTGCCTGCCTGCATGTCACTGCCCAGGTGAGAGCTCGTCTGCTGGGTGCAGCAGTCAGTGTAGGTGCCCTGGGAGTCTGAGCCAGTGCCTGCCTGCATGTCTCTGCCCAGGTTAGAGGTCGTCTGCTGGGTGCAGCAGTCATTCGAGGTGCCCTGGGAGTCTGAGCCAGTGCTTGCCTGCATGTCTCAGGTCAGGACCAAGGTCAGAGCTCATCTGCTGGGTGCAGCAGTCAGTGTAGGTGCCCTGGGAGTCTGAGCCAGTGCCTGCTTGCATGTCACTGCCCAGGTGAGAGCTCGTCTGCTGGGTGCAGCAGTCAGTGGAGGTGCCCTGGTAGTCTGAGCAAGTGCCTGCCTGCATATCTCAGGTCAGGACCAAGGTCAGGGCTCGTCTGCTGGGTGCAGCAGTCAGTGGAGGTGCCATGGGAGTCTGAGCCAGTGCCTGCCTGCATGTCACTGCCCAGGTGATAGCTCGTTTGCTGGATGCAGCAGTCAGTGTAGGTGCCCTGGGAGTCTGAGCCAGTGCCTAACTGCATGACTCAGGTCAAAACCAAGGTCAGAGCTCATCTGCTGGGTGCAGCAGTCAGTGTAGGTGCCCTGGGAGTCTGAGCCAGTGCCTGCCTGCATGTCACTGCCCAGGTGAGAGCTCATCTGCTGGGTGCAGCAGTCAGTGTAGGTGCCCTGGGAGTCTGAGCCAGTGCCTGCCTGCATCTCTCAGGTCAGGACCAAGGTCAGAGCTCGTCTGCTGGGTGCAGCAGTCAGTGGAGGTACCATGGGAGTCTGAGCCAGTGTCTGCCTGCATCTCTCAGGTCAGGACCAAGGTCAGAGCTCGTCTGCTGGATGCAGCAGTCATTCGAGGTGCCCTGGGAGTCTGAGCCACTGCCTGCTTGCATGTCACTGCCCAGGTGAGAGCTCATCTGCTGGGTGCAGCAGTCAGTGTAGGTGCCCTGGGAGTCTGAGCCAGTGCCTGCCTGCATCTCTCAGGTCAGGACCAAGGTCAGAGCTCGTCTGCTGGGTGCAGCAGTCAGTGGAGGTACCATGGGAGTCTGAGCCAGTGTCTGCCTGCATCTCTCAGGTCAGGACCAAGGTCAGAGCTCATCTGCTGGGTGCAGCAGTCAGTGTAGGTGCCCTGGGAGTCTGAGCCAGTGTCTGCCTGCATCTCTCAGGTCAGGACCAAGGTCAGAGCTCGTCCGCTGGGTGCAGCAGTCAGTGGAGGTACCCTGGGAGTCTGAAGCAGTGCCTGCCTGCATGTCTCAGGTCAGGACCAGGGTCAGAGCTCATCTGCTGGGTGAAGCAGCAAGTGTAGGTGCCCTTGGAGTCTGAGCCAGTGCCTGCCTACATGTCACTGCCCAGGTGAGAGCTCGCGTGCTGGGTGCAGGAGTCAGTGTAGGTGCCCTGGGAGTCTGAGCCAGTGCCTGCCTACATGTCTCAGGTCAAGACCAAGGTCAGAGCTCGTCTGCTGGGTGCAGCAGTCAGTGTAGGTGCCCTGGTAGTCTGAGCAAGTGCCTGCCTGCATGTCTCTGCCCAGGTCAGAGCTCGTCTGCTGGATGCAGCAGTCATTCGAGGTGCCCTGGGAGTCTGAGCCAGTGCCTGCTTGCATGTCACTGCCCAGGTGAGAGCTTGTCTGCTGGGTGCAGCAGTCAGTGTAGGTGCCCTGGTAGTATGAGCAAGTAGCTGCCTGCATGTCTCAGGTCAGGACCATGGTCAGAGATCGTCTGCTGGATGCAGCAGTCAGTGGAGGTACCCTGGGAGTCTGAAGCAATGCCTGCCTGCATGTCTCAGGTCAGGACCAAGGTCAGAGCTCATCTAATGGGTGAAGCAGCAAGTGTAGGTGCCCTTGGAGTCTGAGCCATTGCCTGCCTACATGTCACTGCCCAGGTGAAAGCTCGTCTGCTCGGTGCAGCAGTCAGTGTAGGTGCCCTGGGAGTCTGAGCCAGTGCCTGCCTACATGTCTCAGGTCAAGACCAAGGTCAGAGCTCCTCTGCTGGGTGCAGCAGTCAGTGTAGGTGCCCTGGTAGTCCGAGCAAGTGCCTGCCTGCATGTCTCTGCCCAGGTCAGAGCTCGTCTGCTGGATGCAGCAGTCATTCGAGGTGCCCTGGGAGTCTGAGCCACTGCCTGCTTGCATGTCACTGCCCAGGTGAGAGCTTGTCTGCTGGGTGCAGCAGTCAGTGTAGGTGCCCTGGTAGTATGAGCAAGTAGCTGCCTGCATGTCTCAGGTCAGGACCAAGGTCAGAGCTCATCTGCTGGGTGAATCATCAAGTGTAGGTGCCCTTGGAGTCTGAGCCAGTGACTGCCTTCATGTCACTGCCCAGGTGAGAGCTCGTCTGCTGGGTGCAGCAGTCAGTGTAGGTGCCCTGGGAGTCTGAGCCAGTGCCTGCCTACATGTCTCAGGTCAGGACCATCGTCAGAGATCGTCTGCTGGGTGCAGCAGTCAGTGGAGGTACCCTGGGAGTCTGAGCCAGTGCCTGCCTGCATGTCTCAGGTCATGACCAAGGTCAGAGCTCATCTGGTGGATGTAGCAGCAAGTGTAGGTGCCCTGGGAGTCTAAGCCAGTGCCTGCCTGCATGTCACTGCCCAGGTGAGAGCTCGTCTGCTGGGTGCAGCAGTCAGTATAGGTGCCCTGGGAGTCTGAGCCAGTGCCTGCCTGCATGTCACTGCCCAGGTGAGAGCTTGTCTGCTGGGTGCAGCAGTCAGTGTAGGTGCCCTGGTAGTCTTAGCAAGTGCCTGCCTGCATGTCTCTGTCCAGAGCAGAGCTCGTCTGCTGGGTGCAGCAGTCATTCAAGGTGCCCTGGGAGTCTGAGCCAGTGCTTGCCTGCATGTCTCAGGTCAGGACCAAGGTCAGAGCTCATCTGTTGGGTGCAGCAGTCAGTGTAGGTTCCCTGGTAGTCTGAGCCAGTGCCTGCCTGCATGTCACTGCCCAGGTGAGAGCTCGTCTGCTGGGTGCAGCAGTCAGTTTAGGTACCCTGGGAGTCTGAGCCAGTGCCTGCCCACATGTCACTGCCCAGGTGAGAGCTCGTCTGCTTGGTGCAGCAATCAGTGTAGGTTCCCTGGTAGTGTGAGCAAGTTCTTGCCTGCATGTCTCAGGTCAGGACCAAGGTCAGAGCTTGTCTGCTGGGTGCATCAGTCAGTGGAGGTACCCTGGGAGTCTGAGCCAGTGCGTGCCTGCATGTCTCAGGTCAGGACAAAGGTCAGAGCTCATCTGCTGGATGCAGCAGTCAGTGTAGGTGCCCTGGGAGTCTGAGCCAGTGCCTGCCTGCATGTCACTGCAAAGGTGAGAGCTCGTCTGCTGGGTGCAGCAGTCAGTGTAGGTGCCCTGGTAGTGTGATCAAGTACCTGCCTGCATGTCTCTGCCCAGGTTAGAGCTCATCTGCTGGGTGCAGCAGTCATTCGAGGTGCCCTGGGAGTCTGAGCCAGTGCTTGCCTGCATGTCTCAGGTCAGGACCAAGGTCAGAGCTTATCTGCTGGGTGCAGCAGCTAGTGTAGGTGCCCGGGGAGTCTGAGCCAGTGCCTGCCTGCATGTCACTGCCCAGGTGAGAGCTCGTCTACTGGGTGCAGCAGTCAGTGTAGGTGCCCTGGGAGTCTGAGCCAGTGCCTGCCTGCATGTCTCAGGTCAGGACAAAGGTCAGAGCTCATCTGCTGGGTGCAGCAGCTAGTGTAGGTGCCCTTGGAGTCTGAGCCAGTGCCTGCCTGCATGTCACTGCCCAGGTGAGAGCTCGTCTGCTGGGTTCAGCAGTCAGTGTAGGTGCCCTGGGAGTCTGAGCCAGAGCCTGCAGGAAAGTCTCAGGTCAGGACCAAGGTCAGAGCTCTTCTGCTGGGTGCAGCAGCTAGTGTAGGTGCCCTGGGAGTCTGAGCCTTTGCCTGCCTGCATGTCACTGCCCAGGTGAGAGCTCATCTGCTGGGTGATGCAGTCAGTGGAGGTACCCTGGGAGTCTGAGCCAGTGCCTGCCTGCATGTCTCAGGTCAGGACCAAGGTCAGAGCTAATCTGCTGGGTGCAGCAGTCAGTGTAGGTGCCCTGGGAGTCTAAGCCAGTGCCTGCCTGCATGTCACTGCACAGGTGAGAGCTCGTCTGCTGAGTGCAGCAGTCAGTGTAGGTGCCCTGGTAGTCTGAGCAAGTGCCTGCCTGCATATCTCTGCCCAGGTTAGAGCTCGTCTCCTGGGTGCAGCAGTCATTCGAGGTGCCCTGGGAGTCTGAGCCAGTGCTTGCCTGCATGTCTCAGGTCAGGACCAAGGTCAGAGCTCATCTGCTGGGTGCAGCAGTCAGTGTAGGTGCCCTGGGAGTCTGAGCCAGTGCCTGCTTGCATGTCACTGCCCAGGTGAGAGCTCGTCTGCCGGGTGCAGCAGTGAGTGTAGGTGCCCTGGTAGTCTGAGCAAGTGCCTGCCTGCATATCTCAAGTCAGGACCAAGGTCACGGCTCGTCTGCTGGGTGCAGCAGTCAGTGGAGGTGCCGTGGGAGTCTGAGCCAGTGCCTGCCTGCATGTCACTGCCCAGGTGATTGCTCGTTTGCTGGGTGCAGCAGTCAGTGTAGGTGCCCTGGGAGTCTGAGCCAGTGCCTAACTGCATGTCTCAGGTCAGAACCAAGGTCAAAGCTCATCTGCTGGGTGCAGCAGTCAGTGTAGGTGCCCTGGGAGTCTGAGCCAGTGCCTGCCTGCATGTCACTGCCCAGGTGAGAGCTCATCTGCTGGGTGCAGCAGTCAGTGTAGGTGCCCTGGGAGTCTGAGCCAGTGCCTGCCTGCATGTCTCAGGTCAGGACAAAGGTCAGAGCTCATCTGCTGGGTGCAGCAGCTAGTGTAGGTGCCCTGGGAGTCTGAGCCAGAGCCTGCAGGAAAGTCTCAGGTCAGGACCAAGGTCAGAGCTCTTCTGCTGGGTGCAGCAGCTAGTGTAGGTGCCCTGGGAGACTGAGCCTTTGCCTGCCTGCATGTCACTGCCCAGGTGAGAGCTCGTCTGCTGGGTGATGCAGTCAGTGGAGGTACCCTGGGAGTCTGAGCCAGTGCCTGCCTGCATGTCTCAGGTCAGGACCAAGGTCAGAGCTAATCTGCTGGGTGCAGCAGTCAGTGTAGGTGCCCTGGGAGTCTAAGCCAGTGCCTGCCTGCATGTCACTGCACAGGTGAGAGCTCGTCTGCTGAGTGCAGCAGTCAGTGTAGGTGCCCTGGTAGTCTGAGCAAGTGCCTGCCTGCATGTCTCTGCCCAGGTTAGAGCTCGTCTGCTGGGTGCAGCAGTCATTTGAGGTGCCCTGGGTGTCTGAGCCAGTGCTTGCCTGCATGTCACTGCCCAGGTGAGAGCTCATCTGCTGGGTGCAGCAGTCAGTGTAGGTGCCCTGGGAGTCTGAGCCAGTGCCTGCCTGCATGTCACTGCCCAGGTGAGAGCTCATCTGCTGGGTGCAGCAGTCAGTGTAGGTGCCCTGGGAGTCTGAGCCAGTGCCTGCCTGCATGTCTCAGGTCAGGACAAAGGTCAGAGCTCATCTGCTGGGTGCAGCAGCTATTGTAGGTGCCCTGGGAGTCTGAGCCAGTGCCTGCCTGTATGTCACTGCCAAGGTGAGAGCTCGTCTGCTGGGTGCAGCAATCAGTGTAGGTGCCCTGGGAGTTTGAGCCAGTGCCTGCCTGCTTGTCACTGCCCAGGTTAGAGGTCGTCTGCTGGGTGCAGCAGTCAGTATAGGTGCCGTGGGAGTCTGAGCCAGTGCCTGCCTGCATGTCACTGCCCAGGTGAGAGCTTGTCTGCTGGGTGGAGCAGTCAGTGTAGGTGCCCTGGTAGTCTTAGCAAGTGCCTGCCTGCATATCTCTGCCCAGAGCAGAGCTCGTCTGCTGGGTGCAGCAGTCATTCTAGGTGCCCTGGGAGTCTGAGCCAGTGCTTGCCTGCACGTCTCAGGTCAGAGCTCATCTGCTGGGTGCAGCAGTCAGTGGAGGTGCCCTGGGAGTCCGAGTTAGTGCCTGCCTTCATGTCACTGCCCAGGTGAGAGCTCATCTGCTGGGTGCAGTAGTCAGTGGAGGTGCCCTGGGAGTCTGAGTTAGTGCCTGCCTTCATGTCACTTCCCAGGTGAGAGCTCGTCTGCTGGGTGCAGCAGTTAGTGTAGGTGCCCTGCGAGTCTGAGTCAGTGCCTGCCTGCATGTCTCAGGTCAGGACCAAGGTCAGAGCTCATCTGCTGGGTGCAGCAGTCAGTGTAGGTGCCCTGGGAGTCTGAGCCAGTGCCTGCTTGCATGTCACTACCCAGGTGAGAGCTCGTCTCCTGGTTGCAGCAGTCAGTGTAGGTGCCCTGGTAGTCTGAGCAAGTGCCTGCCTGCATGTCTCAGGTCAGGACCAAGGTCAGAGCTCGTCTGCTGGATGCAGCAGTCAGTGGAGGTACCCTGGGAGTCTGAGCCAGTGCCTGCCTGCATGTCTCAGGTCAGGACCAAGGTCAGAGCTCTTTTGCTGGGTGTAGCAGTCAGTGTAGTTGCCCTAGGAGTCTGAGCAAGTGCCTGCTTGAATGTCACTGCCCAGGTGAGAGCTCGTCTGCTGGGTGCAGCAGTCAGTGTAGGTGCCCTGGGAGTCTGAGCCAGTGCCTGCCTGCATGTCTCAGGTCAGGACCAAGGTCAGAGCTCATCTGCTGGGTGCAGCAGTCAGTGTAGGTGCCCTGTTAGTCTGAGCAAGTGCCTGCCTGCATGTCTCAGGTCAGGACCAAGGTCAGAGCTTATCTGCTGGGTGCAGCAGCTAGTGTAGGTGCCCTGGGAGTCCGAGCCAGTGCTTGCCTGCATGTCACTGCCCAGGTGAGAGCTCGTCTGCTGGGTGCAGCAGTCAGTGTAGGTGCCCTGGGAGTCTGAGCCAGTGCCTGCCTGCATGTCTCTGCCCAGGTTAGAGGTCGTCTGCTGGGTGTAGCAGTCATTCGAGGTGCCCTGGGAGTCTGAGCCAGTGCTTGCCTGCATGTCTCAGGTCAGGACCAAGGTCAGAGCTTATCTGCTGGGTGCAGCAGTCAGTGTAGGTGCCCTGGGAGTCTGAGCCAGTGCCTGCTTGCATGTCACTGCCCAGGTGAGAGCTCGTCTGCTGGGTGCAGCAGTCAGTGGAGGTGCCCTGGTAGTCTGAGCAAGTGCCTGCCTGCATATCTCAGGTCAGGACCAAGGTCAGGGCTCGTCTGCTGGGTGCAGCAGTCAGTGGAGGTGCCATGGGAGTCTGAGCCAGTGCCTGCCTGCATGTCACTGCCCAGGTGATAGCTCGTTTGCTGGATGCAGCAGTCAGTGTAGGTGCCCTGGGAGTCTGAGCCAGTGCCTAACTGCATGACTCAGGTCAAAACCAAGGTCAGAGCTCATCTGCTGGGTGCAGCAGTCAGTGTAGGTGCCCTGGGAGTCTGAGCCAGTGCCTGCCTGCATGTCACTGCCCAGGTGAGAGCTCATCTGCTGGGTGCAGCAGTCAGTGTAGGTGCCCTGGGAGTCTGAGCCAGTGCCTGCCTGCATCTCTCAGGTCAGGACCAACGTCAGAGCTCGTCTGCTGGGTGCAGCAGTCAGTGGAGGTACCATGGGAGTCTGAGCCAGTGTCTGCCTGCATCTCTCAGGTCAGGACCAAGGTCAGAGCTCGTCTGCTGGATGCAGCAGTCATTCGAGGTGCCCTGGGAGTCTGAGCCACTGCCTGCTTGCATGTCACTGCCCAGGTGAGAGCTCATCTGCTGGGTGCAGCAGTCAGTGTAGGTGCCCTGGGAGTCTGAGCCAGTGCCTGCCTGCATCTCTCAGGTCAGAACCAAGGTCAGAGCTCGTCTGCTGGGTGCAGCAGTCAGTGGAGGTACCATGGGAGTCTGAGCCAGTGTCTGCCTGCATCTCTCAGGTCAGGACCAAGGTCAGAGCTCATCTGCTGGGTGCAGCAGTCAGTGTAGGTGCCCTGGGAGTCTGAGCCAGTGTCTGCCTGCATCTCTCAGGTCAGGACCAAGGTCAGAGCTCGTCCGCTGGGTGCAGCAGTCAGTGGAGGTACCCTGGGAGTCTGAAGCAGTGCCTGCCTGCATGTCTCAGGTCAGGACCAGGGTCAGAGCTCATCTGCTGGGTGAAGCAGCAAGTGTAGGTGCCCTTGGAGTCTGAGCCAGTGCCTGCCTACATGTCACTGCCCAGGTGAGAGCTCGTGTGCTGGGTGCAGGAGTCAGTGTAGGTGCCCTGGGAGTCTGAGCCAGTGCCTGCCTACATGTCTCAGGTCAAGACCAAGGTCAGAGCTCGTCTGCTGGGTGCAGCAGTCAGTGTAGGTGCCCTGGTAGTCTGAGCAAGTGCCTGCCTGCATGTCTCTGCCCAGGTCAGAGCTCGTCTGCTGGATGCAGCAGTCATTCGAGGTGCCCTGGGAGTCTGAGCCAGTGCCTGCTTGCATGTCACTGCCCAGGTGAGAGCTTGTCTGCTGGGTGCAGCAGTCAGTGTAGGTGCCCTGGTAGTATGAGCAAGTAGCTGCCTGCATGTCTCAGGTCAGGACCATGGTCAGAGATCGTCTGCTGGATGCAGCAGTCAGTGGAGGTACCCTGGGAGTCTGAAGCAATGCCTGCCTGCATGTCTCAGGTCAGGACCAAGGTCAGAGCTCATCTAATGGGTGAAGCAGCAAGTGTAGGTGCCCTTGGAGTCTGAGCCATTGCCTGCCTACATGTCACTGCCCAGGTGAAAGCTCGTCTGCTGGGTGCAGCAGTCAGTGTAGGTGCCCTGGGAGTCTGAGCCAGTGCCTGCCTACATGTCTCAGGTCAAGACCAAGGTCAGAGCTCCTCTGCTGGGTGCAGCAGTCAGTGTAGGTGCCCTGGTAGTCCGAGCAAGTGCCTGCCTGCATGTCTCTGCCCAGGTCAGAGCTCGTCTGCTGGATGCAGCAGTCATTCGAGGTGCCCTGGGAGTCTGAGCCACTGCCTGCTTGCATGTCACTGCCCAGGTGAGAGCTTGTCTGCTGGGTGCAGCAGTCAGTGTAGGTGCCCTGGTAGTATGAGCAAGTAGCTGCCTGCATGTCTCAGGTCAGGACTAAGGTCAGAGCTCATCTGCTGGGTGAAGCATCAAGTGTAGGTGCCCTTGGAGTCTGAGCCAGTGCCTGCCTTCATGTCACTGCCCAGGTGAGAGCTCGTCTGCTGGGTGCAGCAGTCAGTGTAGGTGCCCTGGGAGTCTGAGCCAGTGCCTGCCTACATGTCTCAGGTCAGGACCATGGTCAGAGATCGTCTGCTGGGTGCAGCAGTCAGTGGAGGTACCCTGGGAGTCTGAGCCAGTGCCTGCCTGCATGTCTCAGGTCAGGACCAAGGTCAGAGCTCATCTGGTGGATGTAGCAGCAAGTGTAGGTGCCCTGGGAGTCTAAGACAGTGCCTGCCTGCATGTCACTGCCCAGGTGAGAGCTCGTCTGCTGGGTGCAGCAGTCAGTGTAGGTGCCCTGGGAGTCTGAGCCAGTGCCTGCCTGCATGTCACTGCCAAGGTGAGAGCTCGTCTGCTGGGTGCAGCAGTCAGTGTAGGTGCCCTGGGAGTCTGAGCCAGTGCCTGCCTGCATGTCACTGCCCAGGTGAGAGCTCGTCTGCTGGATGCAGCAGTCAGTGTAGGTGCCCTTGGAGTCTGAGCCAGTGCCTGCCTGCATGTCTCAGGTCAGGACCAAGGTCAGAGCTCATCTGCTGGGTGCAGCAGTCAGTGTAGGTGCCCTGGGAGTCTGAGCCAGTGCCTGCCCGCATGTCACTGCCCAGGTGAGAGCTTGTCTGCTGGGTGCAGCAGTCAGTGTAGGTGCCCTGGGAGTCTGAGCCAGTGCCTGCCTTCATGTCTCAGGTCAGGACCAAGGTCAGAGCTCATCTGGTGGGTGCAGCAGGAAGTGTAGGTGCCCTGGAAGTCTCAGCCAGTGCCTGCTTGCATGTCACTGCCCAGGTGAGAGCTCGTCTGCTGGGTGCAGCAGTCAGTATAGGTGCCCTGGTAGTCTGAGCAAGTTCCTGCCTGCATGTCTCAGGTCAGGACCAAGGTCAGAGCTCATCTGCTGGGTGCAGCAGTCAGTGAAGGTGCCGTGGGAGTCTGAGCCAGTGCCTGCCTGCATGTCACTGCCCAGGTGATAGCTCGTTTGCTGGGTGCAGCAGTCAGTGTAGGTGCCCTGGGAGTCTGAGCCAGTGCCTAACTGCATGTCTCAGGTCAGGACCAAGGTCAGAGCTCATCTGCTGGGTGCAGCAGTCAGTGTAGGTGCCCTGGGAGTCTGAGCCAGTGCCTGCCTGCATGTCACTGCAAAGGTGAGAGCTCGTCTGCTGGGTGCAGCAGTCAGTGTAGGTGCCCTGGTAGTCTGAGCAAGTGCCTGCCTGCATGTCTCTGCCCAGGTTAGAGCTCGTCTGCTGGGTGCAGCAGTCATTCGAGGTGCCCTGGGAGTCTGAGCCAGTGCTTGCCTGCATGTCTCAGGTCAGGACCAAGGTCAGAGCTCATCTGCTGGGTGCAGCAGCTAGTGTAGGTGCCCTGGGAGTCTGAGCCAGTGCCTGCCTGCATGTCACTGCCCAGGTGAGAGCTCGTCTGCTGGGTGCAGCAGTCAGTGTAGGTGCCCTGGGAGTTTGAGCCAGTGCCTGCCTGCTTGTCACTGCCCATGTTAGAGCTCGTCTGTTGGGTGCAGCAGTCAGTGTAGGTGCCCTGGTAGTCTTAGCAAGTGCCTGCCTGCATGTCTCTACCCAGAGCAGAGCTCGTCTGCTGGGTGCAGCAGTCATTCGAGGTGCCCTGGGAGTCTGAGCCAGTGCTTGCCTGCACGTCTCAGGTCAGAGCTTTTCTGCTGGGTGCAGCAGTCAGTGTAGGTGCCCTGGGAGTCTGAGCCAGTGCCTGCCTGCATGTCACTGCACAGGTGAGAGCTCGTCTGCTGGGTGCAGCAGTCAGTGTAGGTGCCCTGGTAGTCTGAGCAAGTGCCTGCCTGCATGTCTCTGCCCAGGTTAGAGCTCGTCTGCTGGGTGCAGCAGTCATTCGAGGTGCCCTGGGAGTCTGAGCCAGTGCCTGCCTGCATCTCTCAGGTCAGGACCAAGGTCAGAGCTCGTCTGCTGGGTGCAGCAGTCAGTGGAGGTACCCTGGGAGTCTGAAGCAGTGCCTGCCTGCATGTCTCAGGTCAGGACCAAGGTCAGAGCTCATCTGCTGGGTGAAGCAGCAAGTGTAGGTGCCCTTGGAGTCTGAGCCAGTGCCTGCCTACATGTCACTGCCCAGGTGAAAGCTCGTCTGCTGGGTGCAGCAGTCAGTGTAGGTGCCCTGGGAGTCTGAGCCAGTGCCTGCCTACATGTCTCAGGTAGAGACCAAGGTCAGAGCTCGTCTGCTGGGTGCAGCAGTCAGTGTAGGTGCCCTGGTAGTCTGAGCAAGTGCCTGCCTGCATGTCTCTGCCCAGGTCAGAGCTCGTCTGCTGGATGCAGCAGTCATTCGAGGTGCCCTGGGAGTCTGAGCCAGTGCCTTCTTGCATGTCACTGCCCAGGTGAGAGCTTGTCTGCTGGGTGCAGCAGTCAGTGTAGGTGCCCTGGTAGTATGAGCAAGTAGCTGCCTGCATGTCTCAGGTCAGGACCAAGGTCAGAGCTCATCTGGTGGGTGAAGCATCAAGTGTAGGTGCCCTTGGAGTCTGAGCCAGTGCCTGCCTTCATGTCACTGCCCAGGTGAGAGCTCGTCTGCTGGGTGCAGCAGTCAGTGTAGGTGCCCTGGGAGTCTGAGCCAGTGCCTGCCTACATGTCTCAGGTCAGGACCATGGTCAGAGATCGTCTGCTGGGTGCAGCAGTCAGTGGAGGTACCCTGGGAGTCTGAGCCAGTGCCTGCCTGCATGTCTCAGGTCAGGACCAAGGTCAGAGCTCATCTGGTGGATGTAGCAGCAAGTGTAGGTGCCCTGGGAGTCTAAGCCAGTGCCTGCCTGCATGTCACTGCCCAGGTGAGAGCTCGTCTGCTGGGTGCAGCAGTCAGTGTAGGTGCCCTGGGAGTCTGAGCCAGTGCCTGCCTGCATGTCACTGCCCAGGTGAGAGCTCGTCTGCTGGATGCAGCAGTCAGTGTAGGTGCCCTTGGAGTCTGAGCCAGTGCCTGCCTGCATGTCTCAGGTCAGGACCACGGTCAGAGCTCATCTGCTGGGTGCAGCAGTCAGTGTAGGTGCCCTGGGAGTCTGAGCCAGTGCCTGCCTGCATGTCACTGCCCAGGTGAGAGCTTGTCTGCTGGGTGCAGCAGTCAGTGTAGGTGCCCTGGGAGTCTGAGCCAGTGCCTGCCTTCATGTCTCAGGTCAGGACCAAGGTCAGAGCTCATCTGGTGGGTGCAGCAGGAAGTGTAGGTGCCCTGGAAGTCTCAGCCAGTAACTGCTTGCATGTCACTGCCCAGGTGAGAGCTCGGTTGCTGGGTGCAGCAGTCAGTGTAGGTGCCCTGGGAGTCTGAGCCAGTGCCTGCCTGCATTACTCAGGTCAGGACAAAGGTCAGAGCTCATCTGCTGGGTGCAGCAGTCAGTGTAGGTACCCTGGAAGTCTGAGCCAGTGCCTGCCTGCATGTCTCAGGTCAGGACCAAGGTCAAAGCTCATCTGCTGGGTGCAGCAGTCAGTGGAGGCGCCCTGGGAGTCCGAGTTAGTGCCTTCCTTCATGTCACTGCCCAGGTGAGAGCTCATCTGCTGGGTGCAGCAGTCAGTGTAGGTGCCCTGGGAGTCTGAGCCAGTGCCTGCCTGCATGTCACTGCCCAGGTGAGAGCTCGTCTGCTGGGTGCAGCAGTCAGTGTAGGTGCCCTGGGAGTCTGAGCCAGTGCCTGCCTGCATGCCTCAGGTCAGGACCAAGGTCAGAGCTCGTCTGTTGGGTGAAGCAGCAAGTGTAGGTGCCCTGGGAGTCTGAGCCAGTGCCTTCCTGGCTGTCACTGCCCAAGTGAGAGCTCATCTGCTGGGTGCAACAGTCAGTATAGGTGCCCTGGGAGTCTGAGCCAGTGCCTGCCTACATGTCTCAGGTCAGGACCAAAGTCAGAGCTCGTCTGCTGGGTGCAGCAGTCAGTGGAGGTACCCTGGGAGTCTGAGCCAGTGCCTGCCTGCATGTCTCAGGTCAGAACCAAGGTCAGAGCTCATCTGCTGGGTGAAGCAGCAAGTGTAGGTGCCCTGGGAGTCTGAGCCAGTGCCTGCCTGCATGTCACTGCCCAGGTCAGAGCTCATCTGCTGGGTGCAGCAGTCAGTGTAGGTGCCCTGGTAGTCTGAGCAAGTGCCTGCCTGCATGTCTCTGCCCAGGTCAGAGCTCGTCTGCTGGATGCAGCAGTCCTTTGAGGTGCCCTGGGAGTCTGAGCCAGTGCCTGCTTGCATGTCACTGCCCAGGTGAGAGCTCGTCTGCTGGCTGCAGCAGTCAGTATAGGTGCCCTGGTAGTCTGAGCAAGTGCCTGCCTGCATGTCTCAGGTCAGGACCATGGTCAAAGCTCGTCTGCTGGGTGCAGCAGTCATTCAAGGTGCCCTGGGAGTCTGAGCCAGTGCTTGCCTGCATGTCTCAGGTCAGGACCAAGGTCAGAGCTCATCTGCTGGGTGCAGCAGTCAGTGTAGGTGCCCTGGTAGTCTGAGCCAGTGCCTGCTTGCATGTCACTGCCCAGGTGAGAGCTCGTCTGCTTGGTGCAGCAGTCAGTGTAGGTGCCCTGGTAGTCTGAGCAAGTGCCTGCCTGCATATCTCAGGTCAGGACGAAGGTCAGGGCTCGTCTGCTGGGTGCAGCAGTCAGTAAAGGTGCCGTGGGAGTCTGAGCCAGTGCCTGCCTGCATGTCACTGCCCAGGTGATAGCTCGTTTGCTGGGTGCAGCAGTCAGTGTAGGTGCCCTGGGAGTCTGAGCCAGTGCCTAACTGCATGTCTCAGGTCAGGACCAAGGTCAGAGCTCATCTGCTGGGTGCAGCAGTCAGTGTAGGTGCCCTGGGAGTCTGAGCCAGTGCCTGCCTGCATGTCACTGCAAAGGTGAGAGCTCGTCTGCTGGGTGCAGCAGTCAGTGTAGGTGCCCTGGTAGTCTGAGCAAGTGCCTGCCTGCATGTCTCAGGTCAGGACCAAGGTCAGAGCTCATCTGCTGGGTGCAGCAGCTAGTGTAGGTGCCCTGGGAGTCTGAGCCAGTGCCTGCCTGCATGTCACTGCCCAAGTGAGAGCTCGTCTGCTGGGTGCAGCAGTCAGTGTAGGTGCCCTGGGAGTTTGAGCCAGTGCCTGCCTGCTTGTCACTGCCCATGTTAGAGCTCGTCTGTTGGGTGCAGCAGTCAGTGTAGGTGCCCTGGTAGTCTTAGCAAGTGCCTGCCTGCATGTCTCTACCCAGAGCAGAGCTCGTCTGCTGGGTGCAGCAGTCATTCGAGGTGCCCTGGGAGTCTGAGCCAGTGCTTGCCTGCACGTCTCAGGTCAGAGCTTGTCTGCTGGGTGCAGCAGTCAGTGTAGGTGCCCTGGGAGTCTGAGCCAGTGCCTGTCTGCATGTCACTGCACAGGTGAGAGCTCGTCTGCTGGGTGCAGCAGTCAGTGTAGGTGCCCTGGTAGTCTGAGCAAGTGCCTGCCTGCATGTCTCTGCCCAGGTTAGAGCTCGTCTGCTGGGTGCAGCAGTCATTCGAGGTGCCCTGGGAGTCTGAGCCAGTGCTTGCCTGCATGTCTCAGGTCAGGACCAAGGTCAGAGCTCATCTGCTGGGTGCAGCAGTCAGTGTAGGTGCCCTGGGAGTCTAAGCCAGTGCCTGCTTGCATGTCACTGCCCAGGTGAGAGCTCGTCTGCTGGGTGCAGCATTGAGTGTAGGTGCCCTGGTAGTCTGAGCAAATGCCTGCCTGCATATCTCAGGTCAGGACCAAGGTCAGGGCTCGTCTGCTGGGTGCAGCAGTCAGTGGAGGTGCCGTGGGAGTCTGAGCCAGTGCCTTCCTGCATGTCACTGCCCAGGTGATAGCTCGTCTGCTGGGTGCAGCAGTCAGTGTAGGTGCCCTGGGAGTCTGAGCCAGTGCCTAACTGCATGTCTCAGGTCAGAACCAAGGTCAGGGCTCGTCTGCTGGGTGCAGCAGTCAGTGGAGGTGCCGTGGGAGTCTGAGCCAGTGCCTTCCTGCATGTCACTGCCCAGGTGATAGCTCGTCTGCTGGGTGCAGCAGTCAGTGTAGGTGCCCTGGGAGTCTGAGCCAGTGCCTAACTGCATGTCTCAGGTCAGAACCAAGGTCAGAGCTCATCTGCTGGGTGCAGCAGTCAGTTCAGGTGCCCTGGGAGTCTGAGCCAGTGCCTGCCTGCATGTCACTGCCCAGGTGAGAGCTCATCTGCTGGGTGCAGCAGTCAGTGTAGGTGCCCTGGGAGTCTGAGCCAGTGCCTGCCTGCATGTCTCAGGTCAGGACCAAGGTCAGAGCTCATCTGCTGGGTGCAGCAGTCAGTGTAGGTGCCCTGTTAGTCTGAGCAAGTGCCTGCCTGCATCTCTCAGGTCAGGACCAAGGTCAGAGCTCATCTGCTGGGTGCATCAGTCAGTGTAGGTGCCCTGGGAGTCTGAGCCAGTGCCTTCCTGCATGTCACTACCCAGGTGAGAGCTCGTCTTCTGGTTGCAGCAGTCAGTGTAGGTGCCCTGGTAGTCTGAGCAAGTGCCTGCCTGCATGTCTCAGGTCAGGACCAAGGTCAGAGCTCGTCTGCTGGGTGTAGCAGTCAGTGTAGTTGCCCTAGGAGTCTGAGCCAGTGCCTGCCTGCATGTCACTGCCCAGGTGAGAGCTCATCTGCTGGGTGCAGCAGTCAGTGTAGGTGCCCTGGGAGTCTGAGCCAGTGCCTGCCTGCATGTCTCAGGTCAGGACAAAGGTCAGAGCTCATCTGCTGGGTGCAGCAGCTATTGTAGGTGCCCTGGGAGTCTGAGCCAGAGCCTGCAGGAAAGTCTCAGGTCAGGACCAAGGTCAGAGCTCTTCTGCTGGGTGCAGCAGCTAGTGTAGGTGCCCTGGGAGACTGAGCCTTTGCCTGCCTGCATGTCACTGCCCAGGTGAGAGCTCGTCTGCTGGGTGATGCAGTCAGTGGAGGTACCCTGGGAGTCTGAGCCAGTGCCTGCCTGCATGTCTCAGGTCAGGACCAAGGTCAGAGCTAATCTGCTGGGTGCAGCAGTCAGTGTAGGTGCCCTGGGAGTCTAAGCCAGTGCCTGCCTGCATGTCACTGCACAGGTGAGAGCTCGTCTGCTGAGTGCAGCAGTCAGTGTAGGTGCCCTGGTAGTCTGAGCAAGTGCCTGCCTGCATGTCTCTGCCCAGGTTAGAGCTCGTCTGCTGGGTGCAGCAGTCATTTGAGGTGCCCTGGGAGTCTGAGCCAGTGCTTGCCTGCATGTCTCAGGTCAGGACCAAGGTCAGAGCTCATCTGCTGGGTGCAGCAGTCAGTGTAGGTGCCCTGGGAGTCTGAGCCAGTGCCTGACTGCATGTCACTGCCCAGGTGAGAGCTCATCTGCTGGGTGCAGCAGTCAGTGTAGGTGCCCTGGGAGTCTGAGCCAGTGCCTGCCTGCATGTCTCAGGTCAGGACAAAGGTCAGAGCTCATCTGCTGGGTGCAGCAGCTATTGTAGGTGCCCTGGGAGTCTGAGCCAGTGCCTGCCTGTATGTCACTGCCAAGGTGAGAGCTCGTCTGCTGGGTGCAGCAGTCAGTGTAGGTGCCCTGGGAGTTTGAGCCAGTGCCTGCCTGCTTGTCACTGCCCAGGTTAGAGGTCGTCTGCTGGGTGCAGCAGTCAGTATAGGTGCCGTGGGAGTCTGAGCCAGTGCCTGCCTGCATGTCACTGCCCAGGTGAGAGCTTGTCTGCTGGGTGGAGCAGTCAGTGTAGGTGCCCTGGTAGTCTTAGCAAGTGCCTGCCTGCATATCTCTGCCCAGAGCAGAGCTCGTCTGCTGTGTGCAGCAGTCATTCTAGGTGCCCTGGGAGTCTGAGCCAGTGCTTGCCTGCACGTCTCAGGTCAGAGCTCATCTGCTGGGTGCAGCAGTCAGTGGAGGTGCCCTGGGAGTCCGAGTTAGTGCCTGCCTTCATGTCACTGCCCAGGTGAGAGCTCATCTGCTGGGTGCAGTAGTCAGTGGAGGTGCCCTGGGAGTCTGAGTTAGTGCCTGCCTTCATGTCACTTCCCAAGTGAGAGCTCGTCTGCTGGGTGCAGCAGTTAGTGTAGGTGCCCTGCGAGTCTGAGCCAGTGCCTGCCTGCATGTCTCAGGTCAGGACCAAGGTCAGAGCTCATCTGCTGGGTGCAGCAGTCAGTGTAGGTGCCCTGGGAGTCTGAGCCAGTGCCTGCTTGCATGTCACTACCCAGGTGAGAGCTCGTCTCCTGGTTGCAGCAGTCAGTGTAGGTGCCCTGGTAGTCTGAGCAAGTGCCTGCCTGCATGTCTCAGGTCAGGACCAAGGTCAGAGCTCGTCTGCTGGATGCAGCAGTCAGTGGAGGTACCCTGGGAGTCTGAGCCAGTGCCTGCCTGCATGTCTCAGGTCAGGACCAAGGTCAGAGCTCTTTTGCTGGGTGTAGCAGTCAGTGTAGTTGCCCTAGGAGTCTGAGCAAGTGCCTGCTTGAATGTCACTGCCCAGGTGAGAGCTCGTCTGCTGGGTGCAGCAGTCAGTGTAGGTGCCCTGGGAGTCTGAGCCAGTGCCTGCCTGCATGTCTCAGGTCAGGACCAAGGTCAGAGCTCATCTGCTGGGTGCAGCAGTCAGTGTAGGTGCCCTGGGAGTCTGAGCAAGTGCCTGCCTGCATGTCTCAGGTCAGGACCAAGGTCAGAGCTCATCTGCTGGGTGCAGCAGTCAGTGTAGGTGCCCTGTTAGTCTGAGCAAGTGCCTGCCTGCATGTCTCAGGTCAGGACCAAGGTCAGAGCTTATCTGCTGGGTGCAGCAGCTAGTGTAGGTGCCCTGGGAGTCCGAGCCAGTGCCTGCCTGCATGTCACTGCCCAGGTGAGAGCTCGTCTGCTGGGTGCAGCAGTCAGTGTAGGTGCCCTGGGAGTCTGAGCCAGTGCCTGCCTGCATGTCTCTGCCCAGGTTAGAGGTCGTCTGCTGGGTGCAGCAGTCATTCGAGGTGCCCTGGGAGTCTGAGCCAGTGCTTGCCTGCATGTCTCAGGTCAGGACCAAGGTCAGAGCTCATCTGCTGGGTGCAGCAGTCAGTGTAGGTGCCCTGGGAGTCTGAGCCAGTGCCTGCTTGCATGTCACTGCCCAGGTGAGAGCTCGTCTGCTGGGTGCAGCAGTCAGTGGAGGTGCCCTGGTAGTCTGAGCAAGTGCCTGCCTGCATATCTCAGGTCAGGACCAAGGTCAGGGCTCGTCTGCTGGGTGCAGCAGTCAGTGGAGGTGCCATGGGAGTCTGAGCCAGTGCCTGCCTGCATGTCACTGCCCAGGTGATAGCTCGTTTGCTGGATGCAGCAGTCAGTGTAGGTGCCCTGGGAGTCTGAGCCAGTGCCTAACTGCATGACTCAGGTCAAAACCAAGGTCAGAGCTCATCTGCTGGGTGCAGCAGTCAGTGTAGGTGCCCTGGGAGTCTGAGCCAGTGCCTGCCTGCATGTCACTGCCCAGGTGAGAGCTCATCTGCTGGGTGCAGCAGTCAGTGTAGGTGCCCTGGGAGTCTGAGCCAGTGCCTGCCTGCATCTCTCAGGTCAGGACCAAGGTCAGAGCTCGTCTGCTGGGTGCAGCAGTCAGTGGAGGTACCATGGGAGTCTGAGCCAGTGTCTGCCTGCATCTCTCAGGTCAGGACCAAGGTCAGAGCTCGTCTGCTGGATGCAGCAGTCATTCGAGGTGCCCTGGGAGTCTGAGCCACTGCCTGCTTGCATGTCACTGCCCAGGTGAGAGCTCATCTGCTGGGTGCAGCAGTCAGTGTAGGTGCCCTGGGAGTCTGAGCCAGTGCCTGCCTGCATCTCTCAGGTCAGGACCAAGGTCAGAGCTCGTCTGCTGGGTGCAGCAGTCAGTGGAGGTACCATGGGAGTCTGAGCCAGTGTCTGCCTGCATCTCTCAGGTCAGGACCAAGGTCAGAGCTCATCTGCTGGGTGCAGCAGTCAGTGTAGGTGCCCTGGGAGTCTGAGCCAGTGTCTGCCTGCATCTCTCAGGTCAGGACCAAGGTCAGAGCTCGTCCGCTGGGTGCAGCAGTCAGTGGAGGTACCCTGGGAGTCTGAAGCAGTGCCTGCCTGCATGTCTCAGGTCAGGACCAGGGTCAGAGCTCATCTGCTGGGTGAAGCAGCAAGTGTAGGTGCCCTTGGAGTCTGAGCCAGTGCCTGCCTACATGTCACTGCCCAGGTGAGAGCTCGCGTGCTGGGTGCAGGAGTCAGTGTAGGTGCCCTGGGAGTCTGAGCCAGTGCCTGCCTACATGTCTCAGGTCAAGACCAAGGTCAGAGCTCGTCTGCTGGGTGCAGCAGTCAGTGTAGGTGCCCTGGTAGTCTGAGCAAGTGCCTGCCTGCATGTCTCTGCCCAGGTCAGAGCTCGTCTGCTGGATGCAGCAGTCATTCGAGGTGCCCTGGGAGTCTGAGCCAGTGCCTGCTTGCATGTCACTGCCCAGGTGAGAGCTTGTCTGCTGGGTGCAGCAGTCAGTGTAGGTGCCCTGGTAGTATGAGCAAGTAGCTGCCTGCATGTCTCAGGTCAGGACCATGGTCAGAGATCGTCTGCTGGATGCAGCAGTCAGTGGAGGTACCCTGGGAGTCTGAAGCAATGCCTGCCTGCATGTCTCAGGTCAGGACCAAGGTCAGAGCTCATCTAATGGGTGAAGCAGCAAGTGTAGGTGCCCTTGGAGTCTGAGCCATTGCCTGCCTACATGTCACTGCCCAGGTGAAAGCTCGTCTGCTCGGTGCAGCAGTCAGTGTAGGTGCCCTGGGAGTCTGAGCCAGTGCCTGCCTACATGTCTCAGGTCAAGACCAAGGTCAGAGCTCCTCTGCTGGGTGCAGCAGTCAGTGTAGGTGCCCTGGTAGTCCGAGCAAGTGCCTGCCTGCATGTCTCTGCCCAGGTCAGAGCTCGTCTGCTGGATGCAGCAGTCATTCGAGGTGCCCTGGGAGTCTGAGCCACTGCCTGCTTGCATGTCACTGCCCAGGTGAGAGCTTGTCTGCTGGGTGCAGCAGTCAGTGTAGGTGCCCTGGTAGTATGAGCAAGTAGCTGCCTGCATGTCTCAGGTCAGGACTAAGGTCAGAGCTCATCTGCTGGGTGAAGCATCAAGTGTAGGTGCCCTTGGAGTCTGAGCCAGTGCCTGCCTTCATGTCACTGCCCAGGTGAGAGCTCGTCTGCTGGGTGCAGCAGTCAGTGTAGGTGCCCTGGGAGTCTGAGCCAGTGCCTGCCTACATGTCTCAGGTCAGGACCATGGTCAGAGATCGTCTGCTGGGTGCAGCAGTCAGTGGAGGTACCCTGGGAGTCTGAGCCAGTGCCTGCCTGCATGTCTCAGGTCAGGACCAAGGTCAGAGCTCATCTGGTGGATGTAGCAGCAAGTGTAGGTGCCCTGGGAGTCTAAGACAGTGCCTGCCTGCATGTCACTGCCCAGGTGAGAGCTCGTCTGCTGGGTGCAGCAGTCAGTTTAGGTACCCTGGGAGTCTGAGCCAGTGCCTGCCCACATGTCACTGCCCAGGTGAGAGCTCGTCTGCTTGGTGCAGCAATCAGTGTAGGTTCCCTGGTAGTGTGAGCAAGTTCCTGCCTGCATGTCTCAGGTCAGGACCAAGGTCAGAGCTTGTCTGCTGGGTGCATCAGTCAGTGGAGGTACCCTGGGAGTCTGAGCCAGTGCGTGCCTGCATGTCTCAGGTCAGGACAAAGGTCAGAGCTCATCTGCTGGATGCAGCAGTCAGTGTAGGTGCCCTGGGAGTCTGAGCCAGTGCCTGCCTGCATGTCACTGCAAAGGTGAGAGCTCGTCTGCTGGGTGCAGCAGTCAGTGTAGGTGCCCTGGTAGTGTGATCAAGTACCTGCCTGCATGTCTCTGCCCAGGTTAGAGCTCATCTGCTGGGTGCAGCAGTCATTCGAGGTGCCCTGGGAGTCTGAGCCAGTGCTTGCCTGCATGTCTCAGGTCAGGACCAAGGTCAGAGCTTATCTGCTGGGTGCAGCAGCTAGTGTAGGTGCCCTGGGAGTCTGAGCCAGTGCCTGCCTGCATGTCACTGCCCAGGTGAGAGCTCGTCTACTGGGTGCAGCAGTCAGTGTAGGTGCCCTGGGAGTCTGAGCCAGTGCCTGCCTGCATGTCTCAGGTCAGGACCAAGGTCAGAGATCATCTGCTGGGTGCAGCAGTCAGTGTAGGTGCCCTGGGAGTTTGAGCCAGTGCCTGCCTGCATGTCACTGCCCAGGTGAGAGCTCGTCTGCTGGGTGCAGCAGTCAGTGTAGGTGCCCTGGGAGTCTGAGCCAGAGCCTGCAGGAAAGTCTCAGGTCAGGACCAAGGTCAGAGCTCTTCTGCTGGGTGCAGCAGCTAGTGTAGGTGCCCTGGGAGTCTGAGCCTTTGCCTGCCTGCATGTCACTGCCCAGGTGAGAGCTCGTCTGCTGGGTGATGCAGTCAGTGGAGGTACCCTGGGAGTCTGAGCCAGTGCCTGCCTGCATGTCTCAGGTCAGGACCAAGGTCAGAGCTAATCTGCTGGGTGCAGCAGTCAGTGTAGGTGCCCTGGGAGTCTAAGCCAGTGCCTGCCTGCATGTCACTGCACAGGTGAGAGCTCGTCTGCTGAGTGCAGCAGTCAGTGTAGGTGCCCTGGTAGTCTGAGCAAGTGCCTGCCTGCATGTCTCTGCCCAGGTTAGAGCTCGTCTGCTGGGTGCAGCAGTCATTCGAGGTGCCCTGGGAGTCTGAGCCAGTGCTTGCCTGCATGTCTCAGGTCAGGACCAAGGTCAGAGCTCATCTGCTGGGTGCAGCAGTCAGTGTAGGTGCCCTGGGAGTCTGAGCCAGTGCCTGCTTGCATGTCACTGCCCAGGTGAGAGCTCGTCTGCCGGGTGCAGCAGTAAGTGTAGGTGCCCTGGTAGTCTGAGCAAGTGCCTGCCTGCATATCTCAGGTCAGGACCAAGGTCAGGGCTCGTCTGCTGGGTGCAGCAGTCAGTGTAGGTGCCCTGGGAGTCTGAGCCAGTGCCTAACTGCATGTCTCAGGTCAGAACCAAGGTCAGAGCTCATCTGCTGGGTGCAGCAGTCAGTGTAGGTGCCCTGGGAGTCTGAGCCAGTGCCTGCCTGCATGTTACTGCCCAGGTGAGAGCTCATCTGCTGGGGGCAGCAGTCAGTGTAGGTGCCCTGGGAGTCTGAGCCAGTGCCTAACTGCATGTCTCAGGTCAGGACCAAGGTCAGAGCTCATCTGCTGGGTGCAGCAGTCAGTGTAGGTGCCCTGGGAGTCTGAGCCAGTGCCTGCCTGCATCTCTCAGGTCAGGACCAAGGTCAGAGCTCGTCTGCTGGGTGCAGCAGTCAGTGGAGGTACCCTGGGAGTCTGAAGCAGTGCCTCCCTGCATGTCTCAGGTCAGGACCAAGGTCAGAACTCATCTGCTGGGTGAAGCAGCAAGTGTAGGTGCCCTTGGAGTCTGAGCCAGTGCCTGCCTACATGTCACTGCCCAGGTGAAAGCTCGTCTGCTGGGTGCAGCAGTCAGTGTAGGTGCCCTGGGAGTCTGAGCCAGTGCCTGCCTACATGTCTCAGGTCAAGACCAAGGTCAGAGCTCGTCTGCTGGGTGCAGCAGTCAGTGTAGGTGCCCTGGTAGTTTGAGCAAGTGCCTGCCTGCATGTCTCTGCCCAGGTCAGACCTCGTCTGCTGGATGCAGCAGTCATTCGAGGTGCCCTGGGAGTCTGAGCCAGTGCCTGCTTGCATGTCACTGCCCAGGTGAGAGCTTGTCTGCTGGGTGCAGCAGTCAGTGTAGGTGCCCTGGTAGTATGAGCAAGTAGCTGCCTGCATGTCTCAGGTCAGGACCGAGGTCAGAGCTCATCTGCTGGGTGAAGCATCAAGTGTAGGTGCCCTTGGAGTCTGAGCCAGTGCCTGCCTTCATGTCACTGCCCAGGTGATAGCTCGTCTGCTGGGTGCAGCAGTCAGTGTAGGTGCCCTGGGAGTCTGAGCCAGTGCCTGCCTACATGTCTCAGGTCAGGACCATGGTCAGAGATCGTCTGCTGGGTGCAGCAGTCAGTGGAGGTACCCTGGGAGTCTGAGCCAGTGCCTGCCTGCATGTCTCAGGTCAGGACCAAGGTCAGAGCTCATCTGGTGGATGTAGCAGCAAGTGTAGGTGCCCTGGGAGTCTAAGCCAGTGCCTGCCTGCATGTCACTGCCCAGGTGAGAGCTCGTCTGCTGGGTGCAGCAGTCAGTATAGGTGCCCTGGGAGTCTGAGCCAGTGCCTGCCTGCATGTCACTGCCCAGGTGAGAGCTTGTCTGCTGGGTGCAGCAGTCAGTGTAGGTGCCCTGGTAGTCTTAGCAAGTGCCTGCCTGCATGTCTCTGCCCAGAGCAGAGCTCGTCTGCTGGGTGCAGCAGTCATTCAAGGTGCCCTGGGAGTCTGAGCCAGTGCTTGCCTGCATGTCTCAGGTCAGGACCAAGGTCAGAGCTCATCTGTTGGGTGCAGCAGTCAGTGTAGGTTCCCTGGTAGTCTGAGCCAGTGCCTGCCTGCATGTCACTGCCCAGGTGAGAGCTCGTCTGCTGGGTGCAGCAGTCAGTTTAGGTACCCTGGGAGTCTGAGCCAGTGCCTGCCCACATGTCACTGCCCAGGTGAGAGCTCGTCTGCTTGGTGCAGCAATCAGTGTAGGTTCCCTGGTAGTGTGAGCAAGTTCCTGCCTGCATGTCTCAGGTCAGGACCAAGGTCAGAGCTTGTCTGCTGGGTGCATCAGTCAGTGGAGGTACCCTGGGAGTCTGAGCCAGTGCGTGCCTGCATGTCTCAGGTCAGGACAAAGGTCAGAGCTCATCTGCTGGATGCAGCAGTCAGTGTAGGTGCCCTGGGAGTCTGAGCCAGTGCCTGCCTGCATGTCACTGCAAAGGTGAGAGCTCGTCTGCTGGGTGCAGCAGTCAGTGTAGGTGCCCTGGTAGTGTGATCAAGTACCTGCCTGCATGTCTCTGCCCAGGTTAGAGCTCATCTGCTGGGTGCAGCAGTCATTCGAGGTGCCCTGGGAGTCTGAGCCAGTGCTTGCCTGCATGTCTCAGGTCAGGACCAAGGTCAGAGCTTATCTGCTGGGTGCAGCAGCTAGTGTAGGTGCCCTGGGAGTCTGAGCCAGTGCCTGCCTGCATGTCACTGCCCAGGTGAGAGCTCGTCTACTGGGTGCAGCAGTCAGTGTAGGTGCCCTGGGAGTCTGAGCCAGTGCCTGCCTGCATGTCTCAGGTCAGGACCAAGGTCAGAGATCATCTGCTGGGTGCAGCAGTCAGTGTAGGTGCCCTGGGAGTTTGAGCCAGTGCCTGCCTGCATGTCACTGCCCAGGTGAGAGCTCGTCTGCTGGGTGCAGCAGTCAGTGTAGGTGCCCTGGGAGTCTGAGCCAGAGCCTGCAGGAAAGTCTCAGGTCAGGACCAAGGTCAGAGCTCTTCTGCTGGGTGCAGCAGCTAGTGTAGGTGCCCTGGGAGTCTGAGCCTTTGCCTGCCTGCATGTCACTGCCCAGGTGAGAGCTCGTCTGCTGGGTGATGCAGTCAGTGGAGGTACCCTGGGAGTCTGAGCCAGTGCCTGCCTGCATGTCTCAGGTCAGGACAAAGGTCAGAGCTAATCTGCTGGGTGCAGCAGTCAGTGTAGGTGCCCTGGGAGTCTAAGCCAGTGCCTGCCTGCATGTCACTGCACAGGTGAGAGCTCGTCTGCTGAGTGCAGCAGTCAGTGTAGGTGCCCTGGTAGTCTGAGCAAGTGCCTGCCTGCATGTCTCTGCCCAGGTTAGAGCTCGTCTGCTGGGTGCAGCAGTCATTCGAGGTGCCCTGGGAGTCTGAGCCAGTGCTTGCCTGCATGTCTCAGGTCAGGACCAAGGTCAGAGCTCATCTGCTGGGTGCAGCAGTCAGTGTAGGTGCCCTGGGAGTCTGAGCCAGTGCCTGCTTGCATGTCACTGCCCAGGTGAGAGCTCGTCTGCCGGGTGCAGCAGTAAGTGTAGGTGCCCTGGTAGTCTGAGCAAGTGCCTGCCTGCATATCTCAGGTCAGGACCAAGGTCAGGGCTCGTCTGCTGGGTGCAGCAGTCAGTGTAGGTGCCCTGGGAGTCTGAGCCAGTGCCTAACTGCATGTCTCAGGTCAGAACCAAGGTCAGAGCTCATCTGCTGGGTGCAGCAGTCAGTGTAGGTGCCCTGGGAGTCTGAGCCAGTGCCTGCCTGCATGTTACTGCCCAGGTGAGAGCTCATCTGCTGGGGGCAGCAGTCAGTGTAGGTGCCCTGGGAGTCTGAGCCAGTGCCTAACTGCATGTCTCAGGTCAGGACCAAGGTCAGAGCTCATCTGCTGGGTGCAGCAGTCAGTGTAGGTGCCCTGGGAGTCTGAGCCAGTGCCTGCCTGCATCTCTCAGGTCAGGACCAAGGTCAGAGCTCGTCTGCTGGGTGCAGCAGTCAGTGGAGGTACCCTGGGAGTCTGAAGCAGTGCCTCCCTGCATGTCTCAGGTCAGGACCAAGGTCAGAACTCATCTGCTGGGTGAAGCAGCAAGTGTAGGTGCCCTTGGAGTCTGAGCCAGCGCCTGCCTACATGTCACTGCCCAGGTGAAAGCTCGTCTGCTGGGTGCAGCAGTCAGTGTAGGTGCCCTGGGAGTCTGAGCCAGTGCCTGCCTACATGTCTCAGGTCAAGACCAAGGTCAGAGCTCGTCTGCTGGGTGCAGCAGTCAGTGTAGGTGCCCTGGTAGTTTGAGCAAGTGCCTGCCTGCATGTCTCTGCCCAGGTCAGACCTCGTCTGCTGGATGCAGCAGTCATTCGAGGTGCCCTGGGAGTCTGAGCCAGTGCCTGCTTGCATGTCACTGCCCAGGTGAGAGCTTGTCTGCTGGGTGCAGCAGTCAGTGTAGGTGCCCTGGTAGTATGAGCAAGTAGCTGCCTGCATGTCTCAGGTCAGGACCGAGGTCAGAGCTCATCTGCTGGGTGAAGCATCAAGTGTAGGTGCCCTTGGAGTCTGAGCCAGTGCCTGCCTTCATGTCACTGCCCAGGTGATAGCTCGTCTGCTGGGTGCAGCAGTCAGTGTAGGTGCCCTGGGAGTCTGAGCCAGTGCCTGCCTACATGTCTCAGGTCAGGACCATGGTCAGAGATCGTCTGCTGGGTGCAGCAGTCAGTGGAGGTACCCTGGGAGTCTGAGCCAGTGCCTGCCTGCATGTCTCAGGTCAGGACCAAGGTCAGAGCTCATCTGGTGGATGTAACAGCAAGTGTAGGTGCCCTGGGAGTCTAAGCCAGTGCCTGCCTGCATGTCACTGCCCAGGTGAGAGCTCGTCTGCTGGGTGCAGCAGTCAGTATAGGTGCCCTGGGAGTCTGAGCCAGTGCCTGCCTGCATGTCACTGCCCAGGTGAGAGCTTGTCTGCTGGGTGCAGCAGTCAGTGTAGGTGCCCTGGTAGTCTTAGCAAGTGCCTGCCTGCATGTCTCTGCCAAGAGCAGAGCTCGTCTGCTGGGTGCAGCAGTCATTCAAGGTGCCCTGGGAGTCTGAGCCAGTGCTTGCCTGCATGTCACTGCCCAGGTGAGAGCTCGTCTGCTGGATGCAGCAGTCAGTGTAGGTGCCCTTGGAGTCTGAGCCAGTGCCTGCCTGCATGTCTCAGGTCAGGACCACGGTCAGAGCTCATCTGCTGGGTGCAGCAGTCAGTGTAGGTGCCCTGGGAGTCTGAGCCAGTGCCTGCCTGCATGTCACTGCCCAGGTGAGAGCTTGTCTGCTGGGTGCAGCAGTCAGTGTAGGTGCCCTGGGAGTCTGAGCCAGTGCCTGCCTTCATGTCTCAGGTCAGGACCAAGGTCAGAGCTCATCTGGTGGGTGCAGCAGGAAGTGTAGGTGCCCTGGAAGTCTCAGCCAGTAACTGCTTGCATGTCACTGCCCAGGTGAGAGCTCGGTTGCTGGGTGCAGCAGTCAGTGTAGGTGCCCTGGGAGTCTGAGCCAGTGCCTGCCTGCATTACTCAGGTCAGGACAAAGGTCAGAGCTCATCTGCTGGGTGCAGCAGTCAGTGTAGGTACCCTGGAAGTCTGAGCCAGTGCCTGCCTGCATGTCTCAGGTCAGGACCAAGGTCAAAGCTCATCTGCTGGGTGCAGCAGTCAGTGGAGGCGCCCTGGGAGTCCGAGTTAGTGCCTTCCTTCATGTCACTGCCCAGGTGAGAGCTCATCTGCTGGGTGCAGCAGTCAGTGTAGGTGCCCTGGGAGTCTGAGCCAGTGCCTGCCTGCATGTCACTGCCCAGGTGAGAGCTCGTCTGCTGGGTGCAGCAGTCAGTGTAGGTGCCCTGGGAGTCTGAGCCAGTGCCTGCCTGCATGCCTCAGGTCAGGACCAAGGTCAGAGCTCGTCTGTTGGGTGAAGCAGCAAGTGTAGGTGCCCTGGGAGTCTGAGCCAGTGCCTTCCTGGCTGTCACTGCCCAAGTGAGAGCTCATCTGCTGGGTGCAACAGTCAGTATAGGTGCCCTGGGAGTCTGAGCCAGTGCCTGCCTACATGTCTCAGGTCAGGACCAAAGTCAGAGCTCGTCTGCTGGGTGCAGCAGTCAGTGGAGGTACCCTGGGAGTCTGAGCCAGTGCCTGCCTGCATGTCTCAGGTCAGAACCAAGGTCAGAGCTCATCTGCTGGGTGAAGCAGCAAGTGTAGGTGCCCTGGGAGTCTGAGCCAGTGCCTGCCTGCATGTCACTGCCCAGGTCAGAGCTCATCTGCTGGGTGCAGCAGTCAGTGTAGGTGCCCTGGTAGTCTGAGCAAGTGCCTGCCTGCATGTCTCTGCCCAGGTCAGAGCTCGTCTGCTGGATGCAGCAGTCCTTTGAGGTGCCCGGGAGTCTGAGCCAGTGCCTGCTTGCATGTCACTGCCCAGGTGAGAGCTCGTCTGCTGGCTGCAGCAGTCAGTATAGGTGCCCTGGTAGTCTGAGCAAGTGCCTGCCTGCATGTCTCAGGTCAGGACCATGGTCAAAGCTCGTCTGCTGGGTGCAGCAGTCATTCAAGGTGCCCTGGGAGTCTGAGCCAGTGCTTGCCTGCATGTCTCAGGTCAGGACCAAGGTCAGAGCTCATCTGCTGGGTGCAGCAGTCAGTGTAGGTGCCCTGGTAGTCTGAGCCAGTGCCTGCTTGCATGTCACTGCCCAGGTGAGAGCTCGTCTGCTTGGTGCAGCAGTCAGTGTAGGTGCCCTGGTAGTCTGAGCAAGTGCCTGCCTGCATATCTCAGGTCAGGACGAAGGTCAGGGCTCGTCTGCTGGGTGCAGCAGTCAGTAAAGGTGCCGTGGGAGTCTGAGCCAGTGCCTGCCTGCATGTCACTGCCCAGGTGATAGCTCGTTTGCTGGGTGCAGCAGTCAGTGTAGGTGCCCTGGGAGTCTGAGCCAGTGCCTAACTGCATGTCTCAGGTCAGGACCAAGGTCAGAGCTCATCTGCTGGGTGCAGCAGTCAGTGTAGGTGCCCTGGGAGTCTGAGCCAGTGCCTGCCTGCATGTCACTGCAAAGGTGAGAGCTCGTCTGCTGGGTGCAGCAGTCAGTGTAGGTGCCCTGGTAGTCTGAGCAAGTGCCTGCCTGCATGTCTCAGGTCAGGACCAAGGTCAGAGCTCATCTGCTGGGTGCAGCAGCTAGTGTAGGTGCCCTGGGAGTCTGAGCCAGTGCCTGCCTGCATGTCACTGCCCAAGTGAGAGCTCGTCTGCTGGGTGCAGCAGTCAGTGTAGGTGCCCTGGGAGTTTGAGCCAGTGCCTGCCTGCTTGTCACTGCCCATGTTAGAGCTTGTCTGTTGGGTGCAGCAGTCAGTGTAGGTGCCCTGGTAGTCTTAGCAAGTGCCTGCCTGCATGTCTCTACCCAGAGCAGAGCTCGTCTGCTGGGTGCAGCAGTCATTCGAGGTGCCCTGGGAGTCTGAGCCAGTGCTTGCCTGCACGTCTCAGGTCAGAGCTTGTCTGCTGGGTGCAGCAGTCAGTGTAGGTGCCCTGGGAGTCTGAGCCAGTGCCTGCCTGCATGTCACTGCACAGGTGAGAGCTCGTCTGCTGGGTGCAGCAGTCAGTGTAGGTGCCCTGGTAGTCTGAGCAAGTGCCTGCCTGCATGTCTCTGCCCAGGTTAGAGCTCGTCTGCTGGGTGCAGCAGTCATTCGAGGTGCCCTGGGAGTCTTAGCCAGTGCTTGCCTGCATGTCTCAGGTCAGGACCAAGGTCAGAGCTCATCTGCTGGGTGCAGCAGTCAGTGTAGGTGCCCTGGGAGTCTAAGCCAGTGCCTGCTTGCATGTCACTGCCCAGGTGAGAGCTCGTCTGCTGGGTGCAGCATTGAGTGTAGGTGCCCTGGTAGTCTGAGCAAATGCCTGCCTGCATATCTCAGGTCAGGACCAAGGTCAGGGCTCGTCTGCTGGGTGCAGCAGTCAGTGGAGGTGCCGTGGGAGTCTGAGCCAGTGCCTTCCTGCATGTCACTGCCCAGGTGATAGCTCGTCTGCTGGGTGCAGCAGTCAGTGTAGGTGCCCTGGGAGTCTGAGCCAGTGCCTAACTGCATGTCTCAGGTCAGAACCAAGGTCAGGGCTCGTCTGCTGGGTGCAGCAGTCAGTGGAGGTGCCGTGGGAGTCTGAGCCAGTGCCTTCCTGCATGTCACTGCCCAGGTGATAGCTCGTCTGCTGGGTGCAGCAGTCAGTGTAGGTGCCCTGGGAGTCTGAGCCAGTGCCTAACTGCATGTCTCAGGTCAGAACCAAGGTCAGAGCTCATCTGCTGGGTGCAGCAGTCAGTGTAGGTGCCCTGGGAGTCTGAGCCAGTGCCTGCCTGCATGTCACTGCCCAGGTGAGAGCTCATCTGCTGGGTGCAGCAGTCAGTGTAGGTGCCCTGGGAGTCTGAGCCAGTGCCTGCCTGCATGTCTCAGGTCAGGACCAAGGTCAGAGCTCATCTGCTGGGTGCAGCAGTCAGTGTAGGTGCCCTGTTAGTCTGAGCAAGTGCCTGCCTGCATCTCTCAGGTCAGGACCAAGGTCAGAGCTCATCTGCTGGGTGCATCAGTCAGTGTAGGTGCCCTGGGAGTCTGAGCCAGTGCCTTCCTGCATGTCACTACCCAGGTGAGAGCTCGTCTTCTGGTTGCAGCAGTCAGTGTAGGTGCCCTGGTAGTCTGAGCAAGTGCCTGCCTGCATGTCTCAGGTCAGGACCAAGGTCAGAGCTCGTCTGCTGGGTGTAGCAGTCAGTGTAGTTGCCCTAGGAGTCTGAGCCAGTGCCTGCCTGCATGTCACTGCCCAGGTGAGAGCTCATCTGCTGGGTGCAGCAGTCAGTGTAGGTGCCCTGGGAGTCTGAGCCAGTGCCTGCCTGCATGTCACTGCCCAGGTGAGAGCTCGTCTACTGGGTGCAGCAGTCAGTGTAGGTGCCCTGGGAGTCTGAGCCAGTGCCTGCCTGCATGTCTCAGGTCAGGACCAAGGTCAGAGATCATCTGCTGGGTGCAGCAGTCAGTGTAGGTGCCCTGGGAGTTTGAGCCAGTGCCTGCCTGCATGTCACTGCCCAGGTGAGAGCTCGTCTGCTGGGTGCAGCAGTCAGTGTAGGTGCCCTGGGAGTCTGAGCCAGAGCCTGCAGGAAAGTCTCAGGTCAGGACCAAGGTCAGAGCTCTTCTGCTGGGTGCAGCAGCTAGTGTAGGTGCCCTGGGAGTCTGAGCCTTTGCCTGCCTGCATGTCACTGCCCAGGTGAGAGCTCGTCTGCTGGGTGATGCAGTCAGTGGAGGTACCCTGGGAGTCTGAGCCAGTGCCTGCCTGCATGTCTCAGGTCAGGACCAAGGTCAGAGCTAATCTGCTGGGTGCAGCAGTCAGTGTAGGTGCCCTGGGAGTCTAAGCCAGTGCCTGCCTGCATGTCACTGCACAGGTGAGAGCTCGTCTGCTGAGTGCAGCAGTCAGTGTAGGTGCCCTGGTAGTCTGAGCAAGTGCCTGCCTGCATGTCTCTGCCCAGGTTAGAGCTCGTCTGCTGGGTGCAGCAGTCATTCGAGGTGCCCTGGGAGTCTGAGCCAGTGCTTGCCTGCATGTCTCAGGTCAGGACCAAGGTCAGAGCTCATCTGCTGGGTGCAGCAGTCAGTGTAGGTGCCCTGGGAGTCTGAGCCAGTGCCTGCTTGCATGTCACTGCCCAGGTGAGAGCTCGTCTGCCGGGTGCAGCAGTAAGTGTAGGTGCCCTGGTAGTCTGAGCAAGTGCCTGCCTGCATATCTCAGGTCAGGACCAAGGTCAGGGCTCGTCTGCTGGGTGCAGCAGTCAGTGTAGGTGCCCTGGGAGTCTGAGCCAGTGCCTAACTGCATGTCTCAGGTCAGAACCAAGGTCAGAGCTCATCTGCTGGGTGCAGCAGTCAGTGTAGGTGCCCTGGGAGTCTGAGCCAGTGCCTGCCTGCATGTTACTGCCCAGGTGAGAGCTCATCTGCTGGGGGCAGCAGTCAGTGTAGGTGCCCTGGGAGTCTGAGCCAGTGCCTAACTGCATGTCTCAGGTCAGGACCAAGGTCAGAGCTCATCTGCTGGGTGCAGCAGTCAGTGTAGGTGCCCTGGGAGTCTGAGCCAGTGCCTGCCTGCATCTCTCAGGTCAGGACCAAGGTCAGAGCTCGTCTGCTGGGTGCAGCAGTCAGTGGAGGTACCCTGGGAGTCTGAAGCAGTGCCTCCCTGCATGTCTCAGGTCAGGACCAAGGTCAGAACTCATCTGCTGGGTGAAGCAGCAAGTGTAGGTGCCCTTGGAGTCTGAGCCAGCGCCTGCCTACATGTCACTGCCCAGGTGAAAGCTCGTCTGCTGGGTGCAGCAGTCAGTGTAGGTGCCCTGGGAGTCTGAGCCAGTGCCTGCCTACATGTCTCAGGTCAAGACCAAGGTCAGAGCTCGTCTGCTGGGTGCAGCAGTCAGTGTAGGTGCCCTGGTAGTTTGAGCAAGTGCCTGCCTGCATGTCTCTGCCCAGGTCAGACCTCGTCTGCTGGATGCAGCAGTCATTCGAGGTGCCCTGGGAGTCTGAGCCAGTGCCTGCTTGCATGTCACTGCCCAGGTGAGAGCTTGTCTGCTGGGTGCAGCAGTCAGTGTAGGTGCCCTGGTAGTATGAGCAAGTAGCTGCCTGCATGTCTCAGGTCAGGACCGAGGTCAGAGCTCATCTGCTGGGTGAAGCATCAAGTGTAGGTGCCCTTGGAGTCTGAGCCAGTGCCTGCCTTCATGTCACTGCCCAGGTGATAGCTCGTCTGCTGGGTGCAGCAGTCAGTGTAGGTGCCCTGGGAGTCTGAGCCAGTGCCTGCCTACATGTCTCAGGTCAGGACCATGGTCAGAGATCGTCTGCTGGGTGCAGCAGTCAGTGGAGGTACCCTGGGAGTCTGAGCCAGTGCCTGCCTGCATGTCTCAGGTCAGGACCAAGGTCAGAGCTCATCTGGTGGATGTAGCAGCAAGTGTAGGTGCCCTGGGAGTCTAAGCCAGTGCCTGCCTGCATGTCACTGCCCAGGTGAGAGCTCGTCTGCTGGGTGCAGCAGTCAGTATAGGTGCCCTGGGAGTCTGAGCCAGTGCCTGCCTGCATGTCACTGCCCAGGTGAGAGCTTGTCTGCTGGGTGCAGCAGTCAGTGTAGGTGCCCTGGTAGTCTTAGCAAGTGCCTGCCTGCATGTCTCTGCCAAGAGCAGAGCTCGTCTGCTGGGTGCAGCAGTCATTCAAGGTGCCCTGGGAGTCTGAGCCAGTGCTTGCCTGCATGTCTCAGGTCAGGACCAAGGTCAGAGCTCATCTGTTGGGTGCAGCAGTCAGTGTAGGTTCCCTGGTAGTCTGAGCCAGTGCCTGCCTGCATGTCACTGCCCAGGTGAGAGCTCGTCTGCTGGGTGCAGCAGTCAGTTTAGGTACCCTGGGAGTCTGAGCCAGTGCCTGCCCACATGTCACTGCCCAGGTGAGAGCTCGTCTGCTTGGTGCAGCAATCAGTGTAGGTTCCCTGGTAGTGTGAGCAAGTTCCTGCCTGCATGTCTCAGGTCAGGACCAAGGTCAGAGCTTGTCTGCTGGGTGCATCAGTCAGTGGAGGTACCCTGGGAGTCTGAGCCAGTGCGTGCCTGCATGTCTCAGGTCAGGACAAAGGTCAGAGCTCATCTGCTGGATGCAGCAGTCAGTGTAGGTGCCCTGGGAGTCTGAGCCAGTGCCTGCCTGCATGTCACTGCAAAGGTGAGAGCTCGTCTGCTGGGTGCAGCAGTCAGTGTAGGTGCCCTGGTAGTGTGATCAAGTACCTGCCTGCATGTCTCTGCCCAGGTTAGAGCTCATCTGCTGGGTGCAGCAGTCATTCGAGGTGCCCTGGGAGTCTGAGCCAGTGCTTGCCTGCATGTCTCAGGTCAGGACCAAGGTCAGAGCTTATCTGCTGGGTGCAGCAGCTAGTGTAGGTGCCCTGGGAGTCTGAGCCAGTGCCTGCCTGCATGTCACTGCCCAGGTGAGAGCTCGTCTACTGGGTGCAGCAGTCAGTGTAGGTGCCCTGGGAGTCTGAGCCAGTGCCTGCCTGCATGTCTCAGGTCAGGACCAAGGTCAGAGATCATGTGCTGGGTGCAGCAGTCAGTGTAGGTGCCCTGGGAGTTTGAGCCAGTGCCTGCCTGCATGTCATTGCCCAGGTGAGAGCTCGTCTGCTGGGTGCAGCAGTCAGTGTAGGTGCCCTGGGAGTCTGAGCCAGAGCCTGCAGGAAAGTCTCAGGTCAGGACCAAGGTCAGAGCTCTTCTGCTGGGTGCAGCAGCTAGTGTAGGTGCCCTGGGAGTCTGAGCCTTTGCCTGCCTGCATGTCACTGCCCAGGTGAGAGCTCGTCTGCTGGGTGATGCAGTCAGTGGAGGTACCCTGGGAGTCTGAGCCAGTGCCTGCCTGCATGTCTCAGGTCAGGACCAAGGTCAGAGCTAATCTGCTGGGTGCAGCAGTCAGTGTAGGTGCCCTGGGAGTCTAAGCCAGTGCCTGCCTGCATGTCACAGCACAGGTGAGAGCTCGTCTGCTGAGTGCAGCAGTCAGTGTAGGTGCCCTGGTAGTCTGAGCAAGTGCCTGCCTGCATGTCTCTGCCCAGGTTAGAGCTCGTCTGCTGGGTGCAGCAGTCATTCGAGGTGCCCTGGGAGTCTGAGCCAGTGCTTGCCTGCATGTCTCAGGTCAGGACCAAGGTCAGAGCTCATCTGCTGGGTGCAGCAGTCAGTGTAGGTGCCCTGGGAGTCTGAGCCAGTGCCTGCTTGCATGTCACTGCCCAGGTGAGAGCTCGTCTGCCGGGTGCAGCAGTAAGTGTAGGTGCCCTGGTAGTCTGAGCAAGTGCCTGCCTGCATATCTCAGGTCAGGACCAAGGTCAGGGCTCGTCTGCTGGGTGCAGCAGTCAGTGTAGGTGCCCTGGGAGTCTGAGCCAGTGCCTAACTGCATGTCTCAGGTCAGAACCAAGGTCAGAGCTCATCTGCTGGGTGCAGCAGTCAGTGTAGGTGCCCTGGGAGTCTGAGCCAGTGCCTGCCTGCATGTTACTGCCCAGGTGAGAGCTCATCTGCTGGGGGCAGCAGTCAGTGTAGGTGCCCTGGGAGTCTGAGCCAGTGCCTGCCTGCATGTCTCAGGTCAGGACAAAGGTCAGAGCTCATCTGCTGGGTGCAGCAGCTAGTGTAGGTGCCCTTGGAGTCTGAGCCAGTGCCTGCCTGCATGTCACTGCCCAGGTGAGAGCTCGTCTGCTGGGTGCAGCAGTCAGTGTAGGTGCCCTGGGAGTCTGAGCCAGAGCCTGCAGGAAAGTCTCAGGTCAGGACCAAGGTCAGAGCTCTTCTGCTGGGTGCAGCAGCTAGTGTAGGTGCCCTGGGAGTCTGAGCCTTTGCCTGCCTGCATGTCACTGCCCAGGTGAGAGCTCGTCTGCTGGGTGATGCAGTCAGTGGAGGTACCCTGGGAGTCTGAGCCAGAGCCTGCCTGCATGTCTCAGGTCAGGACCAAGGTCAGAGCTAATCTGCTGGGTGCAGCAGTCAGTGTAGGTGCCCTGGGAGTCTAAGCCAGTGCCTGCCTGCATGTCACTGCACAGGTGAGAGCTCGTCTGCTGAGTGCAGCAGTCAGTGTAGGTGCCCTGGTAGTCTGAGCCAGTGCCTGCCTGCATATCTCTGCCCAGGTTAGAGCTCGTCTGCTGGGTGCAGCAGTCATTCGAGGTGCCCTGGGAGTCTGAGCCAGTGCTTGCCTGCATGTCTCAGGTCAGGACCAAGGTCAGAGCTCATCTGCTGGGTGCAGCAGTCAGTGTAGGTGCCCTGGGAGTCTGAGCCAGTGCCTGCTTGCATGTCACTGCCCAGGTGAGAGCTCGTCTGCCGGGTGCAGCAGTGAGTGTAGGTGCCCTGGTAGTCTGAGCAAGTGCCTGCCTGCATATCTCAGGTCAGGACCAAGGTCAGGGCTCGTCTGCTGGGTGCAGCAGTCAGTGGAGGTGCCGTGGGAGTCTGAGCCAGTGCCTGCCTGCATGTCACTGCCCAGGTGATTGCTCGTTTGCTGGGTGCAGCAGTCAGTGTAGGTGCCCTGGGAGTCTGAGCCAGAGCCTGCAGGAAAGTCTCAGGTCAGGACCAAGGTCAGAGCTCTTCTGCTGGGTGCAGCAGCTAGTGTAGGTGCCCTAGGAGTCTGAGCCTTTGCCTGCCTGCATGTCACTGCCCAGGTGAGAGCTCGTCTGCTGGGTGATGCAGTCAGTGGAGGTACCCTGGGAGTCTGAGCCAGAGCCTGCCTGCATGTCTCAGGTCAGGACCAAGGTCAGAGCTAATCTGCTGGGTGCAGCAGTCAGTGTAGGTGCCCTGGGAGTCTAAGCCAGTGCCTGCCTGCATGTCACTGCACAGGTGAGAGCTCGTCTGCTGAGTGCAGCAGTCAGTGTAGGTGCCCTGGTAGTCTGAGCCAGTGCCTGCCTGCATATCTCTGCCCAGGTTAGAGCTCGTCTGCTGGGTGCAGCAGTCATTCGAGGTGCCCTGGGAGTCTGAGCCAGTGCTTGCCTGCATGTCTCAGGTCAGGACCAAGGTCAGAGCTCATCTGCTGGGTGCAGCAGTCAGTGTAGGTGCCCTGGGAGTCTGAGCCAGTGCCTGCTTGCATGTCACTGCCCAGGTGAGAGCTCGTCTGCCGGGTGCAGCAGTGAGTGTAGGTGCCCTGGTAGTCTGAGCAAGTGCCTGCCTGCATATCTCAGGTCAGGACCAAGGTCAGGGCTCGTCTGCTGGGTGCAGCAGTCAGTGGAGGTGCCGTGGGAGTCTGAGCCAGTGCCTGCCTGCATGTCACTGCCCAGGTGATTATTCGTTTGCTGGGTGCAGCAGTCAGTGTAGGTGCCCTGGGAGTCTGAGCCAGTGCCTAACTGCATGTCTCAGGTCAGAACCAAGGTCAGAGCTCATCTGCTGGGTGCAGCAGTCAGTGTAGGTGCCCTGGGAGTCTGAGCCAGTGCCTGCCTGCATGTCACTGCCCAGGTGAGAGCTCATCTGCTGGGTGCAGCAGTCAGTGTAGGTGCCCTGGGAGTCTGAGCCAGTGCCTGCCTGCATGTCTCAGGTCAGGACAAAGGTCAGAGCTCATCTGCTGGGTTTAGCAGCTAGTGTAGGTGCCCTGGGAGTCTGAGCCAGTGCCTGCCTGCATGTCACTGCCCAGGTGAGAGCTCGTCTGCTGGGTGCAGCAGTCAGTGTAGGTGCCCTGGGAGTCTGAGCCAGAGCCTGCAGGAAAGTCTCAGGTCAGGACCAAGGTCAGAGCTCTTCTGCTGGGTGCAGCAGCTAGTGTAGGTGCCCTGGGAGACTGAGCCTTTGCCTGCCTGCATGTCACTGCCCAGGTGAGAGCTCGTCTGCTGGGTGATGCAGTCAGTGGAGGTACCCTGGGAGTCTGAGCCAGTGCCTGCCTGCATGTCTCAGGTCAGGACAAAGGTCAGAGCTCATCTGCTGGGTGCAGCAGCTATTGTAGGTGCCCTGGGAGTCTGAGCCAGTGCCTGCCTGTATGTCACTGCCAAGGTGAGAGCTCGTTTGCTGGGTGCAGCAGTCAGTGTAGGTGCCCTGGGAGTTTGAGCCAGTGCCTGCCTGCTTGTCACTGCCCAGGTTAGAGGTCGTCTGCTGGGTGCAGCAGCTATTGTAGGTGCCCTGGGAGTCTGAGCCAGTGCCTGCCTGTATGTCACTGCCAAGGTGAGAGCTCGTCTGCTGGGTGCAGCAGTCAGTGTAGGTGCCCTGGGAGTCTGAGCCAGTGCCTGCCTGCATGTCACTGCCCAGGTGAGAGCTCATTTGCTGGGTGCAGCAGTCAGTGTAGGTGCCCTGGGAGTCTGAGCCAGTGCCTGCCTGCATCTCTCAGGTCAGGACCAAGGTCAGAGCTCGTCTGCTGGGTGCAGCAGTCAGTGGAGGTACCATGGGAGTCTGAAGCAGTGCCTGCCTGCATGTCTCAGGTCAGGACCAAGGTCAGAGCTCATCTGCTGGGTGAAGCAGCAAGTGTAGGTGCCCTTGGAGTCTGAGCCAGTGCCTGCCTACATGTCACTGCCCAGGTGAGAGCTCGTCTGCTGGGTGCAGCAGTCAGTGTAGGTGCCCTGGGAGTCTGAGCCAGTGCCTGCCTACATGTCTCAGGTCAAGACCAAGGTCAGAGCTCGTCTACTGGGTGCAGCAGTCAGTGTAGGTGCCCTGGTAGTCTGAGCAAGTGCCTGCCTGCATGTCTCTGCCCAGGTCAGAGCTCGTCTGCTGGATGCAGCAGTCATTCGAGGTGCCCTGGGAGTCTGAGCCAGTGCCTGCTTGCATGTCACTGCCCAGGTGAGAGCTTGTCTGCTGGGTGCAGCAGTCAGTGTAGGTGCCCTGGTAGTATGAGCAAGTAGCTGCCTGCATGTCTCAGGTCAGGACCATGGTCAGAGATCGTCTGCTGGATGCAGCAGTCAGTGGAGGTACCCTGGGAGTCTGAAGCAATGCCTGCCTGCATGTCTCAGGTCAGGACCAAGGTCAGAGCTCATCTGCTGGGTGAAGCAGCAAGTGTAGGTGCCCTTGGAGTCTGAGCCATTGCCTGCCTGCATGTCACTGCCCAGGTGATAGCTCGTTTGCTGGGTGCAGCAGTCAGTGTAGGTGCCCTGGGAGTCTGAGCCAGTGCCTAACTGCATGTCTCAGGTCAGGACCAAGGTCAGAGCTCATCTGCTGGGTGCAGCAGTCAGTTTAGGTGCCCTGGGAGTCTGAGCCAGTGCCTGCCTGCATCTCTCAGGTCAGGACCAAGGTCAGAGCTCGTCTGCTGGGTGCAGCAGTCAGTGGAGGTACCCTGGGAGTCTGAAGCAGTGCCTGCCTGCATGTCTCAGGTCAGGACCAAGGTCAGAGCTCATCTGCTGGGTGAAGCAGCAAGTGTAGGTGCCCATGGAGTCTGAGCCAGTGCCTGCCTACATGTCACTGCCCAGGTGAAAGCTCGTCTGCTGGGTGCAGCAGTCAGTGTAGGTGCCCTGGGAGTCTGAGCCAGTGCCTGCCTACATGTCTCAGGTCAAGACCAAGGTCAGAGCTCGTCTGCTGGGTGCAGCAGTCAGTGTAGGTGCCCTGGTAGTCTGAGCAAGTGCCTGCCTGCATGTCTCTGCCCAGGTCAGAGCTCGTCTGCTGGATGCAGCAGTCATTCGAGGTGCCCTGGGAGTCTGAGCCAGTGCCTGCTTGCATGTCACTGCCCAGGTGAGAGCTTGTCTGCTGGGTGCAGCAGTCAGTGTAGGTGCCCTGGTAGTAAGAGCAAGTAGCTGCCTGCATGTCTCAGGTCAGGACCAAGGTCAGAGCTCATCTGCTGGGTGAATCATCAAGTGTAGGTGCCCTTGGAGTCTGAGCCAGTGCCTGCCTTCATGTCACTGCCCAGGTGAGAGCTCGTCTGCTGGGTGCAGCAGTCAGTGTAGGTGCCCTGGGAGTCTGAGCCAGTGCCTGCCTACATGTCTCAGGTCAGGACCATGGTCAGAGATCGTCTGCTGGGTGCAGCAGTCAGTGGAGGTACCCTGGGAGTCTGAGCCAGTGCCTGCCTGCATGTCTCAGGTCATGACCAAGGTCAGAGCTCATCTGGTGGATGTAGCAGCAAGTGTAGGTGCCCTGGGAGTCTAAGCCAGTGCCTGCCTGCATGTCACTGCCCAGGTGAGAGCTCGTCTGCTGGGTGCAGCAGTCAGTATAGGTGCCCTGGGAGTCTGAGCCAGTGCCTGCCTGCATGTCACTGCCCAGGTGAGAGCTTGTCTGCTGGGTGCAGCAGTCAGTGTAGGTGCCCTGGTAGTCTTAGCAAGTGCCTGCCTGCATGTCTCTGCCCAGAGCAGAGCTCGTCTGCTGGGTGCAGCAGTCATTCAAGGTGCCCTGGGAGTCTGAGCCAGTGCTTGCCTGCATGTCTCAGGTCAGGACCAAGGTCAGAGCTCATCTGTTGGGTGCAGCAGTCAGTGTAGGTTCCCTGGTAGTCTGAGCCAGTGCCTGCCTGCATGTCACTGCCCAGGTGAGAGCTCGTCTGCTGGGTGCATCAGTCAGTGGAGGTACCCTGGGAGTCTGAGCCAGTGCGTGCCTGCATGTCTCAGGTCAGGACAAAGGTCAGAGCTCATCTGCTGGGTGAAGCAGTCAGTGTAGGTGCCCTGGGAGTCTGAGCCAGTGCCTGCCTGCATGCCACTGCAAAGGTGAGAGCTCGTCTGCTGGGTGCAGCAGTCAGTGTAGGTGCCCTGGTAGTGTGATCAAGTACCTGCCTTAATGTCTCTGCCCAGGTTAGAGCTCATCTGCTGGGTGCAGCAGTCATTCGAGGTGCCCTGGGAGTCTGAGCCAGTGCTTGCCTGCATGTCTCAGGTCAGGACCAAGGTCAGAGCTTATCTGCTGGGTGCAGCAGCTAGTGTAGGTGCCCGGGGAGTCTGAGCCAGTGCCTGCCTGCATGTCACTGCCCAGGTGAGAGCTCGTCTACTGGGTGCAGCAGTCAGTGTAGGTGCCCTGGGAGTCTGAGCCAGTGCCTGCCTGCATGTCTCAGGTCAGGACAAAGGTCAGAGCTCATCTGCTGGGTGCAGCAGCTAGTGTAGGTGCCCTTGGAGTCTGAGCCAGTGCCTGCCTTCATGTCTCAGGTCAGGACCAAGGTCAGAGCTCATCTGGTGGGTGCAGCAGGAAGTGTAGGTGCCCTGGAAGTCTCAGCCAGTGCCTGCTTGCATGTCACTGCCCAGGTGAGAGCTCGTCTGCTGGGTGCAGCAGTCAGTATAGGTGCCCTGGTAGTCTGAGCAAGTTCCTGCCTGCATGTCTCAGGTCAGGACCATGGTCAGAGCTCGTCTGCTGGGTGCAGCAGTCATTCAAGGTGCCCTGGGAGTCTGAGCCAGTGCTTGCCTGCATGTCTCAGGTCAGGACCAAGGTCAGAGCTCATCTGCTGGGTGCAGCAGTCAGTGAAGGTGCCGTGGGAGTCTGAGCCAGTGCCTGCCTGCATGTCACTGCCCAGGTGATAGCTCGTTTGCTGGGTGCAGCAGTCAGTGTAGGTGCCCTGGGAGTCTGAGCCAGTGCCTAACTGCATGTCTCAGGTCAGGACCAAGGTCAGAGCTCATCTGCTGGGTGCAGCAGTCAGTGTAGGTGCCCTGGGAGTCTGAGCCAGTGCCTGCCTGCATGTCACTGCAAAGGTGAGAGCTCGTCTGCTGGGTGCAGCAGTCAGTGTAGGTGCCCTGGTAGTCTGAGCAAGTGCCTGCCTGCATGTCTCTGCCCAGGTTAGAGCTCGTCTGCTCGGTGCAGCAGTCATTCGAGGTGCCCTGGGAGTCTGAGCCAGTGCTTGCCTGCATGTCTCAGGTCAGGACCAAGGTCAGAGCTCATCTGCTGTGTGCAGCAGCTAGTGTAGGTGCCCTGGGAGTCTGAGCCAGTGCCTGCCTGCATGTCACTGCCCAGGTGAGAGCTCGTCTGCTGGGTGCAGCAGTCAGTGTAGGTGCCCTGGGAGTTTGAGCCAGTGCCTGCCTGCTTGTCACTGCCCATGTTAGAGCTCGTCTGTTGGGTGCAGCAGTCAGTGTAGGTGCCCTGGTAGTCTTAGCAAGTGCCTGCCTGCATGTCTCTACCCAGAGCAGAGCTCGTCTGCTGGGTGCAGCAGTCATTCGAGGTGCCCTGGGAGTCTGAGCCAGTGCTTGCCTGCACGTCTCAGGTCAGAGCTTTTCTGCTGGGTGCAGCAGTCAGTGTAGGTGCCCTGGGAGTCTGAGCCAGTGCCTGCCTGCATGTCACTGCACAGGTGAGAGCTCGTCTGCTGGGTGCAGCAGTCAGTGTAGGTGCCCTGGTAGTCTGAGCAAGTGCCTGCCTGCATGTCTCTGCCCAGGTTAGAGCTCGTCTGCTGGGTGCAGCAGTCATTCGAGGTGCCCTGGGAGTCTGAGCCAGTGCCTGCCTGCATCTCTCAGGTCAGGACCAAGGTCAGAGCTCGTCTGCTGGGTGCAGCAGTCAGTGGAGGTACCCTGGGAGTCTGAAGCAGTGCCTGCCTGCATGTCTCAGGTCAGGACCAAGGTCAGAGCTCATCTGCTGGGTGAAGCAGCAAGTGTAGGTGCCCTTGGAGTCTGAGCCAGTGCCTGCCTACATGTCACTGCCCAGGTGAAAGCTCGTCTGCTGGGTGCAGCAGTCAGTGTAGGTGCCCTGGGAGTCTGAGCCAGTGCCTGCCTACATGTCTCAGGTAGAGACCAAGGTCAGAGCTCGTCTGCTGGGTGCAGCAGTCAGTGTAGGTGCCCTGGTAGTCTGAGCAAGTGCCTGCCTGCATGTCTCTGCCCAGGTCAGAGCTCGTCTGCTGGATGCAGCAGTCATTCGAGGTGCCCTGGGAGTCTGAGCCAGTGCCTTCTTGCATGTCACTGCCCAGGTGAGAGCTTGTCTGCTGGGTGCAGCAGTCAGTGTAGGTGCCCTGGTAGTATGAGCAAGTAGCTGCCTGCATGTCTCAGGTCAGGACCAAGGTCAGAGCTCATCTGGTGGGTGAAGCATCAAGTGTAGGTGCCCTTGGAGTCTGAGCCAGTGCCTGCCTTCATGTCACTGCCCAGGTGAGAGCTCGTCTGCTGGGTGCAGCAGTCAGTGTAGGTGCCCTGGGAGTCTGAGCCAGTGCCTGCCTACATGTCTCAGGTCAGGACCATGGTCAGAGATCGTCTGCTGGGTGCAGCAGTCAGTGGAGGTACCCTGGGAGTCTGAGCCAGTGCCTGCCTGCATGTCTCAGGTCAGGACCAAGGTCAGAGCTCATCTGGTGGATGTAGCAGCAAGTGTAGGTGCCCTGGGAGTCTAAGCCAGTGCCTGCCTGCATGTCACTGCCCAGGTGAGAGCTCGTCTGCTGGGTGCAGCAGTCAGTGTAGGTGCCCTGGGAGTCTGAGCCAGTGCCTGCCTGCATGTCACTGCCCAGGTGAGAGCTCGTCTGCTGGATGCAGCAGTCAGTGTAGGTGCCCTTGGAGTCTGAGCCAGTGCCTGCCTGCATGTCTCAGGTCAGGACCACGGTCAGAGCTCATCTGCTGGGTGCAGCAGTCAGTGTAGGTGCCCTGGGAGTCTGAGCCAGTGCCTGCCTGCATGTCACTGCCCAGGTGAGAGCTTGTCTGCTGGGTGCAGCAGTCAGTGTAGGTGCCCTGGGAGTCTGAGCCAGTGCCTGCCTTCATGTCTCAGGTCAGGACCAAGGTCAGAGCTCATCTGGTGGGTGCAGCAGGAAGTGTAGGTGCCCTGGAAGTCTCAGCCAGTAACTGCTTGCATGTCACTGCCCAGGTGAGAGCTCGGTTGCTGGGTGCAGCAGTCAGTGTAGGTGCCCTGGGAGTCTGAGCCAGTGCCTGCCTGCATTACTCAGGTCAGGACAAAGGTCAGAGCTCATCTGCTGGGTGCAGCAGTCAGTGTAGGTACCCTGGAAGTCTGAGCCAGTGCCTGCCTGCATGTCTCAGGTCAGGACCAAGGTCAAAGCTCATCTGCTGGGTGCAGCAGTCAGTGGAGGCGCCCTGGGAGTCCGAGTTAGTGCCTTCCTTCATGTCACTGCCCAGGTGAGAGCTCATCTGCTGGGTGCAGCAGTCAGTGTAGGTGCCCTGGGAGTCTGAGCCAGTGCCTGCCTGCATGTCACTGCCCAGGTGAGAGCTCGTCTGCTGGGTGCAGCAGTCAGTGTAGGTGCCCTGGGAGTCTGAGCCAGTGCCTGCCTGCATGCCTCAGGTCAGGACCAAGGTCAGAGCTCGTCTGTTGGGTGAAGCAGCAAGTGTAGGTGCCCTGGGAGTCTGAGCCAGTGCCTTCCTGGCTGTCATTGCCCAAGTGAGAGCTCATCTGCTGGGTGCAACAGTCAGTATAGGTGCCCTGGGAGTCTGAGCCAGTGCCTGCCTACATGTCTCAGGTCAGGACCAAGGTCAGAGCTCGTCTGCTGGGTGCAGCAGTCAGTGGAGGTACCCTGGGAGTCTGAGCCAGTGCCTGCCTGCATGTCTCAGGTCAGAACCAAGGTCAGAGCTCATCTGCTGGGTGAAGCAGCAAGTGTAGGTGCCCTGGGAGTCTGAGCCAGTGCCTGCCTGCATGTCACTGCCCAGGTCAGAGCTCATCTGCTGGGTGCAGCAGTCAGTGTAGGTGCCCTGGTAGTCTGAGCAAGTGCCTGCCTGCATGTCTCTGCCCAGGTCAGAGCTCGTCTGCTGGATGCAGCAGTCCTTTGAGGTGCCCTGGGAGTCTGAGCCAGTGCCTGCTTGCATGTCACTGCCCAGGTGAGAGCTCGTCTGCTGGCTGCAGCAGTCAGTGTAGGTGCCCTGGGAGTCTGAGCCAGTGCCTGCCTGCATGTCTCAGGTCAGGACCAAGGTCAGAGCTCATCTGCTGGGTGCAGCAGTCAGTTCAGGTGCCCTGGGAGTCTGAGCCAGTGCCTGCCTGCATGTCACTGCCCAGGTGAGAGCTCATCTGCTGGGTGCAGCAGTCAGTGTAGGTGCCCTGGGAGTCTGAGCCAGTGCCTGCCTGCATGTCTCAGGTCAGGACCAAGGTCAGAGCTCATCTGCTGGGTGCAGCAGTCAGTGTAGGTGCCCTGTTAGTCTGAGCAAGTGCCTGCCTGCATCTCTCAGGTCAGGACCAAGGTCAGAGCTCATCTGCTGGGTGCATCAGTCAGTGTAGGTGCCCTGGGAGTCTGAGCCAGTGCCTTCCTGCATGTCACTACCCAGGTGAGAGCTCGTCTTCTGGTTGCAGCAGTCAGTGTAGGTGCCCTGGTAGTCTGAGCAAGTGCCTGCCTGCATGTCTCAGGTCAGGACCAAGGTCAGAGCTCGTCTGCTGGGTGTAGCAGTCAGTGTAGTTGCCCTAGGAGTCTGAGCCAGTGCCTGCCTGCATGTCACTGCCCAGGTGAGAGCTCATCTGCTGGGTGCAGCAGTCAGTGTAGGTGCCCTGGGAGTCTGAGCCAGTGCCTGCCTGCATGTCTCAGGTCAGGACAAAGGTCAGAGCTCATCTGCTGGGTGCAGCAGCTAGTGTAGGTGCCCTGGGAGTCTGAGCCAGAGCCTGCAGGAAAGTCTCAGGTCAGGACCAAGGTCAGAGCTCTTCTGCTGGGTGCAGCAGCTAGTGTAGGTGCCCTGGGAGACTGAGCCTTTGCCTGCCTGCATGTCACTGCCCAGGTGAGAGCTCGTCTGCTGGGTGATGCAGTCAGTGGAGGTACCCTGGGAGTCTGAGCCAGTGCCTGCCTGCATGTCTCAGGTCAGGACCAAGGTCAGAGCTAATCTGCTGGGTGCAGCAGTCAGTGTAGGTGCCCTGGGAGTCTAAGCCAGTGCCTGCCTGCATGTCACTGCACAGGTGAGAGCTCGTCTGCTGAGTGCAGCAGTCAGTGTAGGTGCCCTGGTAGTCTGAGCAAGTGCCTGCCTGCATGTCTCTGCCCAGGTTAGAGCTCGTCTGCTGGGTGCAGCAGTCATTTGAGGTGCCCTGGGAGTCTGAGCCAGTGCTTGCCTGCATGTCTCAGGTCAGGACCAAGGTCAGAGCTCATCTGCTGGGTGCAGCAGTCAGTGTAGGTGCCCTGGGAGTCTGAGCCAGTGCCTGACTGCATGTCACTGCCCAGGTGAGAGCTCATCTGCTGGGTGCAGCAGTCAGTGTAGGTGCCCTGGGAGTCTGAGCCAGTGCCTGCCTGCATGTCTCAGGTCAGGACAAAGGTCAGAGCTCATCTGCTGGGTGCAGCAGCTATTGTAGGTGCCCTGGGAGTCTGAGCCAGTGCCTGCCTGTATGTCACTGCCAAGGTGAGAGCTCGTCTGCTGGGTGCAGCAGTCAGTGTAGGTGCCCTGGGAGTTTGAGCCAGTGCCTGCCTGCTTGTCACTGCCCAGGTTAGAGGTCGTCTGCTGGGTGCAGCAGTCAGTATAGGTGCCGTGGGAGTCTGAGCCAGTGCCTGCCTGCATGTCACTGCCCAGGTGAGAGCTTGTCTGCTGGGTGGAGCAGTCAGTGTAGGTGCCCTGGTAGTCTTAGCAAGTGCCTGCCTGCATATCTCTGCCCAGAGCAGAGCTCGTCTGCTGGGTGCAGCAGTCATTCTAGGTGCCCTGGGAGTCTGAGCCAGTGCTTGCCTGCACGTCTCAGGTCAGAGCTCATCTGCTGGGTGCAGCAGTCAGTGGAGGTGCCCTGGGAGTCCGAGTTAGTGCCTGCCTTCATGTCACTGCCCAGGTGAGAGCTCATCTGCTGGGTGCAGTAGTCAGTGGAGGTGCCCTGGGAGTCTGAGTTAGTGCCTGCCTTCATGTCACTTCCCAAGTGAGAGCTCGTCTGCTGGGTGCAGCAGTTAGTGTAGGTGCCCTGCGAGTCTGAGCCAGTGCCTGCCTGCATGTCTCAGGTCAGGACCAAGGTCAGAGCTCATCTGCTGGGTGCAGCAGTCAGTGTAGGTGCCCTGGGAGTCTGAGCCAGTGCCTGCTTGCATGTCACTACCCAGGTGAGAGCTCGTCTCCTGGTTGCAGCAGTCAGTGTAGGTGCCCTGGTAGTCTGAGCAAGTGCCTGCCTGCATGTCTCAGGTCAGGACCAAGGTCAGAGCTCGTCTGCTGGATGCAGCAGTCAGTGGAGGTACCCTGGGAGTCTGAGCCAGTGCCTGCCTGCATGTCTCAGGTCAGGACCAAGGTCAGAGCTCTTTTGCTGGGTGTAGCAGTCAGTGTAGTTGCCCTAGGAGTCTGAGCAAGTGCCTGCTTGAATGTCACTGCCCAGGTGAGAGCTCGTCTGCTGGGTGCAGCAGTCAGTGTAGGTGCCCTGGGAGTCTGAGCCAGTGCCTGCCTGCATGTCTCAGGTCAGGACCAAGGTCAGAGCTCATCTGCTGGGTGCAGCAGTCAGTGTAGGTGCCCTGGGAGTCTGAGCAAGTGCCTGCCTGCATGTCTCAGGTCAGGACCAAGGTCAGAGCTCATCTGCTGGGTGCAGCAGTCAGTGTAGGTGCCCTGTTAGTCTGAGCAAGTGCCTGCCTGCATGTCTCAGGTCAGGACCAAGGTCAGAGCTTATCTGCTGGGTGCAGCAGCTAGTGTAGGTGCCCTGGGAGTCCGAGCCAGTGCCTGCCTGCATGTCCATGCCCAGGTGAGAGCTCGTCTGCTGGGTGCAGCAGTCAGTGTAGGTGCCCTGGGAGTCTGAGCCAGTGCCTGCCTGCATGTCTCTGCCCAGGTTAGAGGTCGTCTGCTGGGTGCAGCAGTCATTCGAGGTGCCCTGGGAGTCTGAGCCAGTGCTTGCCTGCATGTCTCAGGTCAGGACCAAGGTCAGAGCTCATCTGCTGGGTGCAGCAGTCAGTGTAGGTGCCCTGGGAGTCTGAGCCAGTGCCTGCTTGCATGTCACTGCCCAGGTGAGAGCTCGTCTGCTGGGTGCAGCAGTCAGTGGAGGTGCCCTGGTAGTCTGAGCAAGTGCCTGCCTGCATATCTCAGGTCAGGACCAAGGTCAGGGCTCGTCTGCTGGGTGCAGCAGTCAGTGGAGGTGCCATGGGAGTCTGAGCCAGTGCCTGCCTGCATGTCACTGCCCAGGTGATAGCTCGTTTGCTGGATGCAGCAGTCAGTGTAGGTGCCCTGGGAGTCTGAGCCAGTGCCTAACTGCATGACTCAGGTCAAAACCAAGGTCAGAGCTCATCTGCTGGGTGCAGCAGTCAGTGTAGGTGCCCTGGGAGTCTGAGCCAGTGCCTGCCTGCATGTCACTGCCCAGGTGAGAGCTCATCTGCTGGGTGCAGCAGTCAGTGTAGGTGCCCTGGGAGTCTGAGCCAGTGCCTGCCTGCATCTCTCAGGTCAGGACCAAGGTCAGAGCTCGTCTGCTGGGTGCAGCAGTCAGTGGAGGTACCATGGGAGTCTGAGCCAGTGTCTGCCTGCATCTCTCAGGTCAGGACCAAGGTCAGAGCTCGTCTGCTGGATGCAGCAGTCATTCGAGGTGCCCTGGGAGTCTGAGCCACTGCCTGCTTGCATGTCACTGCCCAGGTGAGAGCTCATCTGCTGGGTGCAGCAGTCAGTGTAGGTGCCCTGGGAGTCTGAGCCAGTGCCTGCCTGCATCTCTCAGGTCAGGACCAAGGTCAGAGCTCGTCTGCTGGGTGCAGCAGTCAGTGGAGGTACCATGGGAGTCTGAGCCAGTGTCTGCCTGCATCTCTCAGGTCAGGACCAAGGTCAGAGCTCATCTGCTGGGTGCAGCAGTCAGTGTAGGTGCCCTGGGAGTCTGAGCCAGTGTCTGCCTGCATCTCTCAGGTCAGGACCAAGGTCAGAGCTCGTCCGCTGGGTGCAGCAGTCAGTGGAGGTACCCTGGGAGTCTGAAGCAGTGCCTGCCTGCATGTCTCAGGTCAGGACCAGGGTCAGAGCTCATCTGCTGGGTGAAGCAGCAAGTGTAGGTGCCCTTGGAGTCTGAGCCAGTGCCTGCCTACATGTCACTGCCCAGGTGAGAGCTCGCGTGCTGGGTGCAGGAGTCAGTGTAGGTGCCCTGGGAGTCTGAGCCAGTGCCTGCCTACATGTCTCAGGTCAAGACCAAGGTCAGAGCTCGTCTGCTGGGTGCAGCAGTCAGTGTAGGTGCCCTGGTAGTCTGAGCAAGTGCCTGCCTGCATGTCTCTGCCCAGGTCAGAGCTCGTCTGCTGGATGCAGCAGTCATTCGAGGTGCCCTGGGAGTCTGAGCCAGTGCCTGCTTGCATGTCACTGCCCAGGTGAGAGCTTGTCTGCTGGGTGCAGCAGTCAGTGTAGGTGCCCTGGTAGTATGAGCAAGTAGCTGCCTGCATGTCTCAGGTCAGGACCATGGTCAGAGATCGTCTGCTGGATGCAGCAGTCAGTGGAGGTACCCTGGGAGTCTGAAGCAATGCCTGCCTGCATGTCTCAGGTCAGGACCAAGGTCAGAGCTCATCTAATGGGTGAAGCAGCAAGTGTAGGTGCCCTTGGAGTCTGAGCCATTGCCTGCCTACATGTCACTGCCCAGGTGAAAGCTCGTCTGCTCGGTGCAGCAGTCAGTGTAGGTGCCCTGGGAGTCTGAGCCAGTGCCTGCCTACATGTCTCAGGTCAAGACCAAGGTCAGAGCTCCTCTGCTGGGTGCAGCAGTCAGTGTAGGTGCCCTGGTAGTCCGAGCAAGTGCCTGCCTGCATGTCTCTGCCCAGGTCAGAGCTCGTCTGCTGGATGCAGCAGTCATTCGAGGTGCCCTGGGAGTCTGAGCCACTGCCTGCTTGCATGTCACTGCCCAGGTGAGAGCTTGTCTGCTGGGTGCAGCAGTCAGTGTAGGTGCCCTGGTAGTATGAGCAAGTAGCTGCCTGCATGTCTCAGGTCAGGACTAAGGTCAGAGCTCATCTGCTGGGTGAAGCATCAAGTGTAGGTGCCCTTGGAGTCTGAGCCAGTGCCTGCCTTCATGTCACTGCCCAGGTGAGAGCTCGTCTGCTGGGTGCAGCAGTCAGTGTAGGTGCCCTGGGAGTCTGAGCCAGTGCCTGCCTACATGTCTCAGGTCAGGACCATGGTCAGAGATCGTCTGCTGGGTGCAGCAGTCAGTGGAGGTACCCTGGGAGTCTGAGCCAGTGCCTGCCTGCATGTCTCAGGTCAGGACCAAGGTCAGAGCTCATCTGGTGGATGTAGCAGCAAGTGTAGGTGCCCTGGGAGTCTAAGACAGTGCCTGCCTGCATGTCACTGCCCAGGTGAGAGCTCGTCTGCTGGGTGCAGCAGTCAGTTTAGGTACCCTGGGAGTCTGAGCCAGTGCCTGCCCACATGTCACTGCCCAGGTGAGAGCTCGTCTGCTTGGTGCAGCAATCAGTGTAGGTTCCCTGGTAGTGTGAGCAAGTTCCTGCCTGCATGTCTCAGGTCAGGACCAAGGTCAGAGCTTGTCTGCTGGGTGCATCAGTCAGTGGAGGTACCCTGGGAGTCTGAGCCAGTGCGTGCCTGCATGTCTCAGGTCAGGACAAAGGTCAGAGCTCATCTGCTGGATGCAGCAGTCAGTGTAGGTGCCCTGGGAGTCTGAGCCAGTGCCTGCCTGCATGTCACTGCAAAGGTGAGAGCTCGTCTGCTGGGTGCAGCAGTCAGTGTAGGTGCCCTGGTAGTGTGATCAAGTACCTGCCTGCATGTCTCTGCCCAGGTTAGAGCTCATCTGCTGGGTGCAGCAGTCATTCGAGGTGCCCTGGGAGTCTGAGCCAGTGCTTGCCTGCATGTCTCAGGTCAGGACCAAGGTCAGAGCTTATCTGCTGGGTGCAGCAGCTAGTGTAGGTGCCCTGGGAGTCTGAGCCAGTGCCTGCCTGCATGTCACTGCCCAGGTGAGAGCTCGTCTACTGGGTGCAGCAGTCAGTGTAGGTGCCCTGGGAGTCTGAGCCAGTGCCTGCCTGCATGTCTCAGGTCAGGACCAAGGTCAGAGATCATCTGCTGGGTGCAGCAGTCAGTGTAGGTGCCCTGGGAGTTTGAGCCAGTGCCTGCCTGCATGTCACTGCCCAGGTGAGAGCTCGTCTGCTGGGTGCAGCAGTCAGTGTAGGTGCCCTGGGAGTCTGAGCCAGAGCCTGCAGGAAAGTCTCAGGTCAGGACCAAGGTCAGAGCTCTTCTGCTGGGTGCAGCAGCTAGTGTAGGTGCCCTGGGAGTCTGAGCCTTTGCCTGCCTGCATGTCACTGCCCAGGTGAGAGCTCGTCTGCTGGGTGATGCAGTCAGTGGAGGTACCCTGGGAGTCTGAGCCAGTGCCTGCCTGCATGTCTCAGGTCAGGACCAAGGTCAGAGCTAATCTGCTGGGTGCAGCAGTCAGTGTAGGTGCCCTGGGAGTCTAAGCCAGTGCCTGCCTGCATGTCACTGCACAGGTGAGAGCTCGTCTGCTGAGTGCAGCAGTCAGTGTAGGTGCCCTGGTAGTCTGAGCAAGTGCCTGCCTGCATGTCTCTGCCCAGGTTAGAGCTCGTCTGCTGGGTGCAGCAGTCATTCGAGGTGCCCTGGGAGTCTGAGCCAGTGCTTGCCTGCATGTCTCAGGTCAGGACCAAGGTCAGAGCTCATCTGCTGGGTGCAGCAGTCAGTGTAGGTGCCCTGGGAGTCTGAGCCAGTGCCTGCTTGCATGTCACTGCCCAGGTGAGAGCTCGTCTGCCGGGTGCAGCAGTAAGTGTAGGTGCCCTGGTAGTCTGAGCAAGTGCCTGCCTGCATATCTCAGGTCAGGACCAAGGTCAGGGCTCGTCTGCTGGGTGCAGCAGTCAGTGTAGGTGCCCTGGGAGTCTGAGCCAGTGCCTAACTGCATGTCTCAGGTCAGAACCAAGGTCAGAGCTCATCTGCTGGGTGCAGCAGTCAGTGTAGGTGCCCTGGGAGTCTGAGCCAGTGCCTGCCTGCATGTTACTGCCCAGGTGAGAGCTCATCTGCTGGGGGCAGCAGTCAGTGTAGGTGCCCTGGGAGTCTGAGCCAGTGCCTAACTGCATGTCTCAGGTCAGGACCAAGGTCAGAGCTCATCTGCTGGGTGCAGCAGTCAGTGTAGGTGCCCTGGGAGTCTGAGCCAGTGCCTGCCTGCATCTCTCAGGTCAGGACCAAGGTCAGAGCTCGTCTGCTGGGTGCAGCAGTCAGTGGAGGTACCCTGGGAGTCTGAAGCAGTGCCTCCCTGCATGTCTCAGGTCAGGACCAAGGTCAGAACTCATCTGCTGGGTGAAGCAGCAAGTGTAGGTGCCCTTGGAGTCTGAGCCAGTGCCTGCCTACATGTCACTGCCCAGGTGAAAGCTCGTCTGCTGGGTGCAGCAGTCAGTGTAGGTGCCCTGGGAGTCTGAGCCAGTGCCTGCCTACATGTCTCAGGTCAAGACCAAGGTCAGAGCTCGTCTGCTGGGTGCAGCAGTCAGTGTAGGTGCCCTGGTAGTTTGAGCAAGTGCCTGCCTGCATGTCTCTGCCCAGGTCAGACCTCGTCTGCTGGATGCAGCAGTCATTCGAGGTGCCCTGGGAGTCTGAGCCAGTGCCTGCTTGCATGTCACTGCCCAGGTGAGAGCTTGTCTGCTGGGTGCAGCAGTCAGTGTAGGTGCCCTGGTAGTATGAGCAAGTAGCTGCCTGCATGTCTCAGGTCAGGACCGAGGTCAGAGCTCATCTGCTGGGTGAAGCATCAAGTGTAGGTGCCCTTGGAGTCTGAGCCAGTGCCTGCCTTCATGTCACTGCCCAGGTGATAGCTCGTCTGCTGGGTGCAGCAGTCAGTGTAGGTGCCCTGGGAGTCTGAGCCAGTGCCTGCCTACATGTCTCAGGTCAGGACCATGGTCAGAGATCGTCTGCTGGGTGCAGCAGTCAGTGGAGGTACCCTGGGAGTCTGAGCCAGTGCCTGCCTGCATGTCTCAGGTCAGGACCAAGGTCAGAGCTCATCTGGTGGATGTAGCAGCAAGTGTAGGTGCCCTGGGAGTCTAAGCCAGTGCCTGCCTGCATGTCACTGCCCAGGTGAGAGCTCGTCTGCTGGGTGCAGCAGTCAGTATAGGTGCCCTGGGAGTCTGAGCCAGTGCCTGCCTGCATGTCACTGCCCAGGTGAGAGCTTGTCTGCTGGGTGCAGCAGTCAGTGTAGGTGCCCTGGTAGTCTTAGCAAGTGCCTGCCTGCATGTCTCTGCCCAGAGCAGAGCTCGTCTGCTGGGTGCAGCAGTCATTCAAGGTGCCCTGGGAGTCTGAGCCAGTGCTTGCCTGCATGTCTCAGGTCAGGACCAAGGTCAGAGCTCATCTGTTGGGTGCAGCAGTCAGTGTAGGTTCCCTGGTAGTCTGAGCCAGTGCCTGCCTGCATGTCACTGCCCAGGTGAGAGCTCGTCTGCTGGGTGCAGCAGTCAGTTTAGGTACCCTGGGAGTCTGAGCCAGTGCCTGCCCACATGTCACTGCCCAGGTGAGAGCTCGTCTGCTTGGTGCAGCAATCAGTGTAGGTTCCCTGGTAGTGTGAGCAAGTTCCTGCCTGCATGTCTCAGGTCAGGACCAAGGTCAGAGCTTGTCTGCTGGGTGCATCAGTCAGTGGAGGTACCCTGGGAGTCTGAGCCAGTGCGTGCCTGCATGTCTCAGGTCAGGACAAAGGTCAGAGCTCATCTGCTGGATGCAGCAGTCAGTGTAGGTGCCCTGGGAGTCTGAGCCAGTGCCTGCCTGCATGTCACTGCAAAGGTGAGAGCTCGTCTGCTGGGTGCAGCAGTCAGTGTAGGTGCCCTGGTAGTGTGATCAAGTACCTGCCTGCATGTCTCTGCCCAGGTTAGAGCTCATCTGCTGGGTGCAGCAGTCATTCGAGGTGCCCTGGGAGTCTGAGCCAGTGCTTGCCTGCATGTCTCAGGTCAGGACCAAGGTCAGAGCTTATCTGCTGGGTGCAGCAGCTAGTGTAGGTGCCCTGGGAGTCTGAGCCAGTGCCTGCCTGCATGTCACTGCCCAGGTGAGAGCTCGTCTACTGGGTGCAGCAGTCAGTGTAGGTGCCCTGGGAGTCTGAGCCAGTGCCTGCCTGCATGTCTCAGGTCAGGACCAAGGTCAGAGATCATCTGCTGGGTGCAGCAGTCAGTGTAGGTGCCCTGGGAGTTTGAGCCAGTGCCTGCCTGCATGTCACTGCCCAGGTGAGAGCTCGTCTGCTGGGTGCAGCAGTCAGTGTAGGTGCCCTGGGAGTCTGAGCCAGAGCCTGCAGGAAAGTCTCAGGTCAGGACCAAGGTCAGAGCTCTTCTGCTGGGTGCAGCAGCTAGTGTAGGTGCCCTGGGAGTCTGAGCCTTTGCCTGCCTGCATGTCACTGCCCAGGTGAGAGCTCGTCTGCTGGGTGATGCAGTCAGTGGAGGTACCCTGGGAGTCTGAGCCAGTGCCTGCCTGCATGTCTCAGGTCAGGACAAAGGTCAGAGCTAATCTGCTGGGTGCAGCAGTCAGTGTAGGTGCCCTGGGAGTCTAAGCCAGTGCCTGCCTGCATGTCACTGCACAGGTGAGAGCTCGTCTGCTGAGTGCAGCAGTCAGTGTAGGTGCCCTGGTAGTCTGAGCAAGTGCCTGCCTGCATGTCTCTGCCCAGGTTAGAGCTCGTCTGCTGGGTGCAGCAGTCATTCGAGGTGCCCTGGGAGTCTGAGCCAGTGCTTGCCTGCATGTCTCAGGTCAGGACCAAGGTCAGAGCTCATCTGCTGGGTGCAGCAGTCAGTGTAGGTGCCCTGGGAGTCTGAGCCAGTGCCTGCTTGCATGTCACTGCCCAGGTGAGAGCTCGTCTGCCGGGTGCAGCAGTAAGTGTAGGTGCCCTGGTAGTCTGAGCAAGTGCCTGCCTGCATATCTCAGGTCAGGACCAAGGTCAGGGCTCGTCTGCTGGGTGCAGCAGTCAGTGTAGGTGCCCTGGGAGTCTGAGCCAGTGCCTAACTGCATGTCTCAGGTCAGAACCAAGGTCAGAGCTCATCTGCTGGGTGCAGCAGTCAGTGTAGGTGCCCTGGGAGTCTGAGCCAGTGCCTGCCTGCATGTTACTGCCCAGGTGAGAGCTCATCTGCTGGGGGCAGCAGTCAGTGTAGGTGCCCTGGGAGTCTGAGCCAGTGCCTAACTGCATGTCTCAGGTCAGGACCAAGGTCAGAGCTCATCTGCTGGGTGCAGCAGTCAGTGTAGGTGCCCTGGGAGTCTGAGCCAGTGCCTGCCTGCATCTCTCAGGTCAGGACCAAGGTCAGAGCTCGTCTGCTGGGTGCAGCAGTCAGTGGAGGTACCCTGGGAGTCTGAAGCAGTGCCTCCCTGCATGTCTCAGGTCAGGACCAAGGTCAGAACTCATCTGCTGGGTGAAGCAGCAAGTGTAGGTGCCCTTGGAGTCTGAGCCAGCGCCTGCCTACATGTCACTGCCCAGGTGAAAGCTCGTCTGCTGGGTGCAGCAGTCAGTGTAGGTGCCCTGGGAGTCTGAGCCAGTGCCTGCCTACATGTCTCAGGTCAAGACCAAGGTCAGAGCTCGTCTGCTGGGTGCAGCAGTCAGTGTAGGTGCCCTGGTAGTTTGAGCAAGTGCCTGCCTGCATGTCTCTGCCCAGGTCAGACCTCGTCTGCTGGATGCAGCAGTCATTCGAGGTGCCCTGGGAGTCTGAGCCAGTGCCTGCTTGCATGTCACTGCCCAGGTGAGAGCTTGTCTGCTGGGTGCAGCAGTCAGTGTAGGTGCCCTGGTAGTATGAGCAAGTAGCTGCCTGCATGTCTCAGGTCAGGACCGAGGTCAGAGCTCATCTGCTGGGTGAAGCATCAAGTGTAGGTGCCCTTGGAGTCTGAGCCAGTGCCTGCCTTCATGTCACTGCCCAGGTGATAGCTCGTCTGCTGGGTGCAGCAGTCAGTGTAGGTGCCCTGGGAGTCTGAGCCAGTGCCTGCCTACATGTCTCAGGTCAGGACCATGGTCAGAGATCGTCTGCTGGGTGCAGCAGTCAGTGGAGGTACCCTGGGAGTCTGAGCCAGTGCCTGCCTGCATGTCTCAGGTCAGGACCAAGGTCAGAGCTCATCTGGTGGATGTAGCAGCAAGTGTAGGTGCCCTGGGAGTCTAAGCCAGTGCCTGCCTGCATGTCACTGCCCAGGTGAGAGCTCGTCTGCTGGGTGCAGCAGTCAGTATAGGTGCCCTGGGAGTCTGAGCCAGTGCCTGCCTGCATGTCACTGCCCAGGTGAGAGCTTGTCTGCTGGGTGCAGCAGTCAGTGTAGGTGCCCTGGTAGTCTTAGCAAGTGCCTGCCTGCATGTCTCTGCCAAGAGCAGAGCTCGTCTGCTGGGTGCAGCAGTCATTCAAGGTGCCCTGGGAGTCTGAGCCAGTGCTTGCCTGCATGTCACTGCCCAGGTGAGAGCTCGTCTGCTGGATGCAGCAGTCAGTGTAGGTGCCCTTGGAGTCTGAGCCAGTGCCTGCCTGCATGTCTCAGGTCAGGACCACGGTCAGAGCTCATCTGCTGGGTGCAGCAGTCAGTGTAGGTGCCCTGGGAGTCTGAGCCAGTGCCTGCCTGCATGTCACTGCCCAGGTGAGAGCTTGTCTGCTGGGTGCAGCAGTCAGTGTAGGTGCCCTGGGAGTCTGAGCCAGTGCCTGCCTTCATGTCTCAGGTCAGGACCAAGGTCAGAGCTCATCTGGTGGGTGCAGCAGGAAGTGTAGGTGCCCTGGAAGTCTCAGCCAGTAACTGCTTGCATGTCACTGCCCAGGTGAGAGCTCGGTTGCTGGGTGCAGCAGTCAGTGTAGGTGCCCTGGGAGTCTGAGCCAGTGCCTGCCTGCATTACTCAGGTCAGGACAAAGGTCAGAGCTCATCTGCTGGGTGCAGCAGTCAGTGTAGGTACCCTGGAAGTCTGAGCCAGTGCCTGCCTGCATGTCTCAGGTCAGGACCAAGGTCAAAGCTCATCTGCTGGGTGCAGCAGTCAGTGGAGGCGCCCTGGGAGTCCGAGTTAGTGCCTTCCTTCATGTCACTGCCCAGGTGAGAGCTCATCTGCTGGGTGCAGCAGTCAGTGTAGGTGCCCTGGGAGTCTGAGCCAGTGCCTGCCTGCATGTCACTGCCCAGGTGAGAGCTCGTCTGCTGGGTGCAGCAGTCAGTGTAGGTGCCCTGGGAGTCTGAGCCAGTGCCTGCCTGCATGCCTCAGGTCAGGACCAAGGTCAGAGCTCGTCTGTTGGGTGAAGCAGCAAGTGTAGGTGCCCTGGGAGTCTGAGCCAGTGCCTTCCTGGCTGTCACTGCCCAAGTGAGAGCTCATCTGCTGGGTGCAACAGTCAGTATAGGTGCCCTGGGAGTCTGAGCCAGTGCCTGCCTACATGTCTCAGGTCAGGACCAAAGTCAGAGCTCGTCTGCTGGGTGCAGCAGTCAGTGGAGGTACCCTGGGAGTCTGAGCCAGTGCCTGCCTGCATGTCTCAGGTCAGAACCAAGGTCAGAGCTCATCTGCTGGGTGAAGCAGCAAGTGTAGGTGCCCTGGGAGTCTGAGCCAGTGCCTGCCTGCATGTCACTGCCCAGGTCAGAGCTCATCTGCTGGGTGCAGCAGTCAGTGTAGGTGCCCTGGTAGTCTGAGCAAGTGCCTGCCTGCATGTCTCTGCCCAGGTCAGAGCTCGTCTGCTGGATGCAGCAGTCCTTTGAGGTGCCCTGGGAGTCTGAGCCAGTGCCTGCTTGCATGTCACTGCCCAGGTGAGAGCTCGTCTGCTGGCTGCAGCAGTCAGTATAGGTGCCCTGGTAGTCTGAGCAAGTGCCTGCCTGCATGTCTCAGGTCAGGACCATGGTCAAAGCTCGTCTGCTGGGTGCAGCAGTCATTCAAGGTGCCCTGGGAGTCTGAGCCAGTGCTTGCCTGCATGTCTCAGGTCAGGACCAAGGTCAGAGCTCATCTGCTGGGTGCAGCAGTCAGTGTAGGTGCCCTGGTAGTCTGAGCCAGTGCCTGCTTGCATGTCACTGCCCAGGTGAGAGCTCGTCTGCTTGGTGCAGCAGTCAGTGTAGGTGCCCTGGTAGTCTGAGCAAGTGCCTGCCTGCATATCTCAGGTCAGGACGAAGGTCAGGGCTCGTCTGCTGGGTGCAGCAGTCAGTAAAGGTGCCGTGGGAGTCTGAGCCAGTGCCTGCCTGCATGTCACTGCCCAGGTGATAGCTCGTTTGCTGGGTGCAGCAGTCAGTGTAGGTGCCCTGGGAGTCTGAGCCAGTGCCTAACTGCATGTCTCAGGTCAGGACCAAGGTCAGAGCTCATCTGCTGGGTGCAGCAGTCAGTGTAGGTGCCCTGGGAGTCTGAGCCAGTGCCTGCCTGCATGTCACTGCAAAGGTGAGAGCTCGTCTGCTGGGTGCAGCAGTCAGTGTAGGTGCCCTGGTAGTCTGAGCAAGTGCCTGCCTGCATGTCTCAGGTCAGGACCAAGGTCAGAGCTCATCTGCTGGGTGCAGCAGCTAGTGTAGGTGCCCTGGGAGTCTGAGCCAGTGCCTGCCTGCATGTCACTGCCCAAGTGAGAGCTCGTCTGCTGGGTGCAGCAGTCAGTGTAGGTGCCCTGGGAGTTTGAGCCAGTGCCTGCCTGCTTGTCACTGCCCATGTTAGAGCTCGTCTGTTGGGTGCAGCAGTCAGTGTAGGTGCCCTGGTAGTCTTAGCAAGTGCCTGCCTGCATGTCTCTACCCAGAGCAGAGCTCGTCTGCTGGGTGCAGCAGTCATTCGAGGTGCCCTGGGAGTCTGAGCCAGTGCTTGCCTGCACGTCTCAGGTCAGAGCTTGTCTGCTGGGTGCAGCAGTCAGTGTAGGTGCCCTGGGAGTCTGAGCCAGTGCCTGCCTGCATGTCACTGCACAGGTGAGAGCTCGTCTGCTGGGTGCAGCAGTCAGTGTAGGTGCCCTGGTAGTCTGAGCAAGTGCCTGCCTGCATGTCTCTGCCCAGGTTAGAGCTCGTCTGCTGGGTGCAGCAGTCATTCGAGGTGCCCTGGGAGTCTGAGCCAGTGCTTGCCTGCATGTCTCAGGTCAGGACCAAGGTCAGAGCTCATCTGCTGGGTGCAGCAGTCAGTGTAGGTGCCCTGGGAGTCTAAGCCAGTGCCTGCTTGCATGTCACTGCCCAGGTGAGAGCTCGTCTGCTGGGTGCAGCATTGAGTGTAGGTGCCCTGGTAGTCTGAGCAAATGCCTGCCTGCATATCTCAGGTCAGGACCAAGGTCAGGGCTCGTCTGCTGGGTGCAGCAGTCAGTGGAGGTGCCGTGGGAGTCTGAGCCAGTGCCTTCCTGCATGTCACTGCCCAGGTGATAGCTCGTCTGCTGGGTGCAGCAGTCAGTGTAGGTGCCCTGGGAGTCTGAGCCAGTGCCTAACTGCATGTCTCAGGTCAGAACCAAGGTCAGGGCTCGTCTGCTGGGTGCAGCAGTCAGTGGAGGTGCCGTGGGAGTCTGAGCCAGTGCCTTCCTGCATGTCACTGCCCAGGTGATAGCTCGTCTGCTGGGTGCAGCAGTCAGTGTAGGTGCCCTGGGAGTCTGAGCCAGTGCCTAACTGCATGTCTCAGGTCAGAACCAAGGTCAGAGCTCATCTGCTGGGTGCAGCAGTCAGTGTAGGTGCCCTGGGAGTCTGAGCCAGTGCCTGCCTGCATGTCACTGCCCAGGTGAGAGCTCATCTGCTGGGTGCAGCAGTCAGTGTAGGTGCCCTGGGAGTCTGAGCCAGTGCCTGCCTGCATGTCTCAGGTCAGGACCAAGGTCAGAGCTCATCTGCTGGGTGCAGCAGTCAGTGTAGGTGCCCTGTTAGTCTGAGCAAGTGCCTGCCTGCATCTCTCAGGTCAGGACCAAGGTCAGAGCTCATCTGCTGGGTGCATCAGTCAGTGTAGGTGCCCTGGGAGTCTGAGCCAGTGCCTTCCTGCATGTCACTACCCAGGTGAGAGCTCGTCTTCTGGTTGCAGCAGTCAGTGTAGGTGCCCTGGTAGTCTGAGCAAGTGCCTGCCTGCATGTCTCAGGTCAGGACCAAGGTCAGAGCTCGTCTGCTGGGTGTAGCAGTCAGTGTAGTTGCCCTAGGAGTCTGAGCCAGTGCCTGCCTGCATGTCACTGCCCAGGTGAGAGCTCATCTGCTGGGTGCAGCAGTCAGTGTAGGTGCCCTGGGAGTCTGAGCCAGTGCCTGCCTGCATGTCACTGCCCAGGTGAGAGCTCGTCTACTGGGTGCAGCAGTCAGTGTAGGTGCCCTGGGAGTCTGAGCCAGTGCCTGCCTGCATGTCTCAGGTCAGGACCAAGGTCAGAGATCATCTGCTGGGTGCAGCAGTCAGTGTAGGTGCCCTGGGAGTTTGAGCCAGTGCCTGCCTGCATGTCACTGCCCAGGTGAGAGCTCGTCTGCTGGGTGCAGCAGTCAGTGTAGGTGCCCTGGGAGTCTGAGCCAGAGCCTGCAGGAAAGTCTCAGGTCAGGACCAAGGTCAGAGCTCTTCTGCTGGGTGCAGCAGCTAGTGTAGGTGCCCTGGGAGTCTGAGCCTTTGCCTGCCTGCATGTCACTGCCCAGGTGAGAGCTCGTCTGCTGGGTGATGCAGTCAGTGGAGGTACCCTGGGAGTCTGAGCCAGTGCCTGCCTGCATGTCTCAGGTCAGGACCAAGGTCAGAGCTAATCTGCTGGGTGCAGCAGTCAGTGTAGGTGCCCTGGGAGTCTAAGCCAGTGCCTGCCTGCATGTCACTGCACAGGTGAGAGCTCGTCTGCTGAGTGCAGCAGTCAGTGTAGGTGCCCTGGTAGTCTGAGCAAGTGCCTGCCTGCATGTCTCTGCCCAGGTTAGAGCTCGTCTGCTGGGTGCAGCAGTCATTCGAGGTGCCCTGGGAGTCTGAGCCAGTGCTTGCCTGCATGTCTCAGGTCAGGACCAAGGTCAGAGCTCATCTGCTGGGTGCAGCAGTCAGTGTAGGTGCCCTGGGAGTCTGAGCCAGTGCCTGCTTGCATGTCACTGCCCAGGTGAGAGCTCGTCTGCCGGGTGCAGCAGTAAGTGTAGGTGCCCTGGTAGTCTGAGCAAGTGCCTGCCTGCATATCTCAGGTCAGGACCAAGGTCAGGGCTCGTCTGCTGGGTGCAGCAGTCAGTGTAGGTGCCCTGGGAGTCTGAGCCAGTGCCTAACTGCATGTCTCAGGTCAGAACCAAGGTCAGAGCTCATCTGCTGGGTGCAGCAGTCAGTGTAGGTGCCCTGGGAGTCTGAGCCAGTGCCTGCCTGCATGTTACTGCCCAGGTGAGAGCTCATCTGCTGGGGGCAGCAGTCAGTGTAGGTGCCCTGGGAGTCTGAGCCAGTGCCTAACTGCATGTCTCAGGTCAGGACCAAGGTCAGAGCTCATCTGCTGGGTGCAGCAGTCAGTGTAGGTGCCCTGGGAGTCTGAGCCAGTGCCTGCCTGCATCTCTCAGGTCAGGACCAAGGTCAGAGCTCGTCTGCTGGGTGCAGCAGTCAGTGGAGGTACCCTGGGAGTCTGAAGCAGTGCCTCCCTGCATGTCTCAGGTCAGGACCAAGGTCAGAACTCATCTGCTGGGTGAAGCAGCAAGTGTAGGTGCCCTTGGAGTCTGAGCCAGCGCCTGCCTACATGTCACTGCCCAGGTGAAAGCTCGTCTGCTGGGTGCAGCAGTCAGTGTAGGTGCCCTGGGAGTCTGAGCCAGTGCCTGCCTACATGTCTCAGGTCAAGACCAAGGTCAGAGCTCGTCTGCTGGGTGCAGCAGTCAGTGTAGGTGCCCTGGTAGTTTGAGCAAGTGCCTGCCTGCATGTCTCTGCCCAGGTCAGACCTCGTCTGCTGGATGCAGCAGTCATTCGAGGTGCCCTGGGAGTCTGAGCCAGTGCCTGCTTGCATGTCACTGCCCAGGTGAGAGCTTGTCTGCTGGGTGCAGCAGTCAGTGTAGGTGCCCTGGTAGTATGAGCAAGTAGCTGCCTGCATGTCTCAGGTCAGGACCGAGGTCAGAGCTCATCTGCTGGGTGAAGCATCAAGTGTAGGTGCCCTTGGAGTCTGAGCCAGTGCCTGCCTTCATGTCACTGCCCAGGTGATAGCTCGTCTGCTGGGTGCAGCAGTCAGTGTAGGTGCCCTGGGAGTCTGAGCCAGTGCCTGCCTACATGTCTCAGGTCAGGACCATGGTCAGAGATCGTCTGCTGGGTGCAGCAGTCAGTGGAGGTACCCTGGGAGTCTGAGCCAGTGCCTGCCTGCATGTCTCAGGTCAGGACCAAGGTCAGAGCTCATCTGGTGGATGTAGCAGCAAGTGTAGGTGCCCTGGGAGTCTAAGCCAGTGCCTGCCTGCATGTCACTGCCCAGGTGAGAGCTCGTCTGCTGGGTGCAGCAGTCAGTATAGGTGCCCTGGGAGTCTGAGCCAGTGCCTGCCTGCATGTCACTGCCCAGGTGAGAGCTTGTCTGCTGGGTGCAGCAGTCAGTGTAGGTGCCCTGGTAGTCTTAGCAAGTGCCTGCCTGCATGTCTCTGCCAAGAGCAGAGCTCGTCTGCTGGGTGCAGCAGTCATTCAAGGTGCCCTGGGAGTCTGAGCCAGTGCTTGCCTGCATGTCTCAGGTCAGGACCAAGGTCAGAGCTCATCTGTTGGGTGCAGCAGTCAGTGTAGGTTCCCTGGTAGTCTGAGCCAGTGCCTGCCTGCATGTCACTGCCCAGGTGAGAGCTCGTCTGCTGGGTGCAGCAGTCAGTTTAGGTACCCTGGGAGTCTGAGCCAGTGCCTGCCCACATGTCACTGCCCAGGTGAGAGCTCGTCTGCTTGGTGCAGCAATCAGTGTAGGTTCCCTGGTAGTGTGAGCAAGTTCCTGCCTGCATGTCTCAGGTCAGGACCAAGGTCAGAGCTTGTCTGCTGGGTGCATCAGTCAGTGGAGGTACCCTGGGAGTCTGAGCCAGTGCGTGCCTGCATGTCTCAGGTCAGGACAAAGGTCAGAGCTCATCTGCTGGATGCAGCAGTCAGTGTAGGTGCCCTGGGAGTCTGAGCCAGTGCCTGCCTGCATGTCACTGCAAAGGTGAGAGCTCGTCTGCTGGGTGCAGCAGTCAGTGTAGGTGCCCTGGTAGTGTGATCAAGTACCTGCCTGCATGTCTCTGCCCAGGTTAGAGCTCATCTGCTGGGTGCAGCAGTCATTCGAGGTGCCCTGGGAGTCTGAGCCAGTGCTTGCCTGCATGTCTCAGGTCAGGACCAAGGTCAGAGCTTATCTGCTGGGTGCAGCAGCTAGTGTAGGTGCCCTGGGAGTCTGAGCCAGTGCCTGCCTGCATGTCACTGCCCAGGTGAGAGCTCGTCTACTGGGTGCAGCAGTCAGTGTAGGTGCCCTGGGAGTCTGAGCCAGTGCCTGCCTGCATGTCTCAGGTCAGGACCAAGGTCAGAGATCATGTGCTGGGTGCAGCAGTCAGTGTAGGTGCCCTGGGAGTTTGAGCCAGTGCCTGCCTGCATGTCATTGCCCAGGTGAGAGCTCGTCTGCTGGGTGCAGCAGTCAGTGTAGGTGCCCTGGGAGTCTGAGCCAGAGCCTGCAGGAAAGTCTCAGGTCAGGACCAAGGTCAGAGCTCTTCTGCTGGGTGCAGCAGCTAGTGTAGGTGCCCTGGGAGTCTGAGCCTTTGCCTGCCTGCATGTCACTGCCCAGGTGAGAGCTCGTCTGCTGGGTGATGCAGTCAGTGGAGGTACCCTGGGAGTCTGAGCCAGTGCCTGCCTGCATGTCTCAGGTCAGGACCAAGGTCAGAGCTAATCTGCTGGGTGCAGCAGTCAGTGTAGGTGCCCTGGGAGTCTAAGCCAGTGCCTGCCTGCATGTCACAGCACAGGTGAGAGCTCGTCTGCTGAGTGCAGCAGTCAGTGTAGGTGCCCTGGTAGTCTGAGCAAGTGCCTGCCTGCATGTCTCTGCCCAGGTTAGAGCTCGTCTGCTGGGTGCAGCAGTCATTCGAGGTGCCCTGGGAGTCTGAGCCAGTGCTTGCCTGCATGTCTCAGGTCAGGACCAAGGTCAGAGCTCATCTGCTGGGTGCAGCAGTCAGTGTAGGTGCCCTGGGAGTCTGAGCCAGTGCCTGCTTGCATGTCACTGCCCAGGTGAGAGCTCGTCTGCCGGGTGCAGCAGTAAGTGTAGGTGCCCTGGTAGTCTGAGCAAGTGCCTGCCTGCATATCTCAGGTCAGGACCAAGGTCAGGGCTCGTCTGCTGGGTGCAGCAGTCAGTGTAGGTGCCCTGGGAGTCTGAGCCAGTGCCTAACTGCATGTCTCAGGTCAGAACCAAGGTCAGAGCTCATCTGCTGGGTGCAGCAGTCAGTGTAGGTGCCCTGGGAGTCTGAGCCAGTGCCTGCCTGCATGTTACTGCCCAGGTGAGAGCTCATCTGCTGGGGGCAGCAGTCAGTGTAGGTGCCCTGGGAGTCTGAGCCAGTGCCTGCCTGCATGTCTCAGGTCAGGACAAAGGTCAGAGCTCATCTGCTGGGTGCAGCAGCTAGTGTAGGTGCCCTTGGAGTCTGAGCCAGTGCCTGCCTGCATGTCACTGCCCAGGTGAGAGCTCGTCTGCTGGGTGCAGCAGTCAGTGTAGGTGCCCTGGGAGTCTGAGCCAGAGCCTGCAGGAAAGTCTCAGGTCAGGACCAAGGTCAGAGCTCTTCTGCTGGGTGCAGCAGCTAGTGTAGGTGCCCTGGGAGTCTGAGCCTTTGCCTGCCTGCATGTCACTGCCCAGGTGAGAGCTCGTCTGCTGGGTGATGCAGTCAGTGGAGGTACCCTGGGAGTCTGAGCCAGAGCCTGCCTGCATGTCTCAGGTCAGGACCAAGGTCAGAGCTAATCTGCTGGGTGCAGCAGTCAGTGGAGGTACCCTGGGAGTCTGAAGCAGTGCCTGCCTGCATGTCTCAGGTCAGGACCAAGGTCAGAGCTCATCTGCTGGGTGAAGCAGCAAGTGTAGGTGCCCTTGGAGTCTGAGCCAGTGCCTGCCTACATGTCACTGCCCAGGTGAAAGCTCGTCTGCTGGGTGCAGCAGTCAGTGTAGGTGCCCTGGGAGTCTGAGCCAGTGCCTGCCTACATGTCTCAGGTAGAGACCAAGGTCAGAGCTCGTCTGCTGGGTGCAGCAGTCAGTGTAGGTGCCCTGGTAGTCTGAGCAAGTGCCTGCCTGCATGTCACTGCCCAGGTGAGAGCTCGTCTGCTGGATGCAGCAGTCAGTGTAGGTGCCCTTGGAGTCTGAGCCAGTGCCTGCCTGCATGTCTCAGGTCAGGACCACGGTCAGAGCTCATCTGCTGGGTGCAGCAGTCAGTGTAGGTGCCCTGGGAGTCTGAGCCAGTGCCTGCCTGCATGTCACTGCCCAGGTGAGAGCTTGTCTGCTGGGTGCAGCAGTCAGTGTAGGTGCCCTGGGAGTCTGAGCCAGTGCCTGCCTTCATGTCTCAGGTCAGGACCAAGGTCAGAGCTCATCTGGTGGGTGCAGCAGGAAGTGTAGGTGCCCTGGAAGTCTCAGCCAGTAACTGCTTGCATGTCACTGCCCAGGTGAGAGCTCGGTTGCTGGGTGCAGCAGTCAGTGTAGGTGCCCTGGGAGTCTGAGCCAGTGCCTGCCTGCATTACTCAGGTCAGGACAAAGGTCAGAGCTCATCTGCTGGGTGCAGCAGTCAGTGTAGGTACCCTGGAAGTCTGAGCCAGTGCCTGCCTGCATGTCTCAGGTCAGGACCAAGGTCAAAGCTCATCTGCTGGGTGCAGCAGTCAGTGGAGGCGCCCTGGGAGTCCGAGTTAGTGCCTTCCTTCATGTCACTGCCCAGGTGAGAGCTCATCTGCTGGGTGCAGCAGTCAGTGTAGGTGCCCTGGGAGTCTGAGCCAGTGCCTGCCTGCATGTCACTGCCCAGGTGAGAGCTCGTCTGCTGGGTGCAGCAGTCAGTGTAGGTGCCCTGGGAGTCTGAGCCAGTGCCTGCCTGCATGCCTCAGGTCAGGACCAAGGTCAGAGCTCGTCTGTTGGGTGAAGCAGCAAGTGTAGGTGCCCTGGGAGTCTGAGCCAGTGCCTTCCTGGCTGTCATTGCCCAAGTGAGAGCTCATCTGCTGGGTGCAACAGTCAGTATAGGTGCCCTGGGAGTCTGAGCCAGTGCCTGCCTACATGTCTCAGGTCAGGACCAAGGTCAGAGCTCGTCTGCTGGGTGCAGCAGTCAGTGGAGGTACCCTGGGAGTCTGAGCCAGTGCCTGCCTGCATGTCTCAGGTCAGAACCAAGGTCAGAGCTCATCTGCTGGGTGAAGCAGCAAGTGTAGGTGCCCTGGGAGTCTGAGCCAGTGCCTGCCTGCATGTCACTGCCCAGGTCAGAGCTCATCTGCTGGGTGCAGCAGTCAGTGTAGGTGCCCTGGTAGTCTGAGCAAGTGCCTGCCTGCATGTCTCTGCCCAGGTCAGAGCTCGTCTGCTGGATGCAGCAGTCCTTTGAGGTGCCCTGGGAGTCTGAGCCAGTGCCTGCTTGCATGTCACTGCCCAGGTGAGAGCTCGTCTGCTGGCTGCAGCAGTCAGTGTAGGTGCCCTGGGAGTCTGAGCCAGTGCCTGCCTGCATGTCTCAGGTCAGGACCAAGGTCAGAGCTCATCTGCTGGGTGCAGCAGTCAGTTCAGGTGCCCTGGGAGTCTGAGCCAGTGCCTGCCTGCATGTCACTGCCCAGGTGAGAGCTCATCTGCTGGGTGCAGCAGTCAGTGTAGGTGCCCTGGGAGTCTGAGCCAGTGCCTGCCTGCATGTCTCAGGTCAGGACCAAGGTCAGAGCTCATCTGCTGGGTGCAGCAGTCAGTGTAGGTGCCCTGTTAGTCTGAGCAAGTGCCTGCCTGCATCTCTCAGGTCAGGACCAAGGTCAGAGCTCATCTGCTGGGTGCATCAGTCAGTGTAGGTGCCCTGGGAGTCTGAGCCAGTGCCTTCCTGCATGTCACTACCCAGGTGAGAGCTCGTCTTCTGGTTGCAGCAGTCAGTGTAGGTGCCCTGGTAGTCTGAGCAAGTGCCTGCCTGCATGTCTCAGGTCAGGACCAAGGTCAGAGCTCGTCTGCTGGGTGTAGCAGTCAGTGTAGTTGCCCTAGGAGTCTGAGCCAGTGCCTGCCTGCATGTCACTGCCCAGGTGAGAGCTCATCTGCTGGGTGCAGCAGTCAGTGTAGGTGCCCTGGGAGTCTGAGCCAGTGCCTGCCTGCATGTCTCAGGTCAGGACAAAGGTCAGAGCTCATCTGCTGGGTGCAGCAGCTAGTGTAGGTGCCCTGGGAGTCTGAGCCAGAGCCTGCAGGAAAGTCTCAGGTCAGGACCAAGGTCAGAGCTCTTCTGCTGGGTGCAGCAGCTAGTGTAGGTGCCCTGGGAGACTGAGCCTTTGCCTGCCTGCATGTCACTGCCCAGGTGAGAGCTCGTCTGCTGGGTGATGCAGTCAGTGGAGGTACCCTGGGAGTCTGAGCCAGTGCCTGCCTGCATGTCTCAGGTCAGGACCAAGGTCAGAGCTAATCTGCTGGGTGCAGCAGTCAGTGTAGGTGCCCTGGGAGTCTAAGCCAGTGCCTGCCTGCATGTCACTGCACAGGTGAGAGCTCGTCTGCTGAGTGCAGCAGTCAGTGTAGGTGCCCTGGTAGTCTGAGCAAGTGCCTGCCTGCATGTCTCTGCCCAGGTTAGAGCTCGTCTGCTGGGTGCAGCAGTCATTTGAGGTGCCCTGGGAGTCTGAGCCAGTGCTTGCCTGCATGTCTCAGGTCAGGACCAAGGTCAGAGCTCATCTGCTGGGTGCAGCAGTCAGTGTAGGTGCCCTGGGAGTCTGAGCCAGTGCCTGACTGCATGTCACTGCCCAGGTGAGAGCTCATCTGCTGGGTGCAGCAGTCAGTGTAGGTGCCCTGGGAGTCTGAGCCAGTGCCTGCCTGCATGTCTCAGGTCAGGACAAAGGTCAGAGCTCATCTGCTGGGTGCAGCAGCTATTGTAGGTGCCCTGGGAGTCTGAGCCAGTGCCTGCCTGTATGTCACTGCCAAGGTGAGAGCTCGTCTGCTGGGTGCAGCAGTCAGTGTAGGTGCCCTGGGAGTTTGAGCCAGTGCCTGCCTGCTTGTCACTGCCCAGGTTAGAGGTCGTCTGCTGGGTGCAGCAGTCAGTATAGGTGCCGTGGGAGTCTGAGCCAGTGCCTGCCTGCATGTCACTGCCCAGGTGAGAGCTTGTCTGCTGGGTGGAGCAGTCAGTGTAGGTGCCCTGGTAGTCTTAGCAAGTGCCTGCCTGCATATCTCTGCCCAGAGCAGAGCTCGTCTGCTGGGTGCAGCAGTCATTCTAGGTGCCCTGGGAGTCTGAGCCAGTGCTTGCCTGCACGTCTCAGGTCAGAGCTCATCTGCTGGGTGCAGCAGTCAGTGGAGGTGCCCTGGGAGTCCGAGTTAGTGCCTGCCTTCATGTCACTGCCCAGGTGAGAGCTCATCTGCTGGGTGCAGTAGTCAGTGGAGGTGCCCTGGGAGTCTGAGTTAGTGCCTGCCTTCATGTCACTTCCCAAGTGAGAGCTCGTCTGCTGGGTGCAGCAGTTAGTGTAGGTGCCCTGCGAGTCTGAGCCAGTGCCTGCCTGCATGTCTCAGGTCAGGACCAAGGTCAGAGCTCATCTGCTGGGTGCAGCAGTCAGTGTAGGTGCCCTGGGAGTCTGAGCCAGTGCCTGCTTGCATGTCACTACCCAGGTGAGAGCTCGTCTCCTGGTTGCAGCAGTCAGTGTAGGTGCCCTGGTAGTCTGAGCAAGTGCCTGCCTGCATGTCTCAGGTCAGGACCAAGGTCAGAGCTCGTCTGCTGGATGCAGCAGTCAGTGGAGGTACCCTGGGAGTCTGAGCCAGTGCCTGCCTGCATGTCTCAGGTCAGGACCAAGGTCAGAGCTCTTTTGCTGGGTGTAGCAGTCAGTGTAGTTGCCCTAGGAGTCTGAGCAAGTGCCTGCTTGAATGTCACTGCCCAGGTGAGAGCTCGTCTGCTGGGTGCAGCAGTCAGTGTAGGTGCCCTGGGAGTCTGAGCCAGTGCCTGCCTGCATGTCTCAGGTCAGGACCAAGGTCAGAGCTCATCTGCTGGGTGCAGCAGTCAGTGTAGGTGCCCTGGGAGTCTGAGCAAGTGCCTGCCTGCATGTCTCAGGTCAGGACCAAGGTCAGAGCTCATCTGCTGGGTGCAGCAGTCAGTGTAGGTGCCCTGTTAGTCTGAGCAAGTGCCTGCCTGCATGTCTCAGGTCAGGACCAAGGTCAGAGCTTATCTGCTGGGTGCAGCAGCTAGTGTAGGTGCCCTGGGAGTCCGAGCCAGTGCCTGCCTGCATGTCACTGCCCAGGTGAGAGCTCGTCTGCTGGGTGCAGCAGTCAGTGTAGGTGCCCTGGGAGTCTGAGCCAGTGCCTGCCTGCATGTCTCTGCCCAGGTTAGAGGTCGTCTGCTGGGTGCAGCAGTCATTCGAGGTGCCCTGGGAGTCTGAGCCAGTGCTTGCCTGCATGTCTCAGGTCAGGACCAAGGTCAGAGCTCATCTGCTGGGTGCAGCAGTCAGTGTAGGTGCCCTGGGAGTCTGAGCCAGTGCCTTCTTGCATGTCACTGCCCAGGTGAGAGCTCGTCTGCTGGGTGCAGCAGTCAGTGGAGGTGCCCTGGTAGTCTGAGCAAGTGCCTGCCTGCATATCTCAGGTCAGGACCAAGGTCAGGGCTCGTCTGCTGGGTGCAGCAGTCAGTGGAGGTGCCATGGGAGTCTGAGCCAGTGCCTGCCTGCATGTCACTGCCCAGGTGATAGCTCGTTTGCTGGATGCAGCAGTCAGTGTAGGTGCCCTGGGAGTCTGAGCCAGTGCCTAACTGCATGACTCAGGTCAAAACCAAGGTCAGAGCTCATCTGCTGGGTGCAGCAGTCAGTGTAGGTGCCCTGGGAGTCTGAGCCAGTGCCTGCCTGCATGTCACTGCCCAGGTGAGAGCTCATCTGCTGGGTGCAGCAGTCAGTGTAGGTGCCCTGGGAGTCTGAGCCAGTGCCTGCCTGCATCTCTCAGGTCAGGACCAAGGTCAGAGCTCGTCTGCTGGGTGCAGCAGTCAGTGGAGGTACCATGGGAGTCTGAGCCAGTGTCTGCCTGCATCTCTCAGGTCAGGACCAAGGTCAGAGCTCGTCTGCTGGATGCAGCAGTCATTCGAGGTGCCCTGGGAGTCTGAGCCACTGCCTGCTTGCATGTCACTGCCCAGGTGAGAGCTCATCTGCTGGGTGCAGCAGTCAGTGTAGGTGCCCTGGGAGTCTGAGCCAGTGCCTGCCTGCATCTCTCAGGTCAGGACCAAGGTCAGAGCTCGTCTGCTGGGTGCAGCAGTCAGTGGAGGTACCATGGGAGTCTGAGCCAGTGTCATCCTGCATCTCTCAGGTCAGGACCAAGGTCAGAGCTCATCTGCTGGGTGCAGCAGTCAGTGTAGGTGCCCTGGGAGTCTGAGCCAGTGTCTGCCTGCATCTCTCAGGTCAGGACCAAGGTCAGAGCTCGTCCGCTGGGTGCAGCAGTCAGTGGAGGTACCCTGGGAGTCTGAAGCAGTGCCTGCCTGCATGTCTCAGGTCAGGACCAGGGTCAGAGCTCATCTGCTGGGTGAAGCAGCAAGTGTAGGTGCCCTTGGAGTCTGAGCCAGTGCCTGCCTACATGTCACTGCCCAGGTGAGAGCTCGCGTGCTGGGTGCAGGAGTCAGTGTAGGTGCCCTGGGAGTCTGAGCCAGTGCCTGCCTACATGTCTCAGGTCAAGACCAAGGTCAGAGCTCGTCTGCTGGGTGCAGCAGTCAGTGTAGGTGCCCTGGTAGTCTGAGCAAGTGCCTGCCTGCATGTCTCTGCCCAGGTCAGAGCTCGTCTGCTGGATGCAGCAGTCATTCGAGGTGCCCTGGGAGTCTGAGCCAGTGCCTGCTTGCATGTCACTGCCCAGGTGAGAGCTTGTCTGCTGGGTGCAGCAGTCAGTGTAGGTGCCCTGGTAGTATGAGCAAGTAGCTGCCTGCATGTCTCAGGTCAGGACCATGGTCAGAGATCGTCTGCTGGATGCAGCAGTCAGTGGAGGTACCCTGGGAGTCTGAAGCAATGCCTGCCTGCATGTCTCAGGTCAGGACCAAGGTCAGAGCTCATCTAATGGGTGAAGCAGCAAGTGTAGGTGCCCTTGGAGTCTGAGCCATTGCCTGCCTACATGTCACTGCCCAGGTGAAAGCTCGTCTGCTCGGTGCAGCAGTCAGTGTAGGTGCCCTGGGAGTCTGAGCCAGTGCCTGCCTACATGTCTCAGGTCAAGACCAAGGTCAGAGCTCCTCTGCTGGGTGCAGCAGTCAGTGTAGGTGCCCTGGTAGTCCGAGCAAGTGCCTGCCTGCATGTCTCTGCCCAGGTCAGAGCTCGTCTGCTGGATGCAGCAGTCATTCGAGGTGCCCTGGGAGTCTGAGCCACTGCCTGCTTGCATGTCACTGCCCAGGTGAGAGCTTGTCTGCTGGGTGCAGCAGTCAGTGTAGGTGCCCTGGTAGTATGAGCAAGTAGCTGCCTGCATGTCTCAGGTCAGGACTAAGGTCAGAGCTCATCTGCTGGGTGAAGCATCAAGTGTAGGTGCCCTTGGAGTCTGAGCCAGTGCCTGCCTTCATGTCACTGCCCAGGTGAGAGCTCGTCTGCTGGGTGCAGCAGTCAGTGTAGGTGCCCTGGGAGTCTGAGCCAGTGCCTGCCTACATGTCTCAGGTCAGGACCATGGTCAGAGATCGTCTGCTGGGTGCAGCAGTCAGTGGAGGTACCCTGGGAGTCTGAGCCAGTGCCTGCCTGCATGTCTCAGGTCAGGACCAAGGTCAGAGCTCATCTGGTGGATGTAGCAGCAAGTGTAGGTGCCCTGGGAGTCTAAGACAGTGCCTGCCTGCATGTCACTGCCCAGGTGAGAGCTCGTCTGCTGGGTGCAGCAGTCAGTTTAGGTACCCTGGAGTCTGAGCCAGTGCCTGCCCACATGTCACTGCCCAGGTGAGAGCTCGTCTGCTTGGTGCAGCAATCAGTGTAGGTTCCCTGGTAGTGTGAGCAAGTTCCTGCCTGCATGTCTCAGGTCAGGACCAAGGTCAGAGCTTGTCTGCTGGGTGCATCAGTCAGTGGAGGTACCCTGGGAGTCTGAGCCAGTGCGTGCCTGCATGTCTCAGGTCAGGACAAAGGTCAGAGCTCATCTGCTGGATGCAGCAGTCAGTGTAGGTGCCCTGGGAGTCTGAGCCAGTGCCTGCCTGCATGTCACTGCAAAGGTGAGAGCTCGTCTGCTGGGTGCAGCAGTCAGTGTAGGTGCCCTGGTAGTGTGATCAAGTACCTGCCTGCATGTCTCTGCCCAGGTTAGAGCTCATCTGCTGGGTGCAGCAGTCATTCGAGGTGCCCTGGGAGTCTGAGCCAGTGCTTGCCTGCATGTCTCAGGTCAGGACCAAGGTCAGAGCTTATCTGCTGGGTGCAGCAGCTAGTGTAGGTGCCCTGGGAGTCTGAGCCAGTGCCTGCCTGCATGTCACTGCCCAGGTGAGAGCTCGTCTACTGGGTGCAGCAGTCAGTGTAGGTGCCCTGGGAGTCTGAGCCAGTGCCTGCCTGCATGTCTCAGGTCAGGACCAAGGTCAGAGATCATCTGCTGGGTGCAGCAGTCAGTGTAGGTGCCCTGGGAGTTTGAGCCAGTGCCTGCCTGCATGTCACTGCCCAGGTGAGAGCTCGTCTGCTGGGTGCAGCAGTCAGTGTAGGTGCCCTGGGAGTCTGAGCCAGAGCCTGCAGGAAAGTCTCAGGTCAGGACCAAGGTCAGAGCTCTTCTGCTGGGTGCAGCAGCTAGTGTAGGTGCCCTGGGAGTCTGAGCCTTTGCCTGCCTGCATGTCACTGCCCAGGTGAGAGCTCGTCTGCTGGGTGATGCAGTCAGTGGAGGTACCCTGGGAGTCTGAGCCAGTGCCTGCCTGCATGTCTCAGGTCAGGACCAAGGTCAGAGCTAATCTGCTGGGTGCAGCAGTCAGTGTAGGTGCCCTGGGAGTCTAAGCCAGTGCCTGCCTGCATGTCACTGCACAGGTGAGAGCTCGTCTGCTGAGTGCAGCAGTCAGTGTAGGTGCCCTGGTAGTCTGAGCAAGTGCCTGCCTGCATGTCTCTGCCCAGGTTAGAGCTCGTCTGCTGGGTGCAGCAGTCATTCGAGGTGCCCTGGGAGTCTGAGCCAGTGCTTGCCTGCATGTCTCAGGTCAGGACCAAGGTCAGAGCTCATCTGCTGGGTGCAGCAGTCAGTGTAGGTGCCCTGGGAGTCTGAGCCAGTGCCTGCTTGCATGTCACTGCCCAGGTGAGAGCTCGTCTGCCGGGTGCAGCAGTAAGTGTAGGTGCCCTGGTAGTCTGAGCAAGTGCCTGCCTGCATATCTCAGGTCAGGACCAAGGTCAGGGCTCGTCTGCTGGGTGCAGCAGTCAGTGTAGGTGCCCTGGGAGTCTGAGCCAGTGCCTAACTGCATGTCTCAGGTCAGAACCAAGGTCAGAGCTCATCTGCTGGGTGCAGCAGTCAGTGTAGGTGCCCTGGGAGTCTGAGCCAGTGCCTGCCTGCATGTTACTGCCCAGGTGAGAGCTCATCTGCTGGGGGCAGCAGTCAGTGTAGGTGCCCTGGGAGTCTGAGCCAGTGCCTAACTGCATGTCTCAGGTCAGGACCAAGGTCAGAGCTCATCTGCTGGGTGCAGCAGTCAGTGTAGGTGCCCTGGGAGTCTGAGCCAGTGCCTGCCTGCATCTCTCAGGTCAGGACCAAGGTCAGAGCTCGTCTGCTGGGTGCAGCAGTCAGTGGAGGTACCCTGGGAGTCTGAAGCAGTGCCTCCCTGCATGTCTCAGGTCAGGACCAAGGTCAGAACTCATCTGCTGGGTGAAGCAGCAAGTGTAGGTGCCCTTGGAGTCTGAGCCAGCGCCTGCCTACATGTCACTGCCCAGGTGAAAGCTCGTCTGCTGGGTGCAGCAGTCAGTGTAGGTGCCCTGGGAGTCTGAGCCAGTGCCTGCCTACATGTCTCAGGTCAAGACCAAGGTCAGAGCTCGTCTGCTGGGTGCAGCAGTCAGTGTAGGTGCCCTGGTAGTTTGAGCAAGTGCCTGCCTGCATGTCTCTGCCCAGGTCAGACCTCGTCTGCTGGATGCAGCAGTCATTCGAGGTGCCCTGGGAGTCTGAGCCAGTGCCTGCTTGCATGTCACTGCCCAGGTGAGAGCTTGTCTGCTGGGTGCAGCAGTCAGTGTAGGTGCCCTGGTAGTATGAGCAAGTAGCTGCCTGCATGTCTCAGGTCAGGACCGAGGTCAGAGCTCATCTGCTGGGTGAAGCATCAAGTGTAGGTGCCCTTGGAGTCTGAGCCAGTGCCTGCCTTCATGTCACTGCCCAGGTGATAGCTCGTCTGCTGGGTGCAGCAGTCAGTGTAGGTGCCCTGGGAGTCTGAGCCAGTGCCTGCCTACATGTCTCAGGTCAGGACCATGGTCAGAGATCGTCTGCTGGGTGCAGCAGTCAGTGGAGGTACCCTGGGAGTCTGAGCCAGTGCCTGCCTGCATGTCTCAGGTCAGGACCAAGGTCAGAGCTCATCTGGTGGATGTAGCAGCAAGTGTAGGTGCCCTGGGAGTCTAAGCCAGTGCCTGCCTGCATGTCACTGCCCAGGTGAGAGCTCGTCTGCTGGGTGCAGCAGTCAGTATAGGTGCCCTGGGAGTCTGAGCCAGTGCCTGCCTGCATGTCACTGCCCAGGTGAGAGCTTGTCTGCTGGGTGCAGCAGTCAGTGTAGGTGCCCTGGTAGTCTTAGCAAGTGCCTGCCTGCATGTCTCTGCCCAGAGCAGAGCTCGTCTGCTGGGTGCAGCAGTCATTCAAGGTGCCCTGGGAGTCTGAGCCAGTGCTTGCCTGCATGTCTCAGGTCAGGACCAAGGTCAGAGCTCATCTGTTGGGTGCAGCAGTCAGTGTAGGTTCCCTGGTAGTCTGAGCCAGTGCCTGCCTGCATGTCACTGCCCAGGTGAGAGCTCGTCTGCTGGGTGCAGCAGTCAGTTTAGGTACCCTGGGAGTCTGAGCCAGTGCCTGCCCACATGTCACTGCCCAGGTGAGAGCTCGTCTGCTTGGTGCAGCAATCAGTGTAGGTTCCCTGGTAGTGTGAGCAAGTTCCTGCCTGCATGTCTCAGGTCAGGACCAAGGTCAGAGCTTGTCTGCTGGGTGCATCAGTCAGTGGAGGTACCCTGGGAGTCTGAGCCAGTGCGTGCCTGCATGTCTCAGGTCAGGACAAAGGTCAGAGCTCATCTGCTGGATGCAGCAGTCAGTGTAGGTGCCCTGGGAGTCTGAGCCAGTGCCTGCCTGCATGTCACTGCAAAGGTGAGAGCTCGTCTGCTGGGTGCAGCAGTCAGTGTAGGTGCCCTGGTAGTGTGATCAAGTACCTGCCTGCATGTCTCTGCCCAGGTTAGAGCTCATCTGCTGGGTGCAGCAGTCATTCGAGGTGCCCTGGGAGTCTGAGCCAGTGCTTGCCTGCATGTCTCAGGTCAGGACCAAGGTCAGAGCTTATCTGCTGGGTGCAGCAGCTAGTGTAGGTGCCCTGGGAGTCTGAGCCAGTGCCTGCCTGCATGTCACTGCCCAGGTGAGAGCTCGTCTACTGGGTGCAGCAGTCAGTGTAGGTGCCCTGGGAGTCTGAGCCAGTGCCTGCCTGCATGTCTCAGGTCAGGACCAAGGTCAGAGATCATCTGCTGGGTGCAGCAGTCAGTGTAGGTGCCCTGGGAGTTTGAGCCAGTGCCTGCCTGCATGTCACTGCCCAGGTGAGAGCTCGTCTGCTGGGTGCAGCAGTCAGTGTAGGTGCCCTGGGAGTCTGAGCCAGAGCCTGCAGGAAAGTCTCAGGTCAGGACCAAGGTCAGAGCTCTTCTGCTGGGTGCAGCAGCTAGTGTAGGTGCCCTGGGAGTCTGAGCCTTTGCCTGCCTGCATGTCACTGCCCAGGTGAGAGCTCGTCTGCTGGGTGATGCAGTCAGTGGAGGTACCCTGGGAGTCTGAGCCAGTGCCTGCCTGCATGTCTCAGGTCAGGACAAAGGTCAGAGCTAATCTGCTGGGTGCAGCAGTCAGTGTAGGTGCCCTGGGAGTCTAAGCCAGTGCCTGCCTGCATGTCACTGCACAGGTGAGAGCTCGTCTGCTGAGTGCAGCAGTCAGTGTAGGTGCCCTGGTAGTCTGAGCAAGTGCCTGCCTGCATGTCTCTGCCCAGGTTAGAGCTCGTCTGCTGGGTGCAGCAGTCATTCGAGGTGCCCTGGGAGTCTGAGCCAGTGCTTGCCTGCATGTCTCAGGTCAGGACCAAGGTCAGAGCTCATCTGCTGGGTGCAGCAGTCAGTGTAGGTGCCCTGGGAGTCTGAGCCAGTGCCTGCTTGCATGTCACTGCCCAGGTGAGAGCTCGTCTGCCGGGTGCAGCAGTAAGTGTAGGTGCCCTGGTAGTCTGAGCAAGTGCCTGCCTGCATATCTCAGGTCAGGACCAAGGTCAGGGCTCGTCTGCTGGGTGCAGCAGTCAGTGTAGGTGCCCTGGGAGTCTGAGCCAGTGCCTAACTGCATGTCTCAGGTCAGAACCAAGGTCAGAGCTCATCTGCTGGGTGCAGCAGTCAGTGTAGGTGCCCTGGGAGTCTGAGCCAGTGCCTGCCTGCATGTTACTGCCCAGGTGAGAGCTCATCTGCTGGGGGCAGCAGTCAGTGTAGGTGCCCTGGGAGTCTGAGCCAGTGCCTAACTGCATGTCTCAGGTCAGGACCAAGGTCAGAGCTCATCTGCTGGGTGCAGCAGTCAGTGTAGGTGCCCTGGGAGTCTGAGCCAGTGCCTGCCTGCATCTCTCAGGTCAGGACCAAGGTCAGAGCTCGTCTGCTGGGTGCAGCAGTCAGTGGAGGTACCCTGGGAGTCTGAAGCAGTGCCTCCCTGCATGTCTCAGGTCAGGACCAAGGTCAGAACTCATCTGCTGGGTGAAGCAGCAAGTGTAGGTGCCCTTGGAGTCTGAGCCAGCGCCTGCCTACATGTCACTGCCCAGGTGAAAGCTCGTCTGCTGGGTGCAGCAGTCAGTGTAGGTGCCCTGGGAGTCTGAGCCAGTGCCTGCCTACATGTCTCAGGTCAAGACCAAGGTCAGAGCTCGTCTGCTGGGTGCAGCAGTCAGTGTAGGTGCCCTGGTAGTTTGAGCAAGTGCCTGCCTGCATGTCTCTGCCCAGGTCAGACCTCGTCTGCTGGATGCAGCAGTCATTCGAGGTGCCCTGGGAGTCTGAGCCAGTGCCTGCTTGCATGTCACTGCCCAGGTGAGAGCTTGTCTGCTGGGTGCAGCAGTCAGTGTAGGTGCCCTGGTAGTATGAGCAAGTAGCTGCCTGCATGTCTCAGGTCAGGACCGAGGTCAGAGCTCATCTGCTGGGTGAAGCATCAAGTGTAGGTGCCCTTGGAGTCTGAGCCAGTGCCTGCCTTCATGTCACTGCCCAGGTGATAGCTCGTCTGCTGGGTGCAGCAGTCAGTGTAGGTGCCCTGGGAGTCTGAGCCAGTGCCTGCCTACATGTCTCAGGTCAGGACCATGGTCAGAGATCGTCTGCTGGGTGCAGCAGTCAGTGGAGGTACCCTGGGAGTCTGAGCCAGTGCCTGCCTGCATGTCTCAGGTCAGGACCAAGGTCAGAGCTCATCTGGTGGATGTAGCAGCAAGTGTAGGTGCCCTGGGAGTCTAAGCCAGTGCCTGCCTGCATGTCACTGCCCAGGTGAGAGCTCGTCTGCTGGGTGCAGCAGTCAGTATAGGTGCCCTGGGAGTCTGAGCCAGTGCCTGCCTGCATGTCACTGCCCAGGTGAGAGCTTGTCTGCTGGGTGCAGCAGTCAGTGTAGGTGCCCTGGTAGTCTTAGCAAGTGCCTGCCTGCATGTCTCTGCCCAGAGCAGAGCTCGTCTGCTGGGTGCAGCAGTCATTCAAGGTGCCCTGGGAGTCTGAGCCAGTGCTTGCCTGCATGTCTCAGGTCAGGACCAAGGTCAGAGCTCATCTGTTGGGTGCAGCAGTCAGTGTAGGTTCCCTGGTAGTCTGAGCCAGTGCCTGCCTGCATGTCACTGCCCAGGTGAGAGCTCGTCTGCTGGGTGCAGCAGTCAGTTTAGGTACCCTGGGAGTCTGAGCCAGTGCCTGCCCACATGTCACTGCCCAGGTGAGAGCTCGTCTGCTTGGTGCAGCAATCAGTGTAGGTTCCCTGGTAGTGTGAGCAAGTTCCTGCCTGCATGTCTCAGGTCAGGACCAAGGTCAGAGCTTGTCTGCTGGGTGCATCAGTCAGTGGAGGTACCCTGGGAGTCTGAGCCAGTGCGTGCCTGCATGTCTCAGGTCAGGACAAAGGTCAGAGCTCATCTGCTGGATGCAGCAGTCAGTGTAGGTGCCCTGGGAGTCTGAGCCAGTGCCTGCCTGCATGTCACTGCAAAGGTGAGAGCTCGTCTGCTGGGTGCAGCAGTCAGTGTAGGTGCCCTGGTAGTGTGATCAAGTACCTGCCTGCATGTCTCTGCCCAGGTTAGAGCTCATCTGCTGGGTGCAGCAGTCATTCGAGGTGCCCTGGGAGTCTGAGCCAGTGCTTGCCTGCATGTCTCAGGTCAGGACCAAGGTCAGAGCTTATCTGCTGGGTGCAGCAGCTAGTGTAGGTGCCCTGGGAGTCTGAGCCAGTGCCTGCCTGCATGTCACTGCCCAGGTGAGAGCTCGTCTACTGGGTGCAGCAGTCAGTGTAGGTGCCCTGGGAGTCTGAGCCAGTGCCTGCCTGCATGTCTCAGGTCAGGACCAAGGTCAGAGATCATCTGCTGGGTGCAGCAGTCAGTGTAGGTGCCCTGGGAGTTTGAGCCAGTGCCTGCCTGCATGTCACTGCCCAGGTGAGAGCTCGTCTGCTGGGTGCAGCAGTCAGTGTAGGTGCCCTGGGAGTCTGAGCCAGAGCCTGCAGGAAAGTCTCAGGTCAGGACCAAGGTCAGAGCTCTTCTGCTGGGTGCAGCAGCTAGTGTAGGTGCCCTGGGAGTCTGAGCCTTTGCCTGCCTGCATGTCACTGCCCAGGTGAGAGCTCGTCTGCTGGGTGATGCAGTCAGTGGAGGTACCCTGGGAGTCTGAGCCAGTGCCTGCCTGCATGTCTCAGGTCAGGACAAAGGTCAGAGCTAATCTGCTGGGTGCAGCAGTCAGTGTAGGTGCCCTGGGAGTCTAAGCCAGTGCCTGCCTGCATGTCACTGCACAGGTGAGAGCTCGTCTGCTGAGTGCAGCAGTCAGTGTAGGTGCCCTGGTAGTCTGAGCAAGTGCCTGCCTGCATGTCTCTGCCCAGGTTAGAGCTCGTCTGCTGGGTGCAGCAGTCATTCGAGGTGCCCTGGGAGTCTGAGCCAGTGCTTGCCTGCATGTCTCAGGTCAGGACCAAGGTCAGAGCTCATCTGCTGGGTGCAGCAGTCAGTGTAGGTGCCCTGGGAGTCTGAGCCAGTGCCTGCTTGCATGTCACTGCCCAGGTGAGAGCTCGTCTGCCGGGTGCAGCAGTAAGTGTAGGTGCCCTGGTAGTCTGAGCAAGTGCCTGCCTGCATATCTCAGGTCAGGACCAAGGTCAGGGCTCGTCTGCTGGGTGCAGCAGTCAGTGTAGGTGCCCTGGGAGTCTGAGCCAGTGCCTAACTGCATGTCTCAGGTCAGAACCAAGGTCAGAGCTCATCTGCTGGGTGCAGCAGTCAGTGTAGGTGCCCTGGGAGTCTGAGCCAGTGCCTGCCTGCATGTTACTGCCCAGGTGAGAGCTCATCTGCTGGGGGCAGCAGTCAGTGTAGGTGCCCTGGGAGTCTGAGCCAGTGCCTGCCTGCATGTCTCAGGTCAGGACAAAGGTCAGAGCTCATCTGCTGGGTGCAGCAGCTAGTGTAGGTGCCCTTGGAGTCTGAGCCAGTGCCTGCCTGCATGTCACTGCCCAGGTGAGAGCTCGTCTGCTGGGTGCAGCAGTCAGTGTAGGTGCCCTGGGAGTCTGAGCCAGAGCCTGCAGGAAAGTCTCAGGTCAGGACCAAGGTCAGAGCTCTTCTGCTGGGTGCAGCAGCTAGTGTAGGTGCCCTGGGAGTCTGAGCCTTTGCCTGCCTGCATGTCACTGCCCAGGTGAGAGCTCGTCTGCTGGGTGATGCAGTCAGTGGAGGTACCCTGGGAGTCTGAGCCAGAGCCTGCCTGCATGTCTCAGGTCAGGACCAAGGTCAGAGCTAATCTGCTGGGTGCAGCAGTCAGTGTAGGTGCCCTGGGAGTCTAAGCCAGTGCCTGCCTGCATGTCACTGCACAGGTGAGAGCTCGTCTGCTGAGTGCAGCAGTCAGTGTAGGTGCCCTGGTAGTCTGAGCCAGTGCCTGCCTGCATATCTCTGCCCAAGTTAGAGCTCGTCTGCTGGGTGCAGCAGTCATTCGAGGTGCCCTGGGAGTCTGAGCCAGTGCTTGCCTGCATGTCTCAGGTCAGGACCAAGGTCAGAGCTCATCTGCTGGGTGCAGCAGTCAGTGTAGGTGCCCTGGGAGTCTGAGCCAGTGCCTGCTTGCATGTCACTGCCCAGGTGAGAGCTCGTCTGCCGGGTGCAGCAGTGAGTGTAGGTGCCCTGGTAGTCTGAGCAAGTGCCTGCCTGCATATCTCAGGTCAGGACCAAGGTCAGGGCTCGTCTGCTGGGTGCAGCAGTCAGTGGAGGTGCCGTGGGAGTCTGAGCCAGTGCCTGCCTGCATGTCACTGCCCAGGTGATTGCTCGTTTGCTGGGTGCAGCAGTCAGTGTAGGTGCCCTGGGAGTCTGAGCCAGAGCCTGCAGGAAAGTCTCAGGTCAGGACCAAGGTCAGAGCTCTTCTGCTGGGTGCAGCAGCTAGTGTAGGTGCCCTAGGAGTCTGAGCCTTTGCCTGCCTGCATGTCACTGCCCAGGTGAGAGCTCGTCTGCTGGGTGATGCAGTCAGTGGAGGTACCCTGGGAGTCTGAGCCAGAGCCTGCCTGCATGTCTCAGGTCAGGACCAAGGTCAGAGCTAATCTGCTGGGTGCAGCAGTCAGTGTAGGTGCCCTGGGAGTCTAAGCCAGTGCCTGCCTGCATGTCACTGCACAGGTGAGAGCTCGTCTGCTGAGTGCAGCAGTCAGTGTAGGTGCCCTGGTAGTCTGAGCCAGTGCCTGCCTGCATATCTCTGCCCAGGTTAGAGCTCGTCTGCTGGGTGCAGCAGTCATTCGAGGTGCCCTGGGAGTCTGAGCCAGTGCTTGCCTGCATGTCTCAGGTCAGGACCAAGGTCAGAGCTCATCTGCTGGGTGCAGCAGTCAGTGTAGGTGCCCTGGGAGTCTGAGCCAGTGCCTGCTTGCATGTCACTGCCCAGGTGAGAGCTCGTCTGCCGGGTGCAGCAGTGAGTGTAGGTGCCCTGGTAGTCTGAGCAAGTGCCTGCCTGCATATCTCAGGTCAGGACCAAGGTCAGGGCTCGTCTGCTGGGTGCAGCAGTCAGTGGAGGTGCCGTGGGAGTCTGAGCCAGTGCCTGCCTGCATGTCACTGCCCAGGTGATTATTCGTTTGCTGGGTGCAGCAGTCAGTGTAGGTGCCCTGGGAGTCTGAGCCAGTGCCTAACTGCATGTCTCAGGTCAGAACCAAGGTCAGAGCTCATCTGCTGGGTGCAGCAGTCAGTGTAGGTGCCCTGGGAGTCTGAGCCAGTGCCTGCCTGCATGTCACTGCCCAGCTGAGAGCTCATCTGCTGGGTGCAGCAGTCAGTGTAGGTGCCCTGGGAGTCTGAGCCAGTGCCTGCCTGCATGTCTCAGGTCAGGACAAAGGTCAGAGCTCATCTGCTGGGTTTAGCAGCTAGTGTAGGTGCCCTGGGAGTCTGAGCCAGTGCCTGCCTGCATGTCACTGCCCAGGTGAGAGCTCGTCTGCTGGGTGCAGCAGTCAGTGTAGGTGCCCTGGGAGTCTGAGCCAGAGCCTGCAGGAAAGTCTCAGGTCAGGACCAAGGTCAGAGCTCTTCTGCTGGGTGCAGCAGCTAGTGTAGGTGCCCTGGGAGACTGAGCCTTTGCCTGCCTGCATGTCACTGCCCAGGTGAGAGCTCGTCTGCTGGGTGATGCAGTCAGTGGAGGTACCCTGGGAGTCTGAGCCAGTGCCTGCCTGCATGTCTCAGGTCAGGACAAAGGTCAGAGCTCATCTGCTGGGTGCAGCAGCTATTGTAGGTGCCCTGGGAGTCTGAGCCAGTGCCTGCCTGTATGTCACTGCCAAGGTGAGAGCTCGTTTGCTGGGTGCAGCAGTCAGTGTAGGTGCCCTGGGAGTTTGAGCCAGTGCCTGCCTGCTTGTCACTGCCCAGGTTAGAGGTCGTCTGCTGGGTGCAGCAGCTATTGTAGGTGCCCTGGGAGTCTGAGCCAGTGCCTGCCTGTATGTCACTGCCAAGGTGAGAGCTCGTCTGCTGGGTGCAGCAGTCAGTGTAGGTGCCCTGGGAGTCTGAGCCAGTGCCTGCCTGCATGTCACTGCCCAGGTGAGAGCTCATTTGCTGGGTGCAGCAGTCAGTGTAGGTGCCCTGGGAGTCTGAGCCAGTGCCTGCCTGCATCTCTCAGGTCAGGACCAAGGTCAGAGCTCGTCTGCTGGGTGCAGCAGTCAGTGGAGGTACCATGGGAGTCTGAAGCAGTGCCTGCCTGCATGTCTCAGGTCAGGACCAAGGTCAGAGCTCATCTGCTGGGTGAAGCAGCAAGTGTAGGTGCCCTTGGAGTCTGAGCCAGTGCCTGCCTACATGTCACTGCCCAGGTGAGAGCTCGTCTGCTGGGTGCAGCAGTCAGTGTAGGTGCCCTGGGAGTCTGAGCCAGTGCCTGCCTACATGTCTCAGGTCAAGACCAAGGTCAGAGCTCGTCTACTGGGTGCAGCAGTCAGTGTAGGTGCCCTGGTAGTCTGAGCAAGTGCCTGCCTGCATGTCTCTGCCCAGGTCAGAGCTCGTCTGCTGGATGCAGCAGTCATTCGAGGTGCCCTGGGAGTCTGAGCCAGTGCCTGCTTGCATGTCACTGCCCAGGTGAGAGCTTGTCTGCTGGGTGCAGCAGTCAGTGTAGGTGCCCTGGTAGTATGAGCAAGTAGCTGCCTGCATGTCTCAGGTCAGGACCATGGTCAGAGATCGTCTGCTGGATGCAGCAGTCAGTGGAGGTACCCTGGGAGTCTGAAGCAATGCCTGCCTGCATGTCTCAGGTCAGGACCAAGGTCAGAGCTCATCTGCTGGGTGAAGCAGCAAGTGTAGGTGCCCTTGGAGTCTGAGCCATTGCCTGCCTGCATGTCACTGCCCAGGTGATAGCTCGTTTGCTGGGTGCAGCAGTCAGTGTAGGTGCCCTGGGAGTCTGAGCCAGTGCCTAACTGCATGTCTCAGGTCAGGACCAAGGTCAGAGCTCATCTGCTGGGTGCAGCAGTCAGTTTAGGTGCCCTGGGAGTCTGAGCCAGTGCCTGCCTGCATCTCTCAGGTCAGGACCAAGGTCAGAGCTCGTCTGCTGGGTGCAGCAGTCAGTGGAGGTACCCTGGGAGTCTGAAGCAGTGCCTGCCTGCATGTCTCAGGTCAGGACCAAGGTCAGAGCTCATCTGCTGGGTGAAGCAGCAAGTGTAGGTGCCCATGGAGTCTGAGCCAGTGCCTGCCTACATGTCACTGCCCAGGTGAAAGCTCGTCTGCTGGGTGCAGCAGTCAGTGTAGGTGCCCTGGGAGTCTGAGCCAGTGCCTGCCTACATGTCTCAGGTCAAGACCAAGGTCAGAGCTCGTCTGCTGGGTGCAGCAGTCAGTGTAGGTGCCCTGGTAGTCTGAGCAAGTGCCTGCCTGATTGTCTCTGCCCAGGTCAGAGCTCGTCTGCTGGATGCAGCAGTCATTCGAGGTGCCCTGGGAGTCTGAGCCAGTGCCTGCTTGCATGTCACTGCCCAGGTGAGAGCTTGTCTGCTGGGTGCAGCAGTCAGTGTAGGTGCCCTGGTAGTAAGAGCAAGTAGCTGCCTGCATGTCTCAGGTCAGGACCAAGGTCAGAGCTCATCTGCTGGGTGAATCATCAAGTGTAGGTGCCCTTGGAGTCTGAGCCAGTGCCTGCCTTCATGTCACTGCCCAGGTGAGAGCTCGTCTGCTGGGTGCAGCAGTCAGTGTAGGTGCCCTGGGAGTCTGAGCCAGTGCCTGCCTACATGTCTCAGGTCAGGACCATGGTCAGAGATCGTCTGCTGGGTGCAGCAGTCAGTGGAGGTACCCTGGGAGTCTGAGCCAGTGCCTGCCTGCATGTCTCAGGTCATGACCAAGGTCAGAGCTCATCTGGTGGATGTAGCAGCAAGTGTAGGTGCCCTGGGAGTCTAAGCCAGTGCCTGCCTGCATGTCACTGCCCAGGTGAGAGCTCGTCTGCTGGGTGCAGCAGTCAGTATAGGTGCCCTGGGAGTCTGAGCCAGTGCCTGCCTGCATGTCACTGCCCAGGTGAGAGCTTGTCTGCTGGGTGCAGCAGTCAGTGTAGGTGCCCTGGTAGTCTTAGCAAGTGCCTGCCTGCATGTCTCTGCCCAGAGCAGAGCTCGTCTGCTGGGTGCAGCAGTCATTCAAGGTGCCCTGGGAGTCTGAGCCAGTGCTTGCCTGCATGTCTCAGGTCAGGACCAAGGTCAGAGCTCATCTGTTGGGTGCAGCAGTCAGTGTAGGTTCCCTGGTAGTCTGAGCCAGTGCCTGCCTGCATGTCACTGCCCAGGTGAGAGCTCGTCTGCTGGGTGCAGCAGTCAGTTTAGGTACCCTGGGAGTCTGAGCCAGTGCCTGCCCACATGTCACTGCCCAGGTGAGAGCTCGTCTGCTTGGTGCAGCAATCAGTGTAGGTTCCCTGGTAGTGTGAGCAAGTTCTTGCCTGCATGTCTCAGGTCAGGACCAAGGTCAGAGCTTGTCTGCTGGGTGCATCAGTCAGTGGAGGTACCCTGGGAGTCTGAGCCAGTGCGTGCCTGCATGTCTCAGGTCAGGACAAAGGTCAGAGCTCATCTGCTGGGTGAAGCAGTCAGTGTAGGTGCCCTGGGAGTCTGAGCCAGTGCCTGCCTGCATGCCACTGCAAAGGTGAGAGCTCGTCTGCTGGGTGCAGCAGTCAGTGTAGGTGCCCTGGTAGTGTGATCAAGTACCTGCCTTAATGTCTCTGCCCAGGTTAGAGCTCATCTGCTGGGTGCAGCAGTCATTCGAGGTGCCCTGGGAGTCTGAGCCAGTGCTTGCCTGCATGTCTCAGGTCAGGACCAAGGTCAGAGCTTATCTGCTGGGTGCAGCAGCTAGTGTAGGTGCCCGGGGAGTCTGAGCCAGTGCCTGCCTGCATGTCACTGCCCAGGTGAGAGCTCGTCTACTGGGTGCAGCAGTCAGTGTAGGTGCCCTGGGAGTCTGAGCCAGTGCCTGCCTGCATGTCTCAGGTCAGGACAAAGGTCAGAGCTCATCTGCTGGGTGCAGCAGCTAGTGTAGGTGCCCTTGGAGTCTGAGCCAGTGCCTGCCTTCATGTCTCAGGTCAGGACCAAGGTCAGAGCTCATCTGGTGGGTGCAGCAGGAAGTGTAGGTGCCCTGGAAGTCTCAGCCAGTGCCTGCTTGCATGTCACTGCCCAGGTGAGAGCTCGTCTGCTGGGTGCAGCAGTCAGTATAGGTGCCCTGGTAGTCTGAGCAAGTTCCTGCCTGCATGTCTCAGGTCAGGACCATGGTCAGAGCTCGTCTGCTGGGTGCAGCAGTCATTCAAGGTGCCCTGGGAGTCTGAGCCAGTGCTTGCCTGCATGTCTCAGGTCAGGACCAAGGTCAGAGCTCATCTGCTGGGTGCAGCAGTCAGTGAAGGTGCCGTGGGAGTCTGAGCCAGTGCCTGCCTGCATGTCACTGCCCAGGTGATAGCTCGTTTGCTGGGTGCAGCAGTCAGTGTAGGAGCCCTGGGAGTCTGAGCCAGTGCCTAACTGCATGTCTCAGGTCAGGACCAAGGTCAGAGCTCATCTGCTGGGTGCAGCAGTCAGTGTAGGTGCCCTGGGAGTCTGAGCCAGTGCCTGCCTGCATGTCACTGCAAAGGTGAGAGCTCGTCTGCTGGGTGCAGCAGTCAGTGTAGGTGCCCTGGTAGTCTGAGCAAGTGCCTGCCTGCATGTCTCTGCCCAGGTTAGAGCTCGTCTGCTCGGTGCAGCAGTCATTCGAGGTGCCCTGGGAGTCTGAGCCAGTGCTTGCCTGCATGTCTCAGGTCAGGACCAAGGTCAGAGCTCATCTGCTGTGTGCAGCAGCTAGTGTAGGTGCCCTGGGAGTCTGAGCCAGTGCCTGCCTGCATGTCACTGCCCAGGTGAGAGCTCGTCTGCTGGGTGCAGCAGTCAGTGTAGGTGCCCTGGGAGTTTGAGCCAGTGCCTGCCTGCTTGTCACTGCCCATGTTAGAGCTCGTCTGTTGGGTGCAGCAGTCAGTGTAGGTGCCCTGGTAGTCTTAGCAAGTGCCTGCCTGCATGTCTCTACCCAGAGCAGAGCTCGTCTGCTGGGTGCAGCAGTCATTCGAGGTGCCCTGGGAGTCTGAGCCAGTGCTTGCCTGCACGTCTCAGGTCAGAGCTTTTCTGCTGGGTGCAGCAGTCAGTGTAGGTGCCCTGGGAGTCTGAGCCAGTGCCTGCCTGCATGTCACTGCACAGGTGAGAGCTCGTCTGCTGGGTGCAGCAGTCAGTGTAGGTGCCCTGGTAGTCTGAGCAAGTGCCTGCCTGCATGTCTCTGCCCAGGTTAGAGCTCGTCTGCTGGGTGCAGCAGTCATTCGAGGTGCCCTGGGAGTCTGAGCCAGTGCCTGCCTGCATCTCTCAGGTCAGGACCAAGGTCAGAGCTCGTCTGCTGGGTGCAGCAGTCAGTGGAGGTACCCTGGGAGTCTGAAGCAGTGCCTGCCTGCATGTCTCAGGTCAGGACCAAGGTCAGAGCTCATCTGCTGGGTGAAGCAGCAAGTGTAGGTGCCCTTGGAGTCTGAGCCAGTGCCTGCCTACATGTCACTGCCCAGGTGAAAGCTCGTCTGCTGGGTGCAGCAGTCAGTGTAGGTGCCCTGGGAGTCTGAGCCAGTGCCTGCCTACATGTCTCAGGTAGAGACCAAGGTCAGAGCTCGTCTGCTGGGTGCAGCAGTCAGTGTAGGTGCCCTGGTAGTCTGAGCAAGTGCCTGCCTGCATGTCTCTGCCCAGGTCAGAGCTCGTCTGCTGGATGCAGCAGTCATTCGAGGTGCCCTGGGAGTCTGAGCCAGTGCCTTCTTGCATGTCACTGCCCAGGTGAGAGCTTGTCTGCTGGGTGCAGCAGTCAGTGTAGGTGCCCTGGTAGTATGAGCAAGTAGCTGCCTGCATGTCTCAGGTCAGGACCAAGGTCAGAGCTCATCTGGTGGGTGAAGCATCAAGTGTAGGTGCCCTTGGAGTCTGAGCCAGTGCCTGCCTTCATGTCACTGCCCAGGTGAGAGCTCGTCTGCTGGGTGCAGCAGTCAGTGTAGGTGCCCTGGGAGTCTGAGCCAGTGCCTGCCTACATGTCTCAGGTCAGGACCATGGTCAGAGATCGTCTGCTGGGTGCAGCAGTCAGTGGAGGTACCCTGGGAGTCTGAGCCAGTGCCTGCCTGCATGTCTCAGGTCAGGACCAAGGTCAGAGCTCATCTGGTGGATGTAGCAGCAAGTGTAGGTGCCCTGGGAGTCTAAGCCAGTGCCTGCCTGCATGTCACTGCCCAGGTGAGAGCTCGTCTGCTGGGTGCAGCAGTCAGTGTAGGTGCCCTGGGAGTCTGAGCCAGTGCCTGCCTGCATGTCACTGCCCAGGTGAGAGCTCGTCTGCTGGATGCAGCAGTCAGTGTAGGTGCCCTTGGAGTCTGAGCCAGTGCCTGCCTGCATGTCTCAGGTCAGGACCACGGTCAGAGCTCATCTGCTGGGTGCAGCAGTCAGTGTAGGTGCCCTGGGAGTCTGAGCCAGTGCCTGCCTGCATGTCACTGCCCAGGTGAGAGCTTGTCTGCTGGGTGCAGCAGTCAGTGTAGGTGCCCTGGGAGTCTGAGCCAGTGCCTGCCTTCATGTCTCAGGTCAGGACCAAGGTCAGAGCTCATCTGGTGGGTGCAGCAGGAAGTGTAGGTGCCCTGGAAGTCTCAGCCAGTAACTGCTTGCATGTCACTGCCCAGGTGAGAGCTCGGTTGCTGGGTGCAGCAGTCAGTGTAGGTGCCCTGGGAGTCTGAGCCAGTGCCTGCCTGCATTACTCAGGTCAGGACAAAGGTCAGAGCTCATCTGCTGGGTGCAGCAGTCAGTGTAGGTACCCTGGAAGTCTGAGCCAGTGCCTGCCTGCATGTCTCAGGTCAGGACCAAGGTCAAAGCTCATCTGCTGGGTGCAGCAGTCAGTGGAGGCGCCCTGGGAGTCCGAGTTAGTGCCTTCCTTCATGTCACTGCCCAGGTGAGAGCTCATCTGCTGGGTGCAGCAGTCAGTGTAGGTGCCCTGGGAGTCTGAGCCAGTGCCTGCCTGCATGTCACTGCCCAGGTGAGAGCTCGTCTGCTGGGTGCAGCAGTCAGTGTAGGTGCCCTGGGAGTCTGAGCCAGTGCCTGCCTGCATGCCTCAGGTCAGGACCAAGGTCAGAGCTCGTCTGTTGGGTGAAGCAGCAAGTGTAGGTGCCCTGGGAGTCTGAGCCAGTGCCTTCCTGGCTGTCATTGCCCAAGTGAGAGCTCATCTGCTGGGTGCAACAGTCAGTATAGGTGCCCTGGGAGTCTGAGCCAGTGCCTGCCTACATGTCTCAGGTCAGGACCAAGGTCAGAGCTCGTCTGCTGGGTGCAGCAGTCAGTGGAGGTACCCTGGGAGTCTGAGCCAGTGCCTGCCTGCATGTCTCAGGTCAGAACCAAGGTCAGAGCTCATCTGCTGGGTGAAGCAGCAAGTGTAGGTGCCCTGGGAGTCTGAGCCAGTGCCTGCCTGCATGTCACTGCCCAGGTCAGAGCTCATCTGCTGGGTGCAGCAGTCAGTGTAGGTGCCCTGGTAGTCTGAGCAAGTGCCTGCCTGCATGTCTCTGCCCAGGTCAGAGCTCGTCTGCTGGATGCAGCAGTCCTTTGAGGTGCCCTGGGAGTCTGAGCCAGTGCCTGCTTGCATGTCACTGCCCAGGTGAGAGCTCGTCTGCTGGCTGCAGCAGTCAGTATAGGTGCCCTGGTAGTCTGAGCAAGTGCCTGCCTGCATGTCTCAGGTCAGGACCATGGTCAAAGCTCGTCTGCTGGGTGCAGCAGTCATTCAAGGTGCCCTGGGAGTCTGAGCCAGTGCTTGCCTGCATGTCTCAGGTCAGGACCAAGGTCAGAGCTCATCTGCTGGGTGCAGCAGTCAGTGTAGGTGCCCTGGTAGTCTGAGCCAGTGCCTGCTTGCATGTCACTGCCCAGGTGAGAGCTCGTCTGCTTGGTGCAGCAGTCAGTGTAGGTGCCCTGGTAGTCTGAGCAAGTGCCTGCCTGCATATCTCAGGTCAGGACGAAGGTCAGGGCTCGTCTGCTGGGTGCAGCAGTCAGTAAAGGTGCCGTGGGAGTCTGAGCCAGTGCCTGCCTGCATGTCACTGCCCAGGTGATAGCTCGTTTGCTGGGTGCAGCAGTCAGTGTAGGTGCCCTGGGAGTCTGAGCCAGTGCCTAACTGCATGTCTCAGGTCAGGACCAAGGTCAGAGCTCATCTGCTGGGTGCAGCAGTCAGTGTAGGTGCCCTGGGAGTCTGAGCCAGTGCCTGCCTGCATGTCACTGCAAAGGTGAGAGCTCGTCTGCTGGGTGCAGCAGTCAGTGTAGGTGCCCTGGTAGTCTGAGCAAGTGCCTGCCTGCATGTCTCTGCCCAGGTTAGAGCTCGTCTGCTGGGTGCAGCAGTCATTCGAGGTGCCCTGGGAGTCTGAGCCAGTGCTTGCCTGCATGTCTCAGGTCAGGACCAAGGTCAGAGCTCATCTGCTGGGTGCAGCAGCTAGTGTAGGTGCCCTGGGAGTCTGAGCCAGTGCCTGCCTGCATGTCACTGCCCAGGTGAGAGCTCGTCTGCTGGGTGCAGCAGTCAGTGTAGGTGCCCTGGGAGTTTGAGCCAGTGCCTGCCTTCTTGTCACTGCCCATGTTAGAGCTCGTCTGTTGGGTGCAGCAGTCAGTGTAGGTGCCCTGGTAGTCTTAGCAAGTGCCTGCCTGCATGTCTCTACCCAGAGCAGAGCTCGTCTGCTGGCTGCAGCAGTCATTCGAGGTGCCCTGGGAGTCTGAGCCAGTGCTTGCCTGCACGTCTCAGGTCAGAGCTTGTCTGCTGGGTGCAGCAGTCAGTGTAGGTGCCCTGGGAGTCTGAGCCAGTGCCTGCCTGCATGTCACTGCACAGGTGAGAGCTCGTCTGCTGGGTGCAGCAGTCAGTGTAGGTGCCCTGGTAGTCTGAGCAAGTGCCTGCCTGCATGTCTCTGCCCAGGTTAGAGCTCGTCTGCTGGGTGCAGCAGTCATTCGAGGTGCCCTGGGAGTCTGAGCCAGTGCTTGCCTGCATGTCTCAGGTCAGGACCAAGGTCAGAGCTCATCTGCTGGGTGCAGCAGTCAGTGTAGGTGCCCTGGGAGTCTAAGCCAGTGCCTGCTTGCATGTCACTGCCCAGGTGAGAGCTCGTCTGCTGGGTGCAGCATTGAGTGTAGGTGCCCTGGTAGTCTGAGCAAATGCCTGCCTGCATATCTCAGGTCAGGACCAAGGTCAGGGCTCGTCTGCTGGGTGCAGCAGTCAGTGGAGGTGCCGTGGGAGTCTGAGCCAGAGCCTGCAGGAAAGTCTCAGGTCAGGACCAAGGTCAGAGCTCTTCTGCTGGGTGCAGCAGCTAGTGTAGGTGCCCTGGGAGACTGAGCCTTTGCCTGCCTGCATGTCACTGCCCAGGTGAGAGCTCGTCTGCTGGGTGATGCAGTCAGTGGAGGTACCCTGGGAGTCTGAGCCAGTGCCTGCCTGCATGTCTCAGGTCAGGACCAAGGTCAGAGCTAATCTGCTGGGTGCAGCAGTCAGTGTAGGTGCCCTGGGAGTCTAAGCCAGTGCCTGCCTGCATGTCACTGCACAGGTGAGAGCTCGTCTGCTGAGTGCAGCAGTCAGTGTAGGTGCCCTGGTAGTCTGAGCAAGTGCCTGCCTGCATGTCTCTGCCCAGGTTAGAGCTCGTCTGCTGGGTGCAGCAGTCATTTGAGGTGCCCTGGGAGTCTGAGCCAGTGCTTGCCTGCATGTCTCAGGTCAGGACCAAGGTCAGAGCTCATCTGCTGGGTGCAGCAGTCAGTGTAGGTGCCCTGGGAGTCTGAGCCAGTGCCTGCCTGCATGTCACTGCCCAGGTGAGAGCTCATCTGCTGGGTGCAGCAGTCAGTGTAGGTGCCCTGGGAGTCTGAGCCAGTGCCTGCCTGCATGTCTCAGGTCAGGACAAAGGTCAGAGCTCATCTGCTGGGTGCAGCAGCTATTGTAGGTGCCCTGGGAGTCTGAGCCAGTGCCTGCCTGTATGTCACTGCCAAGGTGAGAGCTCGTCTGCTGGGTGCAGCAGTCAGTGTAGGTGCCCTGGGAGTTTGAGCCAGTGCCTGCCTGCTTGTCACTGCCCAGGTTAGAGGTCGTCTGCTGGGTGCAGCAGTCAGTATAGGTGCCGTGGGAGTCTGAGCCAGTGCCTGCCTGCATGTCACTGCCCAGGTGAGAGCTTGTCTGCTGGGTGGAGCAGTCAGTGTAGGTGCCCTGGTAGTCTTAGCAAGTGCCTGCCTGCATATCTCTGCCCAGAGCAGAGCTCGTCTGCTGGGTGCAGCAGTCATTCTAGGTGCCCTGGGAGTCTGAGCCAGTGCTTGCCTGCACGTCTCAGGTCAGAGCTCATCTGCTGGGTGCAGCAGTCAGTGGAGGTGCCCTGGGAGTCCGAGTTAGTGCCTGCCTTCATGTCACTGCCCAGGTGAGAGCTCATCTGCTGGGTGCAGTAGTCAGTGGAGGTTCCCTGGGAGTCTGAGTTAGTGCCTGCCTTCATGTCACTGCCCAGGTGAGAGCTCGTCTGCTGGGTGCAGCAGTTAGTGTAGGTGCCCTGCGAGTCTGAGCCAGTGCCTGCCTGCATGTCTCAGGTCAGGACCAAGGTCAGAGCTCATCTGCTGGGTGCAGCAGTCAGTGTAGGTGCCCTGGGAGTCTGAGCCAGTGCCTGCTTGCATGTCACTACCCAGGTGAGAGCTCGTCTCCTGGTTGCAGCAGTCAGTGTAGGTGCCCTGGTAGTCTGAGCAAGTGCCTGCCTGCATGTCTCAGGTCAGGACCAAGGTCAGAGCTCGTCTGCTGGATGCAGCAGTCAGTGGAGGTACCCTGGGAGTCTGAGCCAGTGCCTGCCTGCATGTCTCAGGTCAGGACCAAGGTCAGAGCTATTTTGCTGGGTGTAGCAGTCAGTGTAGTTGCCCTAGGAGTCTGAGCAAGTGCCTGCTTAAATGTCACTGCCCAGGTGAGAGCTCGTCTGCTGGGTGCAGCAGTCAGTGTAGGTGCCCTGGGAGTCTGAGCCAGTGCCTGCCTGCATGTCTCAGGTCAGGACCAAGGTCAGAGCTCATCTGCTGGGTGCAGCAGTCAGTGTAGGTGCCCTGGGAGTCTGAGCAAGTGCCTGCCTGCATGTCTCAGGTCAGGACCAAGGTCAGAGCTCATCTGCTGGGTGCAGCAGTCAGTGTAGGTGCCCTGTTAGTCTGAGCAAGTGCCTGCCTGCATGTCTCAGGTCAGGACCAAGGTCAGAGCTTATCTGCTGGGTGCAGCAGCTAGTGTAGGTGCCCTGGGAGTCCGAGCCAGTGCCTGCCTGCATGTCACTGCCCAGGTGAGAGCTCGTCTGCTGGGTGCAGCAGTCAGTGTAGGTGCCCTGGGAGTCTGAGCCAGTGCCTGCCTGCATGTCTCTGCCCAGGTTAGAGGTCGTCTGCTGGGTGCAGCAGTCATTCGAGGTGCCCTGGGAGTCTGAGCCAGTGCTTGCCTGCATGTCTCAGGTCAGGACCAAGGTCAGAGCTCATCTGCTGGGTGCAGCAGTCAGTGTAGGTGCCCTGGGAGTCTGAGCCAGTGCCTGCTTGCATGTCACTGCCCAGGTGAGAGCTCGTCTGCTGGGTGCAGCAGTCAGTGGAGGTGCCCTGGTAGTCTGAGCAAGTGCCTGCCTGCATATCTCAGGTCAGGACCAAGGTCAGGGCTCGTCTGCTGGGTGCAGCAGTCAGTGGAGGTGCCATGGGAGTCTGAGCCAGTGCCTGCCTGCATGTCACTGCCCAGGTGATAGCTCGTTTGCTGGATGCAGCAGTCAGTGTAGGTGCCCTGGGAGTCTGAGCCAGTGCCTAACTGCATGACTCAGGTCAAAACCAAGGTCAGAGCTCATCTGCTGGGTGCAGCAGTCAGTGTAGGTGCCCTGGGAGTCTGAGCCAGTGCCTGCCTGCATGTCACTGCCCAGGTGAGAGCTCATCTGCTGGGTGCAGCAGTCAGTGTAGGTGCCCTGGGAGTCTGAGCCAGTGCCTGCCTGCATCTCTCAGGTCAGGACCAAGGTCAGAGCTCGTCTGCTGGGTGCAGCAGTCAGTGGAGGTACCATGGGAGTCTGAGCCAGTGTCTGCCTGCATCTCTCAGGTCAGGACCAAGGTCAGAGCTCGTCTGCTGGATGCAGCAGTCATTCGAGGTGCCCTGGGAGTCTGAGCCACTGCCTGCTTGCATGTCACTGCCCAGGTGAGAGCTCATCTGCTGGGTGCAGCAGTCAGTGTAGGTGCCCTGGGAGTCTGAGCCAGTGCCTGCCTGCATCTCTCAGGTCAGGACCAAGGTCAGAGCTCGTCTGCTGGGTGCAGCAGTCAGTGGAGGTACCATGGGAGTCTGAGCCAGTGTCTGCCTGCATCTCTCAGGTCAGGACCAAGGTCAGAGCTCATCTGCTGGGTGCAGCAGTCAGTGTAGGTGCCCTGAGAGTCTGAGCCAGTGTCTGCCTGCATCTCTCAGGTCAGGACCAAGGTCAGAGCTCGTCCGCTGGGTGCAGCAGTCAGTGGAGGTACCCTGGGAGTCTGAAGCAGTGCCTGCCTGCATGTCTCAGGTCAGGACCAGGGTCAGAGCTCATCTGCTGGGTGAAGCAGCAAGTGTAGGTGCCCTTGGAGTCTGAGCCAGTGCCTGCCTACATGTCACTGCCCAGGTGAGAGCTCGTGTGCTGGGTGCAGGAGTCAGTGTAGGTGCCCTGGGAGTCTGAGCCAGTGCCTGCCTACATGTCTCAGGTCAAGACCAAGGTCAGAGCTCGTCTGCTGGGTGCAGCAGTCAGTGTAGGTGCCCTGGTAGTCTGAGCAAGTGCCTGCCTGCATGTCTCTGCCCAGGTCAGAGCTCGTCTGCTGGATGCAGCAGTCATTCGAGGTGCCCTGGGAGTCTGAGCCAGTGCCTGCTTGCATGTCACTGCCCAGGTGAGAGCTTGTCTGCTGGGTGCAGCAGTCAGTGTAGGTGCCCTGGTAGTATGAGCAAGTAGCTGCCTGCATGTCTCAGGTCAGGACCATGGTCAGAGATCGTCTGCTGGATGCAGCAGTCAGTGGAGGTACCCTGGGAGTCTGAAGCAATGCCTGCCTGCATGTCTCAGGTCAGGACCAAGGTCAGAGCTCATCTAATGGGTGAAGCAGCAAGTGTAGGTGCCCTTGGAGTCTGAGCCATTGCCTGCCTACATGTCACTGCCCAGGTGAAAGCTCGTCTGCTGGGTGCAGCAGTCAGTGTAGGTGCCCTGGGAGTCTGAGCCAGTGCCTGCCTACATGTCTCAGGTCAAGACCAAGGTCAGAGCTCCTCTGCTGGGTGCAGCAGTCAGTGTAGGTGCCCTGGTAGTCCGAGCAAGTGCCTGCCTGCATGTCTCTGCCCAGGTCAGAGCTCGTCTGCTGGATGCAGCAGTCATTCGAGGTGCCCTGGGAGTCTGAGCCACTGCCTGCTTGCATGTCACTGCCCAGGTGAGAGCTTGTCTGCTGGGTGCAGCAGTCAGTGTAGGTGCCCTGGTAGTATGAGCAAGTAGCTGCCTGCATGTCTCAGGTCAGGACTAAGGTCAGAGCTCATCTGCTGGGTGAATCATCAAGTGTAGGTGCCCTTGGAGTCTGAGCCAGTGCCTGCCTTCATGTCACTGCCCAGGTGAGAGCTCGTCTGCTGGGTGCAGCAGTCAGTGTAGGTGCCCTGGGAGTCTGAGCCAGTGCCTGCCTACATGTCTCAGGTCAAGACCAAGGTCAGAGCTCGTCTGCTGGGTGCAGCAGTCAGTGTAGGTGCCCTGGTAGTCTGAGCAAGTGCCTGCCTGCATGTCTCTGCCCAGGTCAGAGCTCGTCTGCTGGATGCAGCAGTCATTCGAGGTGCCCTGGGAGTCTGAGCCAGTGCCTGCTTGCATGTCACTGCCCAGGTGAGAGCTTGTGTGCTGGGTGCAGCAGTCAGTGTAGGTGCCCTGGTAGTATGAGCAAGTGCCTGCCTGCATGTCTCAGGTCAGGACCAAGGTCAGAGCTTGTCTGCTGGGTGCATCAGTCAGTGGAGGTGCCCTGGGAGTCTGAGCCAGTGCCTGCCTGCATGTCTCAGGTCATGACCAAGGTCAGAGCTCATCTGGTGGATGTAGCAGCAAGTGTAGGTGCCCTGGGAGTCTAAGCCAGTGCCTGCCTGCATGTCACTGCCCAGGTGAGAGCTCGTCTGCTGGGTGCAGCAGTCAGTATAGGTGCCCTGGGAGTCTGAGCCAGTGCCTGCCTGCATGTCACTGCCCAGGTGAGAGCTTATCTGCTGGGTGCAGCAGTCAGTGTAGGTGCCCTGGTAGTCTTAGCAAGTGCCTGCCTGCATGTCTCTGCCCAGAGCAGAGCTCGTCTGCTGGGTGCAGCAGTCATTCAAGGTGCCCTGGGAGTCTGAGCCAGTGCTTGCCTGCATGTCTCAGGTCAGGACCAAGGTCAGAGCTCATCTGTTGGGTGCAGCAGTCAGTGTAGGTTCCCTGGTAGTCTGAGCCAGTGCCTGCCTGCATGTCACTGCCCAGGTGAGAGCTCGTCTGCTGGGTGCAGCAGTCAGTTTAGGTACCCTGGGAGTCTGAGCCAGTGCCTGCCCACATGTCACTGCCCAGGTGAGAGCTCGTCTGCTTGGTGCAGCAATCAGTGTAGGTTCCCTGGTAGTGTGAGCAAGTTCTTGCCTGCATGTCTCAGGTCAGGACCAAGGTCAGAGCTTGTCTGCTGGGTGCATCAGTCAGTGGAGGTACCCTGGGAGTCTGAGCCAGTGCGTGCCTGCATGTCTCAGGTCAGGACAAAGGTCAGAGCTCATCTGCTGGATGCAGCAGTCAGTGTAGGTGCCCTGGGAGTCTGAGCCAGTGCCTGCCTGCATGTCACTGCAAAGGTGAGAGCTCGTCTGCTGGGTGCAGCAGTCAGTGTAGGTGCCCTGGTAGTGTGATCAAGTACCTGCCTGCATGTCTCTGCCCAGGTTAGAGCTCATTTGCTGGGTGCAGCAGTCATTCGAGGTGCCCTGGGAGTCTGAGCCAGTGCTTGCCTGCATGTCTCAGGTCAGGACCAAGGTCAGAGCTTATCTGCTGGGTGCAGCAGCTAGTGTAGGTGCCCGGGGAGTCTGAGCCAGTGCCTGCCTGCATGTCACTGCCCAGGTGAGAGCTCGTCTACTGGGTGCAGCAGTCAGTGTAGGTGCCCTGGGAGTCTGAGCCAGTGCCTGCCTGCATGTCTCAGGTCAGGACAAAGGTCAGAGCTCATCTGCTGGGTGCAGCAGCTAGTGTAGGTGCCCTTGGAGTCTGAGCCAGTGCCTGCCTGCATGTCACTGCCCAGGTGAGAGCTCGTCTGCTGGGTGCAGCAGTCAGTGTAGGTGCCCTGGGAGTCTGAGCCAGAGCCTGCAGGAAAGTCTCAGGTCAGGACCAAGGTCAGAGCTCTTCTGCTGGGTGCAGCAGCTAGTGTAGGTGCCCTGGGAGTCTGAGCCTTTGCCTGCCTGCATGTCACTGCCCAGGTGAGAGCTCGTCTGCTGGGTGATGCAGTCAGTGGAGGTACCCTGGGAGTCTGAGCCAGTGCCTGCCTGCATGTCTCAGGTCAGGACCAAGGTCAGAGCTAATCTGCTGGGTGCAGCAGTCAGTGTAGGTGCCCTGGGAGTCTAAGCCAGTGCCTGCCTGCATGTCACTGCACAGGTGAGAGCTCGTCTGCTGAGTGCAGCAGTCAGTGTAGGTGCCCTGGTAGTCTGAGCAAGTGCCTGCCTGCATGTCTCTGCCCAGGTTAGAGCTCGTCTGCTGGGTGCAGCAGTCATTCGAGGTGCCCTGGGAGTCTGAGCCAGTGCTTGCCTGCATGTCTCAGGTCAGGACCAAGGTCAGAGCTCATCTGCTGGGTGCAGCAGTCAGTGTAGGTGCCCTGGGAGTCTGAGCCAGTGCCTGCTTGCATGTCACTGCCCAGGTGAGAGCTCGTCTGCCGGGTGCAGCAGTAAGTGTAGGTGCCCTGGTAGTCTGAGCAAGTGCCTGCCTGCATATCTCAGGTCAGGACCAAGGTCAGGGCTCGTCTGCTGGGTGCAGCAGTCAGTGTAGGTGCCCTGGGAGTCTGAGCCAGTGCCTAACTGCATGTCTCAGGTCAGAACCAAGGTCAGAGCTCATCTGCTGGGTGCAGCAGTCAGTGTAGGTGCCCTGGGAGTCTGAGCCAGTGCCTGCCTGCATGTTACTGCCCAGGTGAGAGCTCATCTGCTGGGGGCAGCAGTCAGTGTAGGTGCCCTGGGAGTCTGAGCCAGTGCCTAACTGCATGTCTCAGGTCAGGACCAAGGTCAGAGCTCATCTGCTGGGTGCAGCAGTCAGTGTAGGTGCCCTGGGAGTCTGAGCCAGTGCCTGCCTGCATCTCTCAGGTCAGGACCAAGGTCAGAGCTCGTCTGCTGGGTGCAGCAGTCAGTGGAGGTACCCTGGGAGTCTGAAGCAGTGCCTCCCTGCATGTCTCAGGTCAGGACCAAGGTCAGAACTCATCTGCTGGGTGAAGCAGCAAGTGTAGGTGCCCTTGGAGTCTGAGCCAGTGCCTGCCTACATGTCACTGCCCAGGTGAAAGCTCGTCTGCTGGGTGCAGCAGTCAGTGTAGGTGCCCTGGGAGTCTGAGCCAGTGCCTGCCTACATGTCTCAGGTCAAGACCAAGGTCAGAGCTCGTCTGCTGGGTGCAGCAGTCAGTGTAGGTGCCCTGGTAGTTTGAGCAAGTGCCTGCCTGCATGTCTCTGCCCAGGTCAGACCTCGTCTGCTGGATGCAGCAGTCATTCGAGGTGCCCTGGGAGTCTGAGCCAGTGCCTGCTTGCATGTCACTGCCCAGGTGAGAGCTTGTCTGCTGGGTGCAGCAGTCAGTGTAGGTGCCCTGGTAGTATGAGCAAGTAGCTGCCTGCATGTCTCAGGTCAGGACCGAGGTCAGAGCTCATCTGCTGGGTGAAGCATCAAGTGTAGGTGCCCTTGGAGTCTGAGCCAGTGCCTGCCTTCATGTCACTGCCCAGGTGATAGCTCGTCTGCTGGGTGCAGCAGTCAGTGTAGGTGCCCTGGGAGTCTGAGCCAGTGCCTGCCTACATGTCTCAGGTCAGGACCATGGTCAGAGATCGTCTGCTGGGTGCAGCAGTCAGTGGAGGTACCCTGGGAGTCTGAGCCAGTGCCTGCCTGCATGTCTCAGGTCAGGACCAAGGTCAGAGCTCATCTGGTGGATGTAGCAGCAAGTGTAGGTGCCCTGGGAGTCTAAGCCAGTGCCTGCCTGCATGTCACTGCCCAGGTGAGAGCTCGTCTGCTGGGTGCAGCAGTCAGTATAGGTGCCCTGGGAGTCTGAGCCAGTGCCTGCCTGCATGTCACTGCCCAGGTGAGAGCTTGTCTGCTGGGTGCAGCAGTCAGTGTAGGTGCCCTGGTAGTCTTAGCAAGTGCCTGCCTGCATGTCTCTGCCCAGAGCAGAGCTCGTCTGCTGGGTGCAGCAGTCATTCAAGGTGCCCTGGGAGTCTGAGCCAGTGCTTGCCTGCATGTCTCAGGTCAGGACCAAGGTCAGAGCTCATCTGTTGGGTGCAGCAGTCAGTGTAGGTTCCCTGGTAGTCTGAGCCAGTGCCTGCCTGCATGTCACTGCCCAGGTGAGAGCTCGTCTGCTGGGTGCAGCAGTCAGTTTAGGTACCCTGGGAGTCTGAGCCAGTGCCTGCCCACATGTCACTGCCCAGGTGAGAGCTCGTCTGCTTGGTGCAGCAATCAGTGTAGGTTCCCTGGTAGTGTGAGCAAGTTCCTGCCTGCATGTCTCAGGTCAGGACCAAGGTCAGAGCTTGTCTGCTGGGTGCATCAGTCAGTGGAGGTACCCTGGGAGTCTGAGCCAGTGCGTGCCTGCATGTCTCAGGTCAGGACAAAGGTCAGAGCTCATCTGCTGGATGCAGCAGTCAGTGTAGGTGCCCTGGGAGTCTGAGCCAGTGCCTGCCTGCATGTCACTGCAAAGGTGAGAGCTCGTCTGCTGGGTGCAGCAGTCAGTGTAGGTGCCCTGGTAGTGTGATCAAGTACCTGCCTGCATGTCTCTGCCCAGGTTAGAGCTCATCTGCTGGGTGCAGCAGTCATTCGAGGTGCCCTGGGAGTCTGAGCCAGTGCTTGCCTGCATGTCTCAGGTCAGGACCAAGGTCAGAGCTTATCTGCTGGGTGCAGCAGCTAGTGTAGGTGCCCTGGGAGTCTGAGCCAGTGCCTGCCTGCATGTCACTGCCCAGGTGAGAGCTCGTCTACTGGGTGCAGCAGTCAGTGTAGGTGCCCTGGGAGTCTGAGCCAGTGCCTGCCTGCATGTCTCAGGTCAGGACCAAGGTCAGAGATCATCTGCTGGGTGCAGCAGTCAGTGTAGGTGCCCTGGGAGTTTGAGCCAGTGCCTGCCTGCATGTCACTGCCCAGGTGAGAGCTCGTCTGCTGGGTGCAGCAGTCAGTGTAGGTGCCCTGGGAGTCTGAGCCAGAGCCTGCAGGAAAGTCTCAGGTCAGGACCAAGGTCAGAGCTCTTCTGCTGGGTGCAGCAGCTAGTGTAGGTGCCCTGGGAGTCTGAGCCTTTGCCTGCCTGCATGTCACTGCCCAGGTGAGAGCTCGTCTGCTGGGTGATGCAGTCAGTGGAGGTACCCTGGGAGTCTGAGCCAGTGCCTGCCTGCATGTCTCAGGTCAGGACCAAGGTCAGAGCTAATCTGCTGGGTGCAGCAGTCAGTGTAGGTGCCCTGGGAGTCTAAGCCAGTGCCTGCCTGCAAGTCACTGCTGAGGTGAGAGCTCGTCTGCTGAGTGCAGCAGTCAGTGTAGGTGCCCTGGTAGTCTGAGCAAGTGCCTGCCTGCATGTCTCTGCCCAGGTTAGAGCTCGTCTGCTGGGTGCAGCAGTCATTCGAGGTGCCCTGGGAGTCTGAGCCAGTGCTTGCCTGCATGTCTCAGGTCAGGACCAAGGTCAGAGCTCATCTGCTGGGTGCAGCAGTCAGTGTAGGTGCCCTGGGAGTCTGAGCCAGTGCCTGCTTGCATGTCACTGCCCAGGTGAGAGCTCGTCTGCCGGGTGCAGCAGTAAGTGTAGGTGCCCTGGTAGTCTGAGCAAGTGCCTGCCTGCATATCTCAGGTCAGGACCAAGGTCAGGGCTCGTCTGCTGGGTGCAGCAGTCAGTGTAGGTGCCCTGGGAGTCTGAGCCAGTGCCTAACTGCATGTCTCGGGTCAGAACCAAGGTCAGAGCTCATCTGCTGGGTGCAGCAGTCAGTGTAGGTGCCCTGGGAGTCTGAGCCAGTGCCTGCCTGCATGTTACTGCCCAGGTGAGAGCTCATCTGCTGGGGGCAGCAGTCAGTGTAGGTGCCCTGGGAGTCTGAGCCAGTGCCTAACTGCATGTCTCAGGTCAGGACCAAGGTCAGAGCTCATCTGCTGGGTGCAGCAGTCAGTGTAGGTGCCCTGGGAGTCTGAGCCAGTGCCTGCCTGCATCTCTCAGGTCAGGACCAAGGTCAGAGCTCGTCTGCTGGGTGCAGCAGTCAGTGGAGGTACCCTGGGAGTCTGAAGCAGTGCCTCCCTGCATGTCTCAGGTCAGGACCAAGGTCAGAACTCATCTGCTGGGTGAAGCAGCAAGTGTAGGTGCCCTTGGAGTCTGAGCCAGTGCCTGCCTACATGTCACTGCCCAGGTGAAAGCTCGTCTGCTGGGTGCAGCAGTCAGTGTAGGTGCCCTGGGAGTCTGAGCCAGTGCCTGCCTACATGTCTCAGGTCAAGACCAAGGTCAGAGCTCGTCTGCTGGGTGCAGCAGTCAGTGTAGGTGCCCTGGTAGTTTGAGCAAGTGCCTGCCTGCATGTCTCTGCCCAGGTCAGACCTCGTCTGCTGGATGCAGCAGTCATTCGAGGTGCCCTGGGAGTCTGAGCCAGTGCCTGCTTGCATGTCACTGCCCAGGTGAGAGCTTGTCTGCTGGGTGCAGCAGTCATTGTAGGTGCCCTGGTAGTATGAGCAAGTAGCTGCCTGCATGTCTCAGGTCAGGACCGAGGTCAGAGCTCATCTGCTGGGTGAAGCATCAAGTGTAGGTGCCCTTGGAGTCTGAGCCAGTGCCTGCCTTCATGTCACTGCCCAGGTGATAGCTCGTCTGCTGGGTGCAGCAGTCAGTGTAGGTGCCCTGGGAGTCTGAGCCAGTGCCTGCCTACATGTCTCAGGTCAGGACCATGGTCAGAGATCGTCTGCTGGGTGCAGCAGTCAGTGGAGGTACCCTGGGAGTCTGAGCCAGTGCCTGCCTGCATGTCTCTGCCCAGGTCAGAGCTCGTCTGCTGGATGCAGCAGTCATTCGAGGTGCCCTGGGAGTCTGAGCCAGTGCCTGCTTGCATGTCACTGCCCAGGTGAGAGCTTGTCTGCTGGGTGCAGCAGTCAGTGTAGGTGCCCTGGTAGTATGAGCAAGTAGCTGCCTGCATGTCTCAGGTCAGGACCATGGTCAGAGATCGTCTGCTGGATGCAGCAGTCAGTGGAGGTACCCTGGGAGTCTGAAGCAATGCCTGCCTGCATGTCTCAGGTCAGGACCAAGGTCAGAGCTCATCTAATGGGTGAAGCAGCAAGTGTAGGTGCCCTTGGAGTCTGAGCCATTGCCTGCCTACATGTCACTGCCCAGGTGAAAGCTCGTCTGCTGGGTGCAGCAGTCAGTGTAGGTGCCCTGGGAGTCTGAGCCAGTGCCTGCCTACATGTCTCAGGTCAAGACCAAGGTCAGAGCTCCTCTGCTGGGTGCAGCAGTCAGTGTAGGTGCCCTGGTAGTCCGAGCAAGTGCCTGCCTGCATGTCTCTGCCCAGGTCAGAGCTCGTCTGCTGGATGCAGCAGTCATTCGAGGTGCCCTGGGAGTCTGAGCCACTGCCTGCTTGCATGTCACTGCCCAGGTGAGAGCTTGTCTGCTGGGTGCAGCAGTCAGTGTAGGTGCCCTGGTAGTATGAGCAAGTAGCTGCCTGCATGTCTCAGGTCAGGACTAAGGTCAGAGCTCATCTGCTGGGTGAATCATCAAGTGTAGGTGCCCTTGGAGTCTGAGCCAGTGCCTGCCTTCATGTCACTGCCCAGGTGAGAGCTCGTCTGCTGGGTGCAGCAGTCAGTGTAGGTGCCCTGGGAGTCTGAGCCAGTGCCTGCCTACATGTCTCAGGTCAAGACCAAGGTCAGAGCTCGTCTGCTGGGTGCAGCAGTCAGTGTAGGTGCCCTGGTAGTCTGAGCAAGTGCCTGCCTGCATGTCTCTGCCCAGGTCAGAGCTCGTCTGCTGGATGCAGCAGTCATTCGAGGTGCCCTGGGAGTCTGAGCCAGTGCCTGCTTGCATGTCACTGCCCAGGTGAGAGCTTGTCTGCTGGGTGCAGCAGTCAGTGTAGGTGCCCTGGTAGTATGAGCAAGTAGCTGCCTGCATGTCTCAGGTCAGGACCAAGGTCAGAGCTCATCTGCTGGGTGAATCATCAAGTGTAGGTGCCCTTGGAGTCTGAGCCAGTGCCTGCCTTCATGTCACTGCCCAGGTGAGAGCTCGTCTGCTGGGTGCAGCAGTCAGTGTAGGTGCCCTGGGAGTCTGAGCCAGTGCCTGCCTACATGTCTCAGGTCAGGACCATGGTCAGAGATCGTCTGCTGGGTGCAGCAGTCAGTGGAGGTACCCTGGGAGTCTGAGCCAGTGCCTGCCTGCATGTCTCAGGTCATGACCAAGGTCAGAGCTCATCTGGTGGATGTAGCAGCAAGTGTAGGTGCCCTGGGAGTCTAAGCCAGTGCCTGCCTGCATGTCACTGCCCAGGTGAGAGCTCGTCTGCTGGGTGCAGCAGTCAGTATAGGTGCCCTGGGAGTCTGAGCCAGTGCCTGCCTGCATGTCACTGCCCAGGTGAGAGCTTATCTGCTGGGTGCAGCAGTCAGTGTAGGTGCCCTGGTAGTCTTAGCAAGTGCCTGCCTGCATGTCTCTGCCCAGAGCAGAGCTCGTCTGCTGGGTGCAGCAGTCATTCAAGGTGCCCTGGGAGTCTGAGCCAGTGCTTGCCTGCATGTCTCAGGTCAGGACCAAGGTCAGAGCTCATCTGTTGGGTGCAGCAGTCAGTGTAGGTTCCCTGGTAGTCTGAGCCAGTGCCTGCCTGCATGTCACTGCCCAGGTGAGAGCTCGTCTGCTGGGTGCAGCAGTCAGTTTAGGTACCCTGGGAGTCTGAGCCAGTGCCTGCCCACATGTCACTGCCCAGGTGAGAGCTCGTCTGCTTGGTGCAGCAATCAGTGTAGGTTCCCTGGTAGTGTGAGCAAGTTCTTGCCTGCATGTCTCAGGTCAGGACCAAGGTCAGAGCTTGTCTGCTGGGTGCATCAGTCAGTGGAGGTACCCTGGGAGTCTGAGCCAGTGCGTGCCTGCATGTCTCAGGTCAGGACAAAGGTCAGAGCTCATCTGCTGGATGCAGCAGTCAGTGTAGGTGCCCTGGGAGTCTGAGCCAGTGCCTGCCTGCATGTCACTGCAAAGGTGAGAGCTCGTCTGCTGGGTGCAGCAGTCAGTGTAGGTGCCCTGGTAGTGTGATCAAGTACCTGCCTGCATGTCTCTGCCCAGGTTAGAGCTCATTTGCTGGGTGCAGCAGTCATTCGAGGTGCCCTGGGAGTCTGAGCCAGTGCTTGCCTGCATGTCTCAGGTCAGGACCAAGGTCAGAGCTTATCTGCTGGGTGCAGCAGCTAGTGTAGGTGCCCGGGGAGTCTGAGCCAGTGCCTGCCTGCATGTCACTGCCCAGGTGAGAGCTCGTCTACTGGGTGCAGCAGTCAGTGTAGGTGCCCTGGGAGTCTGAGCCAGTGCCTGCCTGCATGTCTCAGGTCAGGACAAAGGTCAGAGCTCATCTGCTGGGTGCAGCAGCTAGTGTAGGTGCCCTTGGAGTCTGAGCCAGTGCCTGCCTGCATGTCACTGCCCAGGTGAGAGCTCGTCTGCTGGGTGCAGCAGTCAGTGTAGGTGCCCTGGGAGTCTGAGCCAGAGCCTGCAGGAAAGTCTCAGGTCAGGACCAAGGTCAGAGCTCTTCTGCTGGGTGCAGCAGCTAGTGTAGGTGCCCTGGGAGTCTGAGCCTTTGCCTGCCTGCATGTCACTGCCCAGGTGAGAGCTCGTCTGCTGGGTGATGCAGTCAGTGGAGGTACCCTGGGAGTCTGAGCCAGTGCCTGCCTGCATGTCTCAGGTCAGGACCAAGGTCAGAGCTAATCTGCTGGGTGCAGCAGTCAGTGTAGGTGCCCTGGGAGTCTAAGCCAGTGCCTGCCTGCATGTCACTGCACAGGTGAGAGCTCGTCTGCTGAGTGCAGCAGTCAGTGTAGGTGCCCTGGTAGTCTGAGCAAGTGCCTGCCTGCATGTCTCTGCCCAGGTTAGAGCTCGTCTGCTGGGTGCAGCAGTCATTCGAGGTGCCCTGGGAGTCTGAGCCAGTGCTTGCCTGCATGTCTCAGGTCAGGACCAAGGTCAGAGCTCATCTGCTGGGTGCAGCAGTCAGTGTAGGTGCCCTGGGAGTCTGAGCCAGTGCCTGCTTGCATGTCACTGCCCAGGTGAGAGCTCGTCTGCCGGGTGCAGCAGTAAGTGTAGGTGCCCTGGTAGTCTGAGCAAGTGCCTGCCTGCATATCTCAGGTCAGGACCAAGGTCAGGGCTCGTCTGCTGGGTGCAGCAGTCAGTGTAGGTGCCCTGGGAGTCTGAGCCAGTGCCTAACTGCATGTCTCAGGTCAGAACCAAGGTCAGAGCTCATCTGCTGGGTGCAGCAGTCAGTGTAGGTGCCCTGGGAGTCTGAGCCAGTGCCTGCCTGCATGTTACTGCCCAGGTGAGAGCTCATCTGCTGGGGGCAGCAGTCAGTGTAGGTGCCCTGGGAGTCTGAGCCAGTGCCTAACTGCATGTCTCAGGTCAGGACCAAGGTCAGAGCTCATCTGCTGGGTGCAGCAGTCAGTGTAGGTGCCCTGGGAGTCTGAGCCAGTGCCTGCCTGCATCTCTCAGGTCAGGACCAAGGTCAGAGCTCGTCTGCTGGGTGCAGCAGTCAGTGGAGGTACCCTGGGAGTCTGAAGCAGTGCCTCCCTGCATGTCTCAGGTCAGGACCAAGGTCAGAACTCATCTGCTGGGTGAAGCAGCAAGTGTAGGTGCCCTTGGAGTCTGAGCCAGTGCCTGCCTACATGTCACTGCCCAGGTGAAAGCTCGTCTGCTGGGTGCAGCAGTCAGTGTAGGTGCCCTGGGAGTCTGAGCCAGTGCCTGCCTACATGTCTCAGGTCAAGACCAAGGTCAGAGCTCGTCTGCTGGGTGCAGCAGTCAGTGTAGGTGCCCTGGTAGTTTGAGCAAGTGCCTGCCTGCATGTCTCTGCCCAGGTCAGACCTCGTCTGCTGGATGCAGCAGTCATTCGAGGTGCCCTGGGAGTCTGAGCCAGTGCCTGCTTGCATGTCACTGCCCAGGTGAGAGCTTGTCTGCTGGGTGCAGCAGTCAGTGTAGGTGCCCTGGTAGTATGAGCAAGTAGCTGCCTGCATGTCTCAGGTCAGGACCGAGGTCAGAGCTCATCTGCTGGGTGAAGCATCAAGTGTAGGTGCCCTTGGAGTCTGAGCCAGTGCCTGCCTTCATGTCACTGCCCAGGTGATAGCTCGTCTGCTGGGTGCAGCAGTCAGTGTAGGTGCCCTGGGAGTCTGAGCCAGTGCCTGCCTACATGTCTCAGGTCAGGACCATGGTCAGAGATCGTCTGCTGGGTGCAGCAGTCAGTGGAGGTACCCTGGGAGTCTGAGCCAGTGCCTGCCTGCATGTCTCAGGTCAGGACCAAGGTCAGAGCTCATCTGGTGGATGTAGCAGCAAGTGTAGGTGCCCTGGGAGTCTAAGCCAGTGCCTGCCTGCATGTCACTGCCCAGGTGAGAGCTCGTCTGCTGGGTGCAGCAGTCAGTATAGGTGCCCTGGGAGTCTGAGCCAGTGCCTGCCTGCATGTCACTGCCCAGGTGAGAGCTTGTCTGCTGGGTGCAGCAGTCAGTGTAGGTGCCCTGGTAGTCTTAGCAAGTGCCTGCCTGCATGTCTCTGCCCAGAGCAGAGCTCGTCTGCTGGGTGCAGCAGTCATTCAAGGTGCCCTGGGAGTCTGAGCCAGTGCTTGCCTGCATGTCTCAGGTCAGGACCAAGGTCAGAGCTCATCTGTTGGGTGCAGCAGTCAGTGTAGGTTCCCTGGTAGTCTGAGCCAGTGCCTGCCTGCATGTCACTGCCCAGGTGAGAGCTCGTCTGCTGGGTGCAGCAGTCAGTTTAGGTACCCTGGGAGTCTGAGCCAGTGCCTGCCCACATGTCACTGCCCAGGTGAGAGCTCGTCTGCTTGGTGCAGCAATCAGTGTAGGTTCCCTGGTAGTGTGAGCAAGTTCCTGCCTGCATGTCTCAGGTCAGGACCAAGGTCAGAGCTTGTCTGCTGGGTGCATCAGTCAGTGGAGGTACCCTGGGAGTCTGAGCCAGTGCGTGCCTGCATGTCTCAGGTCAGGACAAAGGTCAGAGCTCATCTGCTGGATGCAGCAGTCAGTGTAGGTGCCCTGGGAGTCTGAGCCAGTGCCTGCCTGCATGTCACTGCAAAGGTGAGAGCTCGTCTGCTGGGTGCAGCAGTCAGTGTAGGTGCCCTGGTAGTGTGATCAAGTACCTGCCTGCATGTCTCTGCCCAGGTTAGAGCTCATCTGCTGGGTGCAGCAGTCATTCGAGGTGCCCTGGGAGTCTGAGCCAGTGCTTGCCTGCATGTCTCAGGTCAGGACCAAGGTCAGAGCTTATCTGCTGGGTGCAGCAGCTAGTGTAGGTGCCCTGGGAGTCTGAGCCAGTGCCTGCCTGCATGTCACTGCCCAGGTGAGAGCTCGTCTACTGGGTGCAGCAGTCAGTGTAGGTGCCCTGGGAGTCTGAGCCAGTGCCTGCCTGCATGTCTCAGGTCAGGACCAAGGTCAGAGATCATCTGCTGGGTGCAGCAGTCAGTGTAGGTGCCCTGGGAGTTTGAGCCAGTGCCTGCCTGCATGTCACTGCCCAGGTGAGAGCTCGTCTGTTGGGTGCAGCAGTCAGTGTAGGTGCCCTGGGAGTCTGAGCCAGAGCCTGCAGGAAAGTCTCAGGTCAGGACCAAGGTCAGAGCTCTTCTGCTGGGTGCAGCAGCTAGTGTAGGTGCCCTGGGAGTCTGAGCCTTTGCCTGCCTGCATGTCACTGCCCAGGTGAGAGCTCGTCTGCTGGGTGATGCAGTCAGTGGAGGTACCCTGGGAGTCTGAGCCAGTGCCTGCCTGCATGTCTCAGGTCAGGACCAAGGTCAGAGCTAATCTGCTGGGTGCAGCAGTCAGTGTAGGTGCCCTGGGAGTCTAAGCCAGTGCCTGCCTGCATGTCACTGCTGAGGTGAGAGCTCGTCTGCTGAGTGCAGCAGTCAGTGTAGGTGCCCTGGTAGTCTGAGCAAGTGCCTGCCTGCATGTCTCTGCCCAGGTTAGAGCTCGTCTGCTGGGTGCAGCAGTCATTCGAGGTGCCCTGGGAGTCTGAGCCAGTGCTTGCCTGCATGTCTCAGGTCAGGACCAAGGTCAGAGCTCATCTGCTGGGTGCAGCAGTCAGTGTAGGTGCCCTGGGAGTCTGAGCCAGTGCCTGCTTGCATGTCACTGCCCAGGTGAGAGCTCGTCTGCCGGGTGCAGCAGTAAGTGTAGGTGCCCTGGTAGTCTGAGCAAGTGCCTGCCTGCATATCTCAGGTCAGGACCAAGGTCAGGGCTCGTCTGCTGGGTGCAGCAGTCAGTGTAGGTGCCCTGGGAGTCTGAGCCAGTGCCTAACTGCATGTCTCGGGTCAGAACCAAGGTCAGAGCTCATCTGCTGGGTGCAGCAGTCAGTGTAGGTGCCCTGGGAGTCTGAGCCAGTGCCTGCCTGCATGTTACTGCCCAGGTGAGAGCTCATCTGCTGGGGGCAGCAGTCAGTGTAGGTGCCCTGGGAGTCTGAGCCAGTGCCTAACTGCATGTCTCAGGTCAGGACCAAGGTCAGAGCTCATCTGCTGGGTGCAGCAGTCAGTGTAGGTGCCCTGGGAGTCTGAGCCAGTGCCTGCCTGCACCCTCAGGTCAGGACCAAGGTCAGAGCTCGTCTGCTGGGTGCAGCAGTCAGTGGAGGTACCCTGGGAGTCTGAAGCAGTGCCTCCCTGCATGTCTCAGGTCAGGACCAAGGTCAGAACTCATCTGCTGGGTGAAGCAGCAAGTGTAGGTGCCCTTGGAGTCTGAGCCAGTGCCTGCCTACATGTCACTGCCCAGGTGAAAGCTCGTCTGCTGGGTGCAGCAGTCAGTGTAGGTGCCCTGGGAGTCTGAGCCAGTGCCTGCCTACATGTCTCAGGTCAAGACCAAGGTCAGAGCTCGTCTGCTGGGTGCAGCAGTCAGTGTAGGTGCCCTGGTAGTTTGAGCAAGTGCCTGCCTGCATGTCTCTGCCCAGGTCAGACCTCGTCTGCTGGATGCAGCAGTCATTCGAGGTGCCCTGGGAGTCTGAGCCAGTGCCTGCTTGCATGTCACTGCCCAGGTGAGAGCTTGTCTGCTGGGTGCAGCAGTCAGTGTAGGTGCCCTGGTAGTATGAGCAAGTAGCTGCCTGCATGTCTCAGGTCAGGACCGAGGTCAGAGCTCATCTGCTGGGTGAAGCATCAAGTGTAGGTGCCCTTGGAGTCTGAGCCAGTGCCTGCCTTCATGTCACTGCCCAGGTGATAGCTCGTCTGCTGGGTGCAGCAGTCAGTGTAGGTGCCCTGGGAGTCTGAGCCAGTGCCTGCCTACATGTCTCAGGTCAGGACCATGGTCAGAGATCGTCTGCTGGGTGCAGCAGTCAGTGGAGGTACCCTGGGAGTCTGAGCCAGTGCCTGCCTGAATGTCTCAGGTCAGGACCAAGGTCAGAGCTCATCTGGTGGATGTAGCAGCAAGTGTAGGTGCCCTGGGAGTCTAAGCCAGTGCCTGCCTGCATGTCACTGCCCAGGTGAGAGCTCGTCTGCTGGGTGCAGCAGTCAGTATAGGTGCCCTGGGAGTCTGAGCCAGTGCCTGCCTGCATGTCACTGCCCAGGTGAGAGCTTGTCTGCTGGGTGCAGCAGTCAGTGTAGGTGCCCTGGTAGTCTTAGCAAGTGCCTGCCTGCATGTCTCTGCCCAGAGCAGAGCTCGTCTGCTGGGTGCAGCAGTCATTCAAGGTGCCCTGGGAGTCTGAGCCAGTGCTTGCCTGCATGTCTCAGGTCAGGACCAAGGTCAGAGCTCATCTGTTGGGTGCAGCAGTCAGTGTAGGTTCCCTGGTAGTCTGAGCCAGTGCCTGCCTGCATGTCACTGCCCAGGTGAGAGCTCGTCTGCTGGGTGCAGCAGTCAGTTTAGGTACCCTGGGAGTCTGAGCCAGTGCCTGCCCACATGTCACTGCCCAGGTGAGAGCTCGTCTGCTTGGTGCAGCAATCAGTGTAGGTTCCCTGGTAGTGTGAGCAAGTTCCTGCCTGCATGTCTCAGGTCAGGACCAAGGTCAGAGCTTGTCTGCTGGGTGCATCAGTCAGTGGAGGTACCCTGGGAGTCTGAGCCAGTGCGTGCCTGCATGTCTCAGGTCAGGACAAAGGTCAGAGCTCATCTGCTGGATGCAGCAGTCAGTGTAGGTGCCCTGGGAGTCTGAGCCAGTGCCTGCCTGCATGGCACTGCAAAGGTGAGAGCTCGTCTGCTGGGTGCAGCAGTCAGTGTAGGTGCCCTGGTAGTGTGATCAAGTACCTGCCTGCATGTCTCTGCCCAGGTTAGAGCTCATCTGCTGGGTGCAGCAGTCATTCGAGGTGCCCTGGGAGTCTGAGCCAGTGCTTGCCTGCATGTCTCAGGTCAGGACCAAGGTCAGAGCTTATCTGCTGGGTGCAGCAGCTAGTGTAGGTGCCCTGGGAGTCTGAGCCAGTGCCTGCCTGCATGTCACTGCCCAGGTGAGAGCTCGTCTACTGGGTGCAGCAGTCAGTGTAGGTGCCCTGGGAGTCTGAGCCAGTGCCTGCCTGCATGTCTCAGGTCAGGACCAAGGTCAGAGATCATCTGCTGGGTGCAGCAGTCAGTGTAGGTGCCCTGGGAGTTTGAGCCAGTGCCTGCCTGCATGTCACTGCCCAGGTGAGAGCTCGTCTGCTGGGTGCAGCAGTCAGTGTAGGTGCCCTGGGAGTCTGAGCCAGAGCCTGCAGGAAAGTCTCAGGTCAGGACCAAGGTCAGAGCTCTTCTGCTGGGTGCAGCAGCTAGTGTAGGTGCCCTGGGAGTCTGAGCCTTTGCCTGCCTGCATGTCACTGCCCAGGTGAGAGCTCGTCTGCTGGGTGATGCAGTCAGTGGAGGTACCCTGGGAGTCTGAGCCAGTGCCTGCCTGCATGTCTCAGGTCAGGACCAAGGTCAGAGCTAATCTGCTGGGTGCAGCAGTCAGTGTAGGTGCCCTGGGAGTCTAAGCCAGTGCCTGCCTGCATGTCACTGCACAGGTGAGAGCTCGTCTGCTGAGTGCAGCAGTCAGTGTAGGTGCCCTGGTAGTCTGAGCAAGTGCCTGCCTGCATGTCTCTGCCCAGGTTAGAGCTCGTCTGCTGGGTGCAGCAGTCATTCGAGGTGCCCTGGGAGTCTGAGCCAGTGCTTGCCTGCATGTCTCAGGTCAGGACCAAGGTCAGAGCTCATCTGCTGGGTGCAGCAGTCAGTGTAGGTGCCCTGGGAGTCTGAGCCAGTGCCTGCTTGCATGTCACTGCCCAGGTGAGAGCTCGTCTGCCGGGTGCAGCAGTAAGTGTAGGTGCCCTGGTAGTCTGAGCAAGTGCCTGCCTGCATATCTCAGGTCAGGACCAAGGTCAGGGCTCGTCTGCTGGGTGCAGCAGTCAGTGTAGGTGCCCTGGGAGTCTGAGCCAGTGCCTAACTGCATGTCTCAGGTCAGAACCAAGGTCAGAGCTCATCTGCTGGGTGCAGCAGTCAGTGTAGGTGCCCTGGGAGTCTGAGCCAGTGCCTGCCTGCATGTTACTGCCCAGGTGAGAGCTCATCTGCTGGGGGCAGCAGTCAGTGTAGGTGCCCTGGGAGTCTGAGCCAGTGCCTGCCTGCATGTCTCAGGTCAGGACAAAGGTCAGAGCTCATCTGCTGGGTGCAGCAGCTAGTGTAGGTGCCCTTGGAGTCTGAGCCAGTGCCTGCCTGCATGTCACTGCCCAGGTGAGAGCTCGTCTGCTGGGTGCAGCAGTCAGTGTAGGTGCCCTGGGAGTCTGAGCCAGAGCCTGCAGGAAAGTCTCAGGTCAGGACCAAGGTCAGAGCTCTTCTGCTGGGTGCAGCAGCTAGTGTAGGTGCCCTGGGAGTCTGAGCCTTTGCCTGCCTGCATGTCACTGCCCAGGTGAGAGCTCGTCTGCTGGGTGATGCAGTCAGTGGAGGTACCCTGGGAGTCTGAGCCAGAGCCTGCCTGCATGTCTCAGGTCAGGACCAAGGTCAGAGCTAATCTGCTGGGTGCAGCAGTCAGTGTAGGTGCCCTGGGAGTCTAAGCCAGTGCCTGCCTGCATGTCACTGCACAGGTGAGAGCTCGTCTGCTGAGTGCAGCAGTCAGTGTAGGTGCCCTGGTAGTCTGAGCCAGTGCCTGCCTGCATATCTCTGCCCAGGTTAGAGCTCGTCTGCTGGGTGCAGCAGTCATTCGAGGTGCCCTGGGAGTCTGAGCCAGTGCTTGCCTGCATGTCTCAGGTCAGGACCAAGGTCAGAGCTCATCTGCTGGGTGCAGCAGTCAGTGTAGGTGCCCTGGGAGTCTGAGCCAGTGCCTGCTTGCATGTCACTGCCCAGGTGAGAGCTCGTCTGCCGGGTGCAGCAGTGAGTGTAGGTGCCCTGGTAGTCTGAGCAAGTGCCTGCCTGCATATCTCAGGTCAGGACCAAGGTCAGGGCTCGTCTGCTGGGTGCAGCAGTCAGTAGAGGTGCCGTGGGAGTCTGAGCCAGTGCCTGCCTGCATGTCACTGCCCAGGTGATTGCTCGTTTGCTGGGTGCAGCAGTCAGTGTAGGTGCCCTGGGAGTCTGAGCCAGTGCCTAACTGCATGTCTCAGGTCAGAACCAAGGTCAGAGCTCATCTGCTGGGTGCAGCAGTCAGTGTAGGTGCCCTGGGAGTCTGAGCCAGTGCCTGCCTGCATGTTACTGCCCAGGTGAGAGCTCATCTGCTGGGGGCAGCAGTCAGTGTAGGTGCCCTGGGAGTCTGAGCCAGTGCCTGCCTGCATGTCTCAGGTCAGGACAAAGGTCAGAGCTCATCTGCTGGGTGCAGCAGCTAGTGTAGGTGCCCTTGGAGTCTGAGCCAGTGCCTGCCTGCATGTCACTGCCCAGGTGAGAGCTCGTCTGCTGGGTGCAGCAGTCAGTGTAGGTGCCCTGGGAGTCTGAGCCAGAGCCTGCAGGAAAGTCTCAGGTCAGGACCAAGGTCAGAGCTCTTCTGCTGGGTGCAGCAGCTAGTGTAGGTGCCCTAGGAGTCTGAGCCTTTGCCTGCCTGCATGTCACTGCCCAGGTGAGAGCTCGTCTGCTGGGTGATGCAGTCAGTGGAGGTACCCTGGGAGTCTGAGCCAGAGCCTGCCTGCATGTCTCAGGTCAGGACCAAGGTCAGAGCTAATCTGCTGGGTGCAGCAGTCAGTGTAGGTGCCCTGGGAGTCTAAGCCAGTGCCTGCCTGCATGTCACTGCACAGGTGAGAGCTCGTCTGCTGAGTGCAGCAGTCAGTGTAGGTGCCCTGGTAGTCTGAGCCAGTGCCTGCCTGCATATCTCTGCCCAGGTTAGAGCTCGTCTGCTGGGTGCAGCAGTCATTCGAGGTGCCCTGGGAGTCTGAGCCAGTGCTTGCCTGCATGTCTCAGGTCAGGACCAAGGTCAGAGCTCATCTGCTGGGTGCAGCAGTCAGTGTAGGTGCCCTGGGAGTCTGAGCCAGTGCCTGCTTGCATGTCACTGCCCAGGTGAGAGCTCGTCTGCCGGGTGCAGCAGTGAGTGTAGGTGCCCTGGTATTCTGAGCAAGTGCCTGCCTGCATATCTCAGGTCAGGACCAAGGTCAGGGCTCGTCTGCTGGGTGCAGCAGTCAGTGGAGGTGCCGTGGGAGTCTGAGCCAGTGCCTGCCTGCATGTCACTGCCCAGGTGATTATTCGTTTGCTGGGTGCAGCAGTCAGTGTAGGTGCCCTGGGAGTCTGAGCCAGTGCCTAACTGCATGTCTCAGGTCAGAACCAAGGTCAGAGCTCATCTGCTGGGTGCAGCAGTCAGTGTAGGTGCCCTGGGAGTCTGAGCCAGTGCCTGCCTGCATGTCACTGCCCAGGTGAGAGCTCATCTGCTGGGTGCAGCAGTCAGTGTAGGTGCCCTGGGAGTCTGAGCCAGTGCCTGCCTGCATGTCTCAGGTCAGGACAAAGGTCAGAGCTCATCTGCTGGGTTTAGCAGCTAGTGTAGGTGCCCTGGGAGTCTGAGCCAGTGCCTGCCTGCATGTCACTGCCCAGGTGAGAGCTCGTCTGCTGGGTGCAGCAGTCAGTGTAGGTGCCCTGGGAGTCTGAGCCAGAGCCTGCAGGAAAGTCTCAGGTCAGGACCAAGGTCAGAGCTCTTCTGCTGGGTGCAGCAGCTAGTGTAGGTGCCCTGGGAGACTGAGCCTTTGCCTGCCTGCATGTCACTGCCCAGGTGAGAGCTCGTCTGCTGGGTGATGCAGTCAGTGGAGGTACCCTGGGAGTCTGAGCCAGTGCCTGCCTGCATGTCTCAGGTCAGGACAAAGGTCAGAGCTCATCTGCTGGGTGCAGCAGCTATTGTAGGTGCCCTGGGAGTCTGAGCCAGTGCCTGCCTGTATGTCACTGCCAAGGTGAGAGCTCGTCTGCTGGGTGCAGCAGTCAGTGTAGGTGCCCTGGGAGTTTGAGCCAGTGCCTGCCTGCTTGTCACTGCCCAGGTTAGAGGTCGTCTGCTGGGTGCAGCAGCTATTGTAGGTGCCCTGGGAGTCTGAGCCAGTGCCTGCCTGTATGTCACTGCCAAGGTGAGAGCTCGTCTGCTGGGTGCAGCAGTCAGTGTAGGTGCCCTGGGAGTCTGAGCCAGTGCCTGCCTGCATGTCACTGCCCAGGTGAGAGCTCATTTGCTGGGTGCAGCAGTCAGTGTAGGTGCCCTGGGAGTCTGAGCCAGTGCCTGCCTGCATCTCTCAGGTCAGGACCAAGGTCAGAGCTTGTCTGCTGGGTGCAGCAGTCAGTGGAGGTACCATGGGAGTCTGAGCCAGTGTCTGCCTGCATCTCTCAGGTCAGGACCAAGGTCAGAGCTCATCTGCTGGGTGCAGCAGTCAGTGTAGGTGCCCTGGGAGTCTGAGCCAGTGTCTGCCTGCATCTCTCAGGTCAGGATCAAGGTCAGAGCTCGTCCGCTGGGTGCAGCAGTCAGTGGAGGTACCCTGGGAGTCTGAAGCAGTGCCTGCCTGCATGTCTCAGGTCAGGACCAAGGTCAGAGCTCATCTGCTGGGTGAAGCAGCAAGTGTAGGTGCCCTTGGAGTCTGAGCCAGTGCCTGCCTACATGTCACTGCCCAGGTGAGAGCTCGTCTGCTGGGTGCAGCAGTCAGTGTAGGTGCCCTGGGAGTCTGAGCCAGTGCCTGCCTACATGTCTCAGGTCAAGACCAAGGTCAGAGCTCGTCTACTGGGTGCAGCAGTCAGTGTAGGTGCCCTGGTAGTCTGAGCAAGTGCCTGCCTGCATGTCTCTGCCCAGGTCAGAGCTCGTCTGCTGGATGCAGCAGTCATTCGAGGTGCCCTGGGAGTCTGAGCCAGTGCCTGCTTGCATGTCACTGCCCAGGTGAGAGCTTGTCTGCTGGGTGCAGCAGTCAGTGTAGGTGCCCTGGTAGTATGAGTAAGTAGCTGCCTGCATGTCTCAGGTCAGGACCATGGTCAGAGATCGTCTGCTGGATGCAGCAGTCAGTGGAGGTACCCTGGGAGTCTGAAGCAATGCCTGCCTGCATGTCTCAGGTCAGGACCAAGGTCAGAGCTCATCTGCTGGGTGAAGCAGCAAGTGTAGGTGCCCTTGGAGTCTGAGCCATTGCCTGCCTGCATGTCACTGCCCAGGTGATAGCTCGTTTGCTGGGTGCAGCAGTCAGTGTAGGTGCCCTGGGAGTCTGAGCCAGTGCCTAACTGCATGTCTCAGGTCAGGACCAAGGTCAGAGCTCATCTGCTGGGTGCAGCAGTCAGTGTAGGTGCCCTGGGAGTCTGAGCCAGTGCCTGCCTGCATCTCTCAGGTCAGGACCAAGGTCAGAGCTCGTCTGCTGGGTGCAGCAGTCAGTGGAGGTACCCTGGGAGTCTGAAGCAGTGCCTGCCTGCATGTCTCAGGTCAGGACCAAGGTCAGAGCTCATCTGCTGGGTGAAGCAGCAAGTGTAGGTGCCCATGGAGTCTGAGCCAGTGCCTGCCTACATGTCACTGCCCAGGTGAAAGCTCGTCTGCTGGGTGCAGCAGTCAGTGTAGGTGCCCTGGGAGTCTGAGCCAGTGCCTGCCTACATGTCTCAGGTCAAGACCAAGGTCAGAGCTCGTCTGCTGGGTGCAGCAGTCAGTGTAGGTGCCCTGGTAGTCTGAGCAAGTGCCTGCCTGCATGTCTCTGCCCAGGTCAGAGCTCGTCTGCTGGATGCAGCAGTCATTCGAGGTGCCCTGGGAGTCTGAGCCAGTGCCTGCTTGCATGTCACTGCCCAGGTGAGAGCTTGTCTGCTGGGTGCAGCAGTCAGTGTAGGTGCCCTGGTAGTATGAGCAAGTAGCTGCCTGCATGTCTCAGGTCAGGACCAAGGTCAGAGCTCATCTGCTGGGTGAATCATCAAGTGTAGGTGCCCTTGGAGTCTGAGCCAGTGCCTGCCTTCATGTCACTGCCCAGGTGAGAGCTCGTCTGCTGGGTGCAGCAGTCAGTGTAGGTGCCCTGGGAGTCTGAGCCAGTGCCTGCCTACATGTCTCAGGTCAGGACCATGGTCAGAGATCGTCTGCTGGGTGCAGCAGTCAGTGGAGGTACCCTGGGAGTCTGAGCCAGTGCCTGCCTGCATGTCTCAGGTCATGACCAAGGTCAGAGCTCATCTGGTGGATGTAGCAGCAAGTGTAGGTGCCCTGGGAGTCTAAGCCAGTGCCTGCCTGCATGTCACTGCCCAGGTGAGAGCTCGTCTGCTGGGTGCAGCAGTCAGTATAGGTGCCCTGGGAGTCTGAGCCAGTGCCTGCCTGCATGTCACTGCCCAGGTGAGAGCTTATCTGCTGGGTGCAGCAGTCAGTGTAGGTGCCCTGGTAGTCTTAGCAAGTGCCTGCCTGCATGTCTCTGCCCAGAGCAGAGCTCGTCTGCTGGGTGCAGCAGTCATTCAAGGTGCCCTGGGAGTCTGAGCCAGTGCTTGCCTGCATGTCTCAGGTCAGGACCAAGGTCAGAGCTCATCTGTTGGGTGCAGCAGTCAGTGTAGGTTCCCTGGTAGTCTGAGCCAGTGCCTGCCTGCATGTCACTGCCCAGGTGAGAGCTCGTCTGCTGGGTGCAGCAGTCAGTTTAGGTACCCTGGGAGTCTGAGCCAGTGCCTGCCCACATGTCACTGCCCAGGTGAGAGCTCGTCTGCTTGGTGCAGCAATCAGTGTAGGTTCCCTGGTAGTGTGAGCAAGTTCTTGCCTGCATGTCTCAGGTCAGGACCAAGGTCAGAGCTTGTCTGCTGGGTGCATCAGTCAGTGGAGGTACCCTGGGAGTCTGAGCCAGTGCGTGCCTGCATGTCTCAGGTCAGGACAAAGGTCAGAGCTCATCTGCTGGATGCAGCAGTCAGTGTAGGTGCCCTGGGAGTCTGAGCCAGTGCCTGCCTGCATGTCACTTCAAAGGTGAGAGCTCGTCTGCTGGGTGCAGCAGTCAGTGTAGGTGCCCTGGTAGTGTGATCAAGTACCTGCCTGCATGTCTCTGCCCAGGTTAGAGCTCATTTGCTGGGTGCAGCAGTCATTCGAGGTGCCCTGGGAGTCTGAGCCAGTGCTTGCCTGCATGTCTCAGGTCAGGACCAAGGTCAGAGCTTATCTGCTGGGTGCAGCAGCTAGTGTAGGTGCCCGGGGAGTCTGAGCCAGTGCCTGCCTGCATGTCACTGCCCAGGTGAGAGCTCGTCTACTGGGTGCAGCAGTCAGTGTAGGTGCCCTGGGAGTCTGAGCCAGTGCCTGCCTGCATGTCTCAGGTCAGGACAAAGGTCAGAGCTCATCTGCTGGGTGCAGCAGCTAGTGTAGGTGCCCTTGGAGTCTGAGCCAGTGCCTGCCTGCATGTCACTGCCCAGGTGAGAGCTCGTGTGCTGGGTGCAGCAGTCAGTGTAGGTGCCCTGGGAGTCTGAGCCAGAGCCTGCAGGAAAGTCTCAGGTCAGGACCAAGGTCAGAGCTCTTCTGCTGGGTGCAGCAGCTAGTGTAGGTGCCCTGGGAGTCTGAGCCTTTGCCTGCCTGCATGTCACTGCCCAGGTGAGAGCTCATCTGCTGGGTGATGCAGTCAGTGGAGGTACCCTGGGAGTCTGAGCCAGTGCCTGCCTGCATGTCTCAGGTCAGGACCAAGGTCAGAGCTAATCTGCTGGGTGCAGCAGTCAGTGTAGGTGCCCTGGGAGTCTAAGCCAGTGCCTGCCTGCATGTCACTGCACAGGTGAGAGCTCGTCTGCTGAGTGCAGCAGTCAGTGTAGGTGCCCTGGTAGTCTGAGCAAGTGCCTGCCTGCATATCTCTGCCCAGGTTAGAGCTCGTCTCCTGGGTGCAGCAGTCATTCGAGGTGCCCTGGGAGTCTGAGCCAGTGCTTGCCTGCATGTCTCAGGTCAGGACCAAGGTCAGAGCTCATCTGCTGGGTGCAGCAGTCAGTGTAGGTGCCCTGGGAGTCTGAGCCAGTGCCTGCTTGCATGTCACTGCCCAGGTGAGAGCTCGTCTGCCGGGTGCAGCAGTGAGTGTAGGTGCCCTGGTAGTCTGAGCAAGTGCCTGCCTGCATATCTCAAGTCAGGACCAAGGTCACGGCTCGTCTGCTGGGTGCAGCAGTCAGTGGAGGTGCCGTGGGAGTCTGAGCCAGTGCCTGCCTGCATGTCACTGCCCAGGTGATTGCTCGTTTGCTGGGTGCAGCAGTCAGTGTAGGTGCCCTGGGAGTCTGAGCCAGTGCCTAACTGCATGTCTCAGGTCAGAACCAAGGTCAAAGCTCATCTGCTGGGTGCAGCAGTCAGTGTAGGTGCCTTGGGAGTCTGAGCCAGTGCCTGCCTGCATGTCACTGCCCAGGTGAGAGCTCATCTGCTGGGTGCAGCAGTCAGTGTAGGTGCCCTGGGAGTCTGAGCCAGTGCCTGCCTGCATGTCTCAGGTCAGGACAAAGGTCAGAGCTCATCTGCTGGGTGCAGCAGCTAGTGTAGGTGCCCTGGGAGTCTGAGCCAGAGCCTGCAGGAAAGTCTCAGATCAGGACCAAGGTCAGAGCTCTTCTGCTGGGTGCAGCAGCTAGTGTAGGTGCCCTGGGAGACTGAGCCTTTGCCTGCCTGCATGTCACTGCCCAGGTGAGAGCTCGTCTGCTGGGTGATGCAGTCAGTGGAGGTACCCTGGGAGTCTGAGCCAGTGCCTGCCTGCATGTCTCAGGTCAGGACCAAGGTCAGAGCTAATCTGCTGGGTGCAGCAGTCAGTGTAGGTGCCCTGGGAGTCTAAGCCAGTGCCTGCCTGCATGTCACTGCACAGGTGAGAGCTCGTCTGCTGAGTGCAGCAGTCAGTGTAGGTGCCCTGGTAGTCTGAGCAAGTGCCTGCCTGCATGTCTCTGCCCAGGTTAGAGCTCGTCTGCTGGGTGCAGCAGTCATTTGAGGTGCCCTGGGAGTCTGAGCCAGTGCTTGCCTGCATGTCTCAGGTCAGGACCAAGGTCAGAGCTCATCTGCTGGGTGCAGCAGTCAGTGTAGGTGCCCTGGGAGTCTGAGCCAGTGCCTGCCTGCATGTCACTGCCCAGGTGAGAGCTCATCTGCTGGGTGCAGCAGTCAGTGTAGGTGCCCTGGGAGTCTGAGCCAGTGCCTGCCTGCATGTCTCAGGTCAGGACAAAGGTCAGAGCTCATCTGCTGGGTGCAGCAGCTATTGTAGGTGCCCTGGGAGTCTGAGCCAGTGCCTGCCTGTATGTCACTGCCAAGGTGAGAGCTCGTCTGCTGGGTGCAGCAATCAGTGTAGGTGCCCTGGGAGTTTGAGCCAGTGCCTGCCTGCTTGTCACTGCCCAGGTTAGAGGTCGTCTGCTGGGTGCAGCAGTCAGTATAGGTGCCGTGGGAGTCTGAGCCAGTGCCTGCCTGCATGTCACTGCCCAGGTGAGAGCTTGTCTGCTGGGTGGAGCAGTCAGTGTAGGTGCCCTGGTAGTCTTAGCAAGTGCCTGCCTGCATATCTCTGCCCAGAGCAGAGCTCGTCTGCTGGGTGCAGCAGTCATTCTAGGTGCCCTGGGAGTCTGAGCCAGTGCTTGCCTGCACGTCTCAGGTCAGAGCTCATCTGCTGGGTGCAGCAGTCAGTGGAGGTGCCCTGGGAGTCCGAGTTAGTGCCTGCCTTCATGTCACTGCCCAGGTGAGAGCTCATCTGCTGGGTGCAGTAGTCAGTGGAGGTGCCCTGGGAGTCTGAGTTAGTGCCTGCCTTCATGTCACTTCCCAGGTGAGAGCTCGTCTGCTGGGTGCAGCAGTTAGTGTAGGTGCCCTGCGAGTCTGAGCCAGTGCCTGCCTGCATGTCTCAGGTCAGGACCAAGGTCAGAGCTCATCTGCTGGGTGCAGCAGTCAGTGTAGGTGCCCTGGGAGTCTGAGCCAGTGCCTGCTTGCATGTCACTACCCAGGTGAGAGCTCGTCTCCTGGTTGCAGCAGTCAGTGTAGGTGCCCTGGTAGTCTGAGCAAGTGCCTGCCTGCATGTCTCAGGTCAGGACCAAGGTCAGAGCTCGTCTGCTGGATGCAGCAGTCAGTGGAGGTACCCTGGGAGTCTGAGCCAGTGCCTGCCTGCATGTCTCAGGTCAGGACCAAGGTCAGAGCTCTTTTGCTGGGTGTAGCAGTCAGTGTAGTTGCCCTAGGAGTCTGAGCAAGTGCCTGCTTGAATGTCACTGCCCAGGTGAGAGCTCGTCTGCTGGGTGCAGCAGTCAGTGTAGGTGCCCTGGGAGTCTGAGCCAGTGCCTGCCTGCATGTCTCAGGTCAGGACCAAGGTCAGAGCTCATCTGCTGGGTGCAGCAGTCAGTGTAGGTGCCCTGGGAGTCTGAGCAAGTGCCTGCCTGCATGTCTCAGGTCAGGACCAAGGTCAGAGCTCATCTGCTGGGTGCAGCAGTCAGTGTAGGTGCCCTGTTAGTCTGAGCAAGTGCCTGCCTGCATGTCTCAGGTCAGGACCAAGGTCAGAGCTTATCTGCTGGGTGCAGCAGCTAGTGTAGGTGCCCTGGGAGTCCGAGCCAGTGCTTGCCTGCATGTCACTGCCCAGGTGAGAGCTCGTCTGCTGGGTGCAGCAGTCAGTGTAGGTGCCCTGGGAGTCTGAGCCAGTGCCTGCCTGCATGTCTCTGCCCAGGTTAGAGGTCGTCTGCTGGGTGCAGCAGTCATTCGAGGTGCCCTGGGAGTCTGAGCCAGTGCTTGCCTGCATGTCTCAGGTCAGGACCAAGGTCAGAGCTCATCTGCTGGGTGCAGCAGTCAGTGTAGGTGCCCTGGGAGTCTGAGCCAGTGCCTGCTTGCATGTCACTGCCCAGGTGAGAGCTCGTCTGCTGGGTGCAGCAGTCAGTGGAGGTGCCCTGGTAGTCTGAGCAAGTGCCTGCCTGCATATCTCAGGTCAGGACCAAGGTCAGGGCTCGTCTGCTGGGTGCAGCAGTCAGTGGAGGTGCCATGGGAGTCTGAGCCAGTGCCTGCCTGCATGTCACTGCCCAGGTGATAGCTCGTTTGCTGGATGCAGCAGTCAGTGTAGGTGCCCTGGGAGTCTGAGCCAGTGCCTAACTGCATGACTCAGGTCAAAACCAAGGTCAGAGCTCATCTGCTGGGTGCAGCAGTCAGTGTAGGTGCCCTGGGAGTCTGAGCCAGTGCCTGCCTGCATGTCACTGCCCAGGTGAGAGCTCATCTGCTGGGTGCAGCAGTCAGTGTAGGTGCCCTGGGAGTCTGAGCCAGTGCCTGCCTGCATCTCTCAGGTCAGGACCAAGGTCAGAGCTCGTCTGCTGGGTGCAGCAGTCAGTGGAGGTACCATGGGAGTCTGAGCCAGTGTCTGCCTGCATCTCTCAGGTCAGGACCAAGGTCAGAGCTCGTCCGCTGGGTGCAGCAGTCAGTGGAGGTACCCTGGGAGTCTGAAGCAGTGCCTGCCTGCATGTCTCAGGTCAGGACCAGGGTCAGAGCTCATCTGCTGGGTGAAGCAGCAAGTGTAGGTGCCCTTGGAGTCTGAGCCAGTGCCTGCCTACATGTCACTGCCCAGGTGAGAGCTCGTGTGCTGGGTGCAGGAGTCAGTGTAGGTGCCCTGGGAGTCTGAGCCAGTGCCTGCCTACATGTCTCAGGTCAAGACCAAGGTCAGAGCTCGTCTGCTGGGTGCAGCAGTCAGTGTAGGTGCCCTGGTAGTCTGAGCAAGTGCCTGCCTGCATGTCTCTGCCCAGGTCAGAGCTCGTCTGCTGGATGCAGCAGTCATTCGAGGTGCCCTGGGAGTCTGAGCCAGTGCCTGCTTGCATGTCACTGCCCAGGTGAGAGCTTGTCTGCTGGGTGCAGCAGTCAGTGTAGGTGCCCTGGTAGTATGAGCAAGTAGCTGCCTGCATGTCTCAGGTCAGGACCATGGTCAGAGATCGTCTGCTGGATGCAGCAGTCAGTGGAGGTACCCTGGGAGTCTGAAGCAATGCCTGCCTGCATGTCTCAGGTCAGGACCAAGGTCAGAGCTCATCTAATGGGTGAAGCAGCAAGTGTAGGTGCCCTTGGAGTCTGAGCCATTGCCTGCCTACATGTCACTGCCCAGGTGAAAGCTCGTCTGCTGGGTGCAGCAGTCAGTGTAGGTGCCCTGGGAGTCTGAGCCAGTGCCTGCCTACATGTCTCAGGTCAAGACCAAGGTCAGAGCTCCTCTGCTGGGTGCAGCAGTCAGTGTAGGTGCCCTGGTAGTCCGAGCAAGTGCCTGCCTGCATGTCTCTGCCCAGGTCAGAGCTCGTCTGCTGGATGCAGCAGTCATTCGAGGTGCCCTGGGAGTCTGAGCCACTGCCTGCTTGCATGTCACTGCCCAGGTGAGAGCTTGTCTGCTGGGTGCAGCAGTCAGTGTAGGTGCCCTGGTAGTATGAGCAAGTAGCTGCCTGCATGTCTCAGGTCAGGACTAAGGTCAGAGCTCATCTGCTGGGTGAATCATCAAGTGTAGGTGCCCTTGGAGTCTGAGCCAGTGCCTGCCTTCATGTCACTGCCCAGGTGAGAGCTCGTCTGCTGGGTGCAGCAGTCAGTGTAGGTGCCCTGGGAGTCTGAGCCAGTGCCTGCCTACATGTCTCAGGTCAGGACCATGGTCAGAGATCGTCTGCTGGGTGCAGCAGTCAGTGGAGGTACCCTGGGAGTCTGAGCCAGTGCCTGCCTGCATGTCTCAGGTCAGGACCAAGGTCAGAGCTCATCTGGTGGATGTAGCAGCAAGTGTAGGTGCCCTGGGAGTCTAAGACAGTGCCTGCCTGCATGTCACTGCCCAGGTGAGAGCTCGTCTGCTGGGTGCAGCAGTCAGTGTAGGTGCCCTGGGAGTCTGAGCCAGTGCCTGCCTGCATGTCACTGCCAAGGTGAGAGCTCGTCTGCTGGGTGCAGCAGTCAGTGTAGGTGCCCTGGGAGTCTGAGCCAGTGCCTGCCTGCATGTCACTGCCCAGGTGAGAGCTCGTCTGCTGGATGCAGCAGTCAGTGTAGGTGCCCTTGGAGTCTGAGCCAGTGCCTGCCTGCATGTCTCAGGTCAGGACCAAGGTCAGAGCTCATCTGCTGGGTGCAGCAGTCAGTGTAGGTGCCCTGGGAGTCTGAGCCAGTGCCTGCCCGCATGTCACTGCCCAGGTGAGAGCTTGTCTGCTGGGTGCAGCAGTCAGTGTAGGTGCCCTGGGAGTCTGAGCCAGTGCCTGCCTTCATGTCTCAGGTCAGGACCAAGGTCAGAGCTCATCTGGTGGGTGCAGCAGGAAGTGTAGGTGCCCTGGAAGTCTCAGCCAGTGCCTGCTTGCATGTCACTGCCCAGGTGAGAGCTCGTCTGCTGGGTGCAGCAGTCAGTATAGGTGCCCTGGTAGTCTGAGCAAGTTCCTGCCTGCATGTCTCAGGTCAGGACCATGGTCAGAGCTCGTCTGCTGGGTGCAGCAGTCATTCAAGGTGCCCTGGGAGTCTGAGCCAGTGCTTGCCTGCATGTCTCAGGTCAGGACCAAGGTCAGAGCTCATCTGCTGGGTGCAGCAGTCAGTGAAGGTGCCGTGGGAGTCTGAGCCAGTGCCTGCCTGCATGTCACTGCCCAGGTGATAGCTCGTTTGCTGGGTGCAGCAGTCAGTGTAGGTGCCCTGGGAGTCTGAGCCAGTGCCTAACTGCATGTCTCAGGTCAGGACCAAGGTCAGAGCTCATCTGCTGGGTGCAGCAGTCAGTGTAGGTGCCCTGGGAGTCTGAGCCAGTGCCTGCCTGCATGTCACTGCAAAGGTGAGAGCTCGTCTGCTGGGTGCAGCAGTCAGTGTAGGTGCCCTGGTAGTCTGAGCAAGTGCCTGCCTGCATGTCTCTGCCCAGGTTAGAGCTCGTCTGCTGGGTGCAGCAGTCATTCGAGGTGCCCTGGGAGTCTGAGCCAGTGCTTGCCTGCATGTCTCAGGTCAGGACCAAGGTCAGAGCTCATCTGCTGGGTGCAGCAGCTAGTGTAGGTGCCCTGGGAGTCTGAGCCAGTGCCTGCCTGCATGTCACTGCCAAGGTGAGAGCTCGTCTGCTGGGTGCAGCAGTCAGTGTAGGTGCCCTGGGAGTCTGAGCCAGTGCCTGCCTGCATGTCACTGCCAAGGTGAGAGCTCGTCTGCTGGGTGCAGCAGTCAGTGTAGGTGCCCTGGGAGTCTGAGCCAGTGCCTGCCTGCATGTCACTGCCCAGGTGAGAGCTCGTCTGCTGGATGCAGCAGTCAGTGTAGGTGCCCTGGTAGTCTGAGCAAGTGCCTGCCTGCATGTCTCTGCCCAGGTCAGAGCTCGTCTGCTGGATGCAGCAGTCATTCGAGGTGCCCTGGGAGTCTGAGCCAGTGCCTGCTTGCATGTCACTGCCCAGGTGAGAGCTTGTCTGCTGGGTGCAGCAGTCAGTGTAGGTGCCCTGGTAGTATGAGCAAGTAGCTGCCTGCATGTCTCAGGTCAGGACCATGGTCAGAGATCGTCTGCTGGATGCAGCAGTCAGTGGAGGTACCCTGGGAGTCTGAAGCAATGCCTGCCTGCATGTCTCAGGTCAGGACCAAGGTCAGAGCTCATCTGCTGGGTGAAGCAGCAAGTGTAGGTGCCCTTGGAGTCTGAGCCATTGCCTGCCTGCATGTCACTGCCCAGGTGATAGCTCGTTTGCTGGGTGCAGCAGTCAGTGTAGGTGCCCTGGGAGTCTGAGCCAGTGCCTAACTGCATGTCTCAGGTCAGGACCAAGGTCAGAGCTCATCTGCTGGGTGCAGCAGTCAGTGTAGGTGCCCTGGGAGTCTGAGCCAGTGCCTGCCTGCATCTCTCAGGTCAGGACCAAGGTCAGAGCTCGTCTGCTGGGTGCAGCAGTCAGTGGAGGTACCCTGGGAGTCTGAAGCAGTGCCTGCCTGCATGTCTCAGGTCAGGACCAAGGTCAGAGCTCATCTGCTGGGTGAAGCAGCAAGTGTAGGTGCCCATGGAGTCTGAGCCAGTGCCTGCCTACATGTCACTGCCCAGGTGAAAGCTCGTCTGCTGGGTGCAGCAGTCAGTGTAGGTGCCCTGGGAGTCTGAGCCAGTGCCTGCCTACATGTCTCAGGTCAAGACCAAGGTCAGAGCTCGTCTGCTGGGTGCAGCAGTCAGTGTAGGTGCCCTGGTAGTCTGAGCAAGTGCCTGCCTGCATGTCTCTGCCCAGGTCAGAGCTCGTCTGCTGGATGCAGCAGTCATTCGAGGTGCCCTGGGAGTCTGAGCCAGTGCCTGCTTGCATGTCACTGCCCAGGTGAGAGCTTGTCTGCTGGGTGCAGCAGTCAGTGTAGGTGCCCTGGTAGTATGAGCAAGTAGCTGCCTGCATGTCTCAGGTCAGGACCAAGGTCAGAGCTCATCTGCTGGGTGAATCATCAAGTGTAGGTGCCCTTGGAGTCTGAGCCAGTGCCTGCCTTCATGTCACTGCCCAGGTGAGAGCTCGTCTGCTGGGTGCAGCAGTCAGTGTAGGTGCCCTGGGAGTCTGAGCCAGTGCCTGCCTACATGTCTCAGGTCAGGACCATGGTCAGAGATCGTCTGCTGGGTGCAGCAGTCAGTGGAGGTACCCTGGGAGTCTGAGCCAGTGCCTGCCTGCATGTCTCAGGTCATGACCAAGGTCAGAGCTCATCTGGTGGATGTAGCAGCAAGTGTAGGTGCCCTGGGAGTCTAAGCCAGTGCCTGCCTGCATGTCACTGCCCAGGTGAGAGCTCGTCTGCTGGGTGCAGCAGTCAGTATAGGTGCCCTGGGAGTCTGAGCCAGTGCCTGCCTGCATGTCACTGCCCAGGTGAGAGCTTATCTGCTGGGTGCAGCAGTCAGTGTAGGTGCCCTGGTAGTCTTAGCAAGTGCCTGCCTGCATGTCTCTGCCCAGAGCAGAGCTCGTCTGCTGGGTGCAGCAGTCATTCAAGGTGCCCTGGGAGTCTGAGCCAGTGCTTGCCTGCATGTCTCAGGTCAGGACCAAGGTCAGAGCTCATCTGTTGGGTGCAGCAGTCAGTGTAGGTTCCCTGGTAGTCTGAGCCAGTGCCTGCCTGCATGTCACTGCCCAGGTGAGAGCTCGTCTGCTGGGTGCAGCAGTCAGTTTAGGTACCCTGGGAGTCTGAGCCAGTGCCTGCCCACATGTCACTGCCCAGGTGAGAGCTCGTCTGCTTGGTGCAGCAATCAGTGTAGGTTCCCTGGTAGTGTGAGCAAGTTCTTGCCTGCATGTCTCAGGTCAGGACCAAGGTCAGAGCTTGTCTGCTGGGTGCATCAGTCAGTGGAGGTACCCTGGGAGTCTGAGCCAGTGCGTGCCTGCATGTCTCAGGTCAGGACAAAGGTCAGAGCTCATCTGCTGGATGCAGCAGTCAGTGTAGGTGCCCTGGGAGTCTGAGCCAGTGCCTGCCTGCATGTCACTGCAAAGGTGAGAGCTCGTCTGCTGGGTGCAGCAGTCAGTGTAGGTGCCCTGGTAGTGTGATCAAGTACCTGCCTGCATGTCTCTGCCCAGGTTAGAGCTCATCTGCTGGGTGCAGCAGTCATTCGAGGTGCCCTGGGAGTCTGAGCCAGTGCTTGCCTGCATGTCTCAGGTCAGGACCAAGGTCAGAGCTTATCTGCTGGGTGCAGCAGCTAGTGTAGGTGCCCGGGGAGTCTGAGCCAGTGCCTGCCTGCATGTCACTGCCCAGGTGAGAGCTCGTCTACTGGGTGCAGCAGTCAGTGTAGGTGCCCTGGGAGTCTGAGCCAGTGCCTGCCTGCATGTCTCAGGTCAGGACAAAGGTCAGAGCTCATCTGCTGGGTGCAGCAGCTAGTGTAGGTGCCCTTGGAGTCTGAGCCAGTGCCTGCCTGCATGTCACTGCCCAGGTGAGAGCTCGTCTGCTGGGTGCAGCAGTCAGTGTAGGTGCCCTGGGAGTCTGAGCCAGAGCCTGCAGGAAAGTCTCAGGTCAGGACCAAGGTCAGAGCTCTTCTGCTGGGTGCAGCAGCTAGTGTAGGTGCCCTGGGAGTCTGAGCCTTTGCCTGCCTGCATGTCACTGCCCAGGTGAGAGCTCATCTGCTGGGTGATGCAGTCAGTGGAGGTACCCTGGGAGTCTGAGCCAGTGCCTGCCTGCATGTCTCAGGTCAGGACCAAGGTCAGAGCTAATCTGCTGGGTGCAGCAGTCAGTGTAGGTGCCCTGGGAGTCTAAGCCAGTGCCTGCCTGCATGTCACTGCACAGGTGAGAGCTCGTCTGCTGAGTGCAGCAGTCAGTGTAGGTGCCCTGGTAGTCTGAGCAAGTGCCTGCCTGCATATCTCTGCCCAGGTTAGAGCTCGTCTCCTGGGTGCAGCAGTCATTCGAGGTGCCCTGGGAGTCTGAGCCAGTGCTTGCCTGCATGTCTCAGGTCAGGACCAAGGTCAGAGCTCATCTGCTGGGTGCAGCAGTCAGTGTAGGTGCCCTGGGAGTCTGAGCCAGTGCCTGCTTGCATGTCACTGCCCAGGTGAGAGCTCGTCTGCCGGGTGCAGCAGTGAGTGTAGGTGCCCTGGTAGTCTGAGCAAGTGCCTGCCTGCATATCTCAAGTCAGGACCAAGGTCACGGCTCGTCTGCTGGGTGCAGCAGTCAGTGGAGGTGCCGTGGGAGTCTGAGCCAGTGCCTGCCTGCATGTCACTGCCCAGGTGATTGCTCGTTTGCTGGGTGCAGCAGTCAGTGTAGGTGCCCTGGGAGTCTGAGCCAGTGCCTAACTGCATGTCTCAGGTCAGAACCAAGGTCAAAGCTCATCTGCTGGGTGCAGCAGTCAGTGTAGGTGCCCTGGGAGTCTGAGCCAGTGCCTGCCTGCATGTCACTGCCCAGGTGAGAGCTCATCTGCTGGGTGCAGCAGTCAGTGTAGGTGCCCTGGGAGTCTGAGCCAGTGCCTGCCTGCATGTCTCAGGTCAGGACAAAGGTCAGAGCTCATCTGCTGGGTGCAGCAGCTAGTGTAGGTGCCCTGGGAGTCTGAGCCAGAGCCTGCAGGAAAGTCTCAGATCAGGACCAAGGTCAGAGCTCTTCTGCTGGGTGCAGCAGCTAGTGTAGGTGCCCTGGGAGACTGAGCCTTTGCCTGCCTGCATGTCACTGCCCAGGTGAGAGCTCGTCTGCTGGGTGATGCAGTCAGTGGAGGTACCCTGGGAGTCTGAGCCAGTGCCTGCCTGCATGTCTCAGGTCAGGACCAAGGTCAGAGCTAATCTGCTGGGTGCAGCAGTCAGTGTAGGTGCCCTGGGAGTCTAAGCCAGTGCCTGCCTGCATGTCACTGCACAGGTGAGAGCTCGTCTGCTGAGTGCAGCAGTCAGTGTAGGTGCCCTGGTAGTCTGAGCAAGTGCCTGCCTGCATGTCTCTGCCCAGGTTAGAGCTCGTCTGCTGGGTGCAGCAGTCATTTGAGGTGCCCTGGGAGTCTGAGCCAGTGCTTGCCTGCATGTCTCAGGTCAGGACCAAGGTCAGAGCTCATCTGCTGGGTGCAGCAGTCAGTGTAGGTGCCCTGGGAGTCTGAGCCAGTGCCTGCCTGCATGTCACTGCCCAGGTGAGAGCTCATCTGCTGGGTGCAGCAGTCAGTGTAGGTGCCCTGGGAGTCTGAGCCAGTGCCTGCCTGCATGTCTCAGGTCAGGACAAAGGTCAGAGCTCATCTGCTGGGTGCAGCAGCTATTGTAGGTGCCCTGGGAGTCTGAGCCAGTGCCTGCCTGTATGTCACTGCCAAGGTGAGAGCTCGTCTGCTGGGTGCAGCAATCAGTGTAGGTGCCCTGGGAGTTTGAGCCAGTGCCTGCCTGCTTGTCACTGCCCAGGTTAGAGGTCGTCTGCTGGGTGCAGCAGTCAGTATAGGTGCCGTGGGAGTCTGAGCCAGTGCCTGCCTGCATGTCACTGCCCAGGTGAGAGCTTGTCTGCTGGGTGGAGCAGTCAGTGTAGGTGCCCTGGTAGTCTTAGCAAGTGCCTGCCTGCATATCTCTGCCCAGAGCAGAGCTCGTCTGCTGGGTGCAGCAGTCATTCTAGGTGCCCTGGGAGTCTGAGCCAGTGCTTGCCTGCACGTCTCAGGTCAGAGCTCATCTGCTGGGTGCAGCAGTCAGTGGAGGTGCCCTGGGAGTCCGAGTTAGTGCCTGCCTTCATGTCACTGCCCAGGTGAGAGCTCATCTGCTGGGTGCAGTAGTCAGTGGAGGTGCCCTGGGAGTCTGAGTTAGTGCCTGCCTTCATGTCACTTCCCAGGTGAGAGCTCGTCTGCTGGGTGCAGCAGTTAGTGTAGGTGCCCTGCGAGTCTGAGCCAGTGCCTGCCTGCATGTCTCAGGTCAGGACCAAGGTCAGAGCTCATCTGCTGGGTGCAGCAGTCAGTGTAGGTGCCCTGGGAGTCTGAGCCAGTGCCTGCTTGCATGTCACTACCCAGGTGAGAGCTCGTCTCCTGGTTGCAGCAGTCAGTGTAGGTGCCCTGGTAGTCTGAGCAAGTGCCTGCCTGCATGTCTCAGGTCAGGACCAAGGTCAGAGCTCGTCTGCTGGATGCAGCAGTCAGTGGAGGTACCCTGGGAGTCTGAGCCAGTGCCTGCCTGCATGTCTCAGGTCAGGACCAAGGTCAGAGCTCTTTTGCTGGGTGTAGCAGTCAGTGTAGTTGCCCTAGGAGTCTGAGCAAGTGCCTGCTTGAATGTCACTGCCCAGGTGAGAGCTCGTCTGCTGGGTGCAGCAGTCAGTGTAGGTGCCCTGGGAGTCTGAGCCAGTGCCTGCCTGCATGTCTCAGGTCAGGACCAAGGTCAGAGCTCATCTGCTGGGTGCAGCAGTCAGTGTAGGTGCCCTGGGAGTCTGAGCAAGTGCCTGCCTGCATGTCTCAGGTCAGGACCAAGGTCAGAGCTCATCTGCTGGGTGCAGCAGTCAGTGTAGGTGCCCTGTTAGTCTGAGCAAGTGCCTGCCTGCATGTCTCAGGTCAGGACCAAGGTCAGAGCTTATCTGCTGGGTGCAGCAGCTAGTGTAGGTGCCCTGGGAGTCCGAGCCAGTGCTTGCCTGCATGTCACTGCCCAGGTGAGAGCTCGTCTGCTGGGTGCAGCAGTCAGTGTAGGTGCCCTGGGAGTCTGAGCCAGTGCCTGCCTGCATGTCTCTGCCCAGGTTAGAGGTCGTCTGCTGGGTGCAGCAGTCATTCGAGGTGCCCTGGGAGTCTGAGCCAGTGCTTGCCTGCATGTCTCAGGTCAGGACCAAGGTCAGAGCTCATCTGCTGGGTGCAGCAGTCAGTGTAGGTGCCCTGGGAGTCTGAGCCAGTGCCTGCTTGCATGTCACTGCCCAGGTGAGAGCTCGTCTGCTGGGTGCAGCAGTCAGTGGAGGTGCCCTGGTAGTCTGAGCAAGTGCCTGCCTGCATATCTCAGGTCAGGACCAAGGTCAGGGCTCGTCTGCTGGGTGCAGCAGTCAGTGGAGGTGCCATGGGAGTCTGAGCCAGTGCCTGCCTGCATGTCACTGCCCAGGTGATAGCTCGTTTGCTGGATGCAGCAGTCAGTGTAGGTGCCCTGGGAGTCTGAGCCAGTGCCTAACTGCATGACTCAGGTCAAAACCAAGGTCAGAGCTCATCTGCTGGGTGCAGCAGTCAGTGTAGGTGCCCTGGGAGTCTGAGCCAGTGCCTGCCTGCATGTCACTGCCCAGGTGAGAGCTCATCTGCTGGGTGCAGCAGTCAGTGTAGGTGCCCTGGGAGTCTGAGCCAGTTCCTGCCTGCATCTCTCAGGTCAGGACCAAGGTCAGAGCTCGTCTGCTGGGTGCAGCAGTCAGTGGAGGTACCATGGGAGTCTGAGCCAGTGTCTGCCTGCATCTCTCAGGTCAGGACCAAGGTCAGAGCTCGTCTGCTGGATGCAGCAGTCATTCGAGGTGCCCTGGGAGTCTGAGCCACTGCCTGCTTGCATGTCACTGCCCAGGTGAGAGCTCATCTGCTGGGTGCAGCAGTCAGTGTAGGTGCCCTGGGAGTCTGAGCCAGTGCCTGCCTGCATTTCTCAGGTCAGAACCAAGGTCAGAGCTCGTCTGCTGGGTGCAGCAGTCAGTGGAGGTACCATGGGAGTCTGAGCCAGTGTCTGCCTGCATCTCTCAGGTCAGGACCAAGGTCAGAGCTCATCTGCTGGGTGCAGCAGTCAGTGTAGGTGCCCTGGGAGTCTGAGCCAGTGTCTGCCTGCATCTCTCAGGTCAGGACCAAGGTCAGAGCTCGTCCGCTGGGTGCAGCAGTCAGTGGAGGTACCCTGGGAGTCTGAAGCAGTGCCTGCCTGCATGTCTCAGGTCAGGACCAGGGTCAGAGCTCATCTGCTGGGTGAAGCAGCAAGTGTAGGTGCCCTTGGAGTCTGAGCCAGTGCCTGCCTACATGTCACTGCCCAGGTGAGAGCTCGTGTGCTGGGTGCAGGAGTCAGTGTAGGTGCCCTGGGAGTCTGAGCCAGTGCCTGCCTACATGTCTCAGGTCAAGACCAAGGTCAGAGCTCGTCTGCTGGGTGCAGCAGTCAGTGTAGGTGCCCTGGTAGTCTGAGCAAGTGCCTGCCTGCATGTCTCTGCCCAGGTCAGAGCTCGTCTGCTGGATGCAGCAGTCATTCGAGGTGCCCTGGGAGTCTGAGCCAGTGCCTGCTTGCATGTCACTGCCCAGGTGAGAGCTTGTCTGCTGGGTGCAGCAGTCAGTGTAGGTGCCCTGGTAGTATGAGCAAGTAGCTGCCTGCATGTCTCAGGTCAGGACCATGGTCAGAGATCGTCTGCTGGATGCAGCAGTCAGTGGAGGTACCCTGGGAGTCTGAAGCAATGCCTGCCTGCATGTCTCAGGTCAGGACCAAGGTCAGAGCTCATCTAATGGGTGAAGCAGCAAGTGTAGGTGCCCTTGGAGTCTGAGCCAGTGCCTGCCTACATGTCTCAGGTCAAGACCAAGGTCAGAGCTCCTCTGCTGGGTGCAGCAGTCAGTGTAGGTGCCCTGGTAGTCCGAGCAAGTGCCTGCCTGCATGTCTCTGCCCAGGTAAGAGCTCGTCTGCTGGATGCAGCAGTCATTCGAGGTGCCCTGGGAGTCTGAGCCACTGCCTGCTTGCATGTCACTGCCCAGGTGAGAGCTTGTCTGCTGGGTGCAGCAGTCAGTGTAGGTGCCCTGGTAGTATGAGCAAGTAGCTGCCTGCATGTCTCAGGTCAGGACTAAGGTCAGAGCTCATCTGCTGGGTGAATCATCAAGTGTAGGTGCCCTTGGAGTCTGAGCCAGTGCCTGCCTTCATGTCACTGCCCAGGTGAGAGCTCGTCTGCTGGGTGCAGCAGTCAGTGTAGGTGCCCTGGGAGTCTGAGCCAGTGCCTGCCTACATGTCTCAGGTCAGGACCATGGTCAGAGATCGTCTGCTGGGTGCAGCAGTCAGTGGAGGTACCCTGGGAGTCTGAGCCAGTGCCTGCCTGCATGTCTCAGGTCAGGACCAAGGTCAGAGCTCATCTGGTGGATGTAGCAGCAAGTGTAGGTGCCCTGGGAGTCTAAGACAGTGCCTGCCTGCATGTCACTGCCCAGGTGAGAGCTCGTCTGCTGGGTGCAGCAGTCAGTGTAGGTGCCCTGGGAGTCTGAGCCAGTGCCTGCCTGCATGTCACTGCCAAGGTGAGAGCTCGTCTGCTGGGTGCAGCAGTCAGTGTAGGTGCCCTGGGAGTCTGAGCCAGTGCCTGCCTGCATGTCACTGCCCAGGTGAGAGCTCGTCTGCTGGATGCAGCAGTCAGTGTAGGTGCCCTTGGAGTCTGAGCCAGTGCCTGCCTGCATGTCTCAGGTCAGGACCAAGGTCAGAGCTCATCTGCTGGGTGCAGCAGTCAGTGTAGGTGCCCTGGGAGTCTGAGCCAGTGCCTGCCCGCATGTCACTGCCCAGGTGAGAGCTTGTCTGCTGGGTGCAGCAGTCAGTGTAGGTGCCCTGGGAGTCTGAGCCAGTGCCTGCCTTCATGTCTCAGGTCAGGACCAAGGTCAGAGCTCATCTGGTGGGTGCAGCAGGTAGTGTAGGTGCCCTGGAAGTCTCAGCCAGTGCCTGCTTGCATGTCACTGCCCAGGTGAGAGCTCGTCTGCTGGGTGCAGCAGTCAGTATAGGTGCCCTGGTAGTCTGAGCAAGTTCCTGCCTGCATGTCTCAGGTCAGGACCATGGTCAGAGCTCGTCTGCTGGGTGCAGCAGTCATTCAAGGTGCCCTGGGAGTCTGAGCCAGTGCTTGCCTGCATGTCTCAGGTCAGGACCAAGGTCAGAGCTCATCTGCTGGGTGCAGCAGTCAGTGAAGGTGCCGTGGGAGTCTGAGCCAGTGCCTGCCTGCATGTCACTGCCCAGGTGATAGCTCGTTTGCTGGGTGCAGCAGTCAGTGTAGGTGCCCTGGGAGTCTGAGCCAGTGCCTAACTGCATGTCTCAGGTCAGGACCAAGGTCAGAGCTCATCTGCTGGGTGCAGCAGTCAGTGTAGGTGCCCTGGGAGTCTGAGCCAGTGCCTGCCTGCATGTCACTGCAAAGGTGAGAGCTCGTCTGCTGGGTGCAGCAGTCAGTGTAGGTGCCCTGGTAGTCTGAGCAAGTGCCTGCCTGCATGTCTCTGCCCAGGTTAGAGCTCGTCTGCTGGGTGCAGCAGTCATTCGAGGTGCCCTGGGAGTCTGAGCCAGTGCTTGCCTGCATGTCTCAGGTCAGGACCAAGGTCAGAGCTCATCTGCTGGGTGCAGCAGCTAGTGTAGGTGCCCTGGGAGTCTGAGCCAGTGCCTGCCTGCATGTCACTGCCCAGGTGAGAGCTCGTCTGCTGGGTGCAGCAGTCAGTGTAGGTGCCCTGGGAGTCTGAGCCAGTGCCTGCCTGCTTGTCACTGCCAAGGTGAGAGCTCGTCTGCTGGGTGCAGCAGTCAGTGTAGGTGCCCTGGGAGTCTGAGCCAGTGCCTGCCTGCATGTCTCAGGTCAGGACCAAGGTCAGAGCTCATCTGCTGGGTGCAGCAGTCAGTGTAGGTGCCCTGGGAGTCTGAGCCAGTGCCTGCCCGCATGTCACTGCCCTGGTGAGAGCTTGTCTGCTCGGTGCAGCAGTCAGTGTAGGTGCCCTGGGAGTCTGAGCCAGTGCCTGCCTTCATGTCTCAGGTCAGGACCAAGGTCAGAGCTCATCTGGTGGGTGCAGCAGGAAGTGTAGGTGCCCTGGAAGTCTCAGCCAGTGCCTGCTTGCATGTCACTGCCCAGGTGAGAGCTCGTCTGCTGGGTGCAGCAGTCAGTATAGGTGCCCTGGTAGTCTGAGCAAGTTCCTGCCTGCATGTCTCAGGTCAGGACCATGGTCAGAGCTCGTCTGCTGGGTGCAGCAGTCATTCAAGGTGCCCTGGGAGTCTGAGCCAGTGCTTGCCTGCATGTCTCAGGTCAGGACCAAGGTCAGAGCTCATCTGCTGGGTGCAGCAGTCAGTGAAGGTGCCGTGGGAGTCTGAGCCAGTGCCTGCCTGCATGTCACTGCCCAGGTGATAGCTCGTTTGCTGGGTGCAGCAGTCAGTGTAGGTGCCCTGGGAGTCTGAGCCAGTGCCTAACTGCATGTCTCAGGTCAGGACCAAGGTCAGAGCTCATCTGCTGGGTGCAGCAGTCAGTGTAGGTGCCCTGGGAGTCTGAGCCAGTGCCTGCCTGCATGTCACTGCAAAGGTGAGAGCTCGTCTGCTGGGTGCAGCAGTCAGTGTAGGTGCCCTGGTAGTCTGAGCAAGTGCCTGCCTGCATGTCTCTGCCCAGGTTAGAGCTCGTCTGCTGGGTGCAGCAGTCATTCGAGGTGCCCTGGGAGTCTGAGCCAGTGCTTGCCTGCATGTCTCAGGTCAGGACCAAGGTCAGAGCTCATCTGCTGGGTGCAGCAGCTAGTGTAGGTGCCCTGGGAGTCTGAGCCAGTGCCTGCCTGCATGTCACTGCCCAGGTGAGAGCTCGTCTGCTGGGTGCAGCAGTCAGTGTAGGTGCCCTGGGAGTTTGAGCCAGTGCCTGCCTGCTTGTCACTGCCCATGTTAGAGCTCGTCTGTTGGGTGCAGCAGTCAGTGTAGGTGCCCTGGTAGTCTTAGCAAGTGCCTGCCTGCATGTCTCTACCCAGAGCAGAGCTCGTCTGCTGGGTGCAGCAGTCATTCGTGGTGCCCTGGGAGTCTGAGCCAGTGCTTGCCTGCACGTCTCAGGTCAGAGCTTTTCTGCTGGGTGCAGCAGTCAGTGTAGGTGCCCTGGGAGTCTGAGCCAGTGCCTGCCTGCATGTCACTGCACAGGTGAGAGCTCGTCTGCTGGGTGCAGCAGTCAGTGTAGGTGCCCTGGTAGTCTGAGCAAGTGCCTGCCTGCATGTCTCTGCCCAGGTTAGAGCTCGTCTGCTGGGTGCAGCAGTCATTCGAGGTGCCCTGGGAGTCTGAGCCAGTGCCTGCCTGCATCTCTCAGGTCAGGACCAAGGTCAGAGCTCGTCTGCTGGGTGCAGCAGTCAGTGGAGGTACCCTGGGAGTCTGAAGCAGTGCCTGCCTGCATGTCTCAGGTCAGGACCAAGGTCAGAGCTCATCTGCTGGGTGAAGCAGCAAGTGTAGGTGCCCTTGGAGTCTGAGCCAGTGCCTGCCTACATGTCACTGCCCAGGTGAAAGCTCGTCTGCTGGGTGCAGCAGTCAGTGTAGGTGCCCTGGGAGTCTGAGCCAGTGCCTGCCTACATGTCTCAGGTAGAGACCAAGGTCAGAGCTCGTCTGCTGGGTGCAGCAGTCAGTGTAGGTGCCCTGGTAGTCTGAGCAAGTGCCTGCCTGCATGTCTCTGCCCAGGTCAGAGCTCGTCTGCTGGATGCAGCAGTCATTCGAGGTGCCCTGGGAGTCTGAGCCAGTGCCTTCTTGCATGTCACTGCCCAGGTGAGAGCTTGTCTGCTGGGTGCAGCAGTCAGTGTAGGTGCCCTGGTAGTATGAGCAAGTAGCTGCCTGCATGTCTCAGGTCAGGACCAAGGTCAGAGCTCATCTGGTGGGTGAAGCATCAAGTGTAGGTGCCCTTGGAGTCTGAGCCAGTGCCTGCCTTCATGTCACTGCCCAGGTGAGAGCTCGTCTGCTGGGTGCAGCAGTCAGTGTAGGTGCCCTGGGAGTCTGAGCCAGTGCCTGCCTACATGTCTCAGGTCAGGACCATGGTCAGAGATCGTCTGCTGGGTGCAGCAGTCAGTGGAGGTACCCTGGGAGTCTGAGCCAGTGCCTGCCTGCATGTCTCAGGTCAGGACCAAGGTCAGAGCTCATCTGGTGGATGTAGCAGCAAGTGTAGGTGCCCTGGGAGTCTAAGCCAGTGCCTGCCTGCATGTCACTGCCCAGGTGAGAGCTCGTCTGCTGGGTGCAGCAGTCAGTGTAGGTGCCCTGGGAGTCTGAGCCAGTGCCTGCCTGCATGTCACTGCCCAGGTGAGAGCTCGTCTGCTGGATGCAGCAGTCAGTGTAGGTGCCCTTGGAGTCTGAGCCAGTGCCTGCCTGCATGTCTCAGGTCAGGACCACGGTCAGAGCTCATCTGCTGGGTGCAGCAGTCAGTGTAGGTGCCCTGGGAGTCTGAGCCAGTGCCTGCCTGCATGTCACTGCCCAGGTGAGAGCTTGTCTGCTGGGTGCAGCAGTCAGTGTAGGTGCCCTGGGAGTCTGAGCCAGTGCCTGCCTTCATGTCTCAGGTCAGGACCAAGGTCAGAGCTCATCTGGTGGGTGCAGCAGGAAGTGTAGGTGCCCTGGAAGTCTCAGCCAGTAACTGCTTGCATGTCACTGCCCAGGTGAGAGCTCGGTTGCTGGGTGCAGCAGTCAGTGTAGGTGCCCTGGGAGTCTGAGCCAGTGCCTGCCTGCATGTCTCAGGTCAGGACAAAGGTCAGAGCTCATCTGCTGGGTGCAGCAGTCAGTGTAGGTACCCTGGAAGTCTGAGCCAGTGCCTGCCTGCATGTCTCAGGTCAGGACCAAGGTCAAAGCTCATCTGCTGGGTGCAGCAGTCAGTGGAGGCGCCCTGGGAGTCCGAGTTAGTGCCTTCCTTCATGTCACTGCCCAGGTGAGAGCTCATCTGCTGGGTGCAGCAGTCAGTGTAGGTGCCCTGGGAGTCTGAGCCAGTGCCTGCCTGCATGTCACTGCCCAGGTGAGAGCTCGTCTGCTGGGTGCAGCAGTCAGTGTAGGTGCCCTGGGAGTCTGAGCCAGTGCCTGCCTGCATGCCTCAGGTCAGGACCAAGGTCAGAGCTCGTCTGTTGGGTGAAGCAGCAAGTGTAGGTGCCCTGGGAGTCTGAGCCGGTGCCTTCCTGGCTGTCACTGCCCAAGTGAGAGCTCATCTGCTGGGTGCAACAGTCAGTATAGGTGCCCTGGGAGTCTGAGCCAGTGCCTGCCTACCTGTCTCAGGTCAGGACCAAGGTCAGAGCTCGTCTGCTGGGTGCAGCAGTCAGTGGAGGTACCCTGGGAGTCTGAGCCAGTGCCTGCCTGCATGTCTCAGGTCAGAACCAAGGTCAGAGCTCATCTGCTGGGTGAAGCAGCAAGTGTAGGTGCCCTGGGAGTCTGAGCCAGTGCCTGCCTGCATGTCACTGCCCAGGTCAGAGCTCATCTGCTGGGTGCAGCAGTCAGTGTAGGTGCCCTGGTAGTCTGAGCAAGTGCCTGCCTGCATGTCTCTGCCCAGGTCAGAGCTCGTCTGCTGGATGCAGCAGTCCTTTGAGGTGCCCTGGGAGTCTGAGCCAGTGCCTGCTTGCATGTCACTGCCCAGGTGAGAGCTCGTCTGCTGGCTGCAGCAGTCAGTATAGGTGCCCTGGTAGTCTGAGCAAGTGCCTGCCTGCATGTCTCAGGTCAGGACCATGGTCAAAGCTCGTCTGCTGGGTGCAGCAGTCATTCAAGGTGCCCTGGGAGTCTGAGCCAGTGCTTGCCTGCATGTCTCAGGTCAGGACCAAGGTCAGAGCTCATCTGCTGGGTGCAGCAGTCAGTGTAGGTGCCCTGGTAGTCTGAGCCAGTGCCTGCTTGCATGTCACTGCCCAGGTGAGAGCTCGTCTGCTTGGTGCAGCAGTCAGTGTAGGTGCCCTGGTAGTCTGAGCAAGTGCCTGCCTGCATATCTCAGGTCAGGACGAAGGTCAGGGCTCGTCTGCTGGGTGCAGCAGTCAGTAAAGGTGCCGTGGGAGTCTGAGCCAGTGCCTGCCTGCATGTCACTGCCCAGGTGATAGCTCGTTTGCTGGGTGCAGCAGTCAGTGTAGGTGCCCTGGGAGTCTGAGCCAGTGCCTAACTGCATGTCTCAGGTCAGGACCAAGGTCAAAGCTCATCTGCTGGGTGCAGCAGTCAGTGTAGGTGCCCTGGGAGTCTGAGCCAGTGCCTGCCTGCATGTCACTGCAAAGGTGAGAGCTCGTCTGCTGGGTGCAGCAGTCAGTGTAGGTGCCCTGGTAGTCTGAGCAAGTGCCTGCCTGCATGTCTCTGCCCAGGTTAGAGCTCGTCTGCTGGGTGCAGCAGTCATTCGAGGTGCCCTGGGAGTCTGAGCCAGTGCTTGCCTGCATGTCTCAGGTCAGGACCAAGGTCAGAGCTCATCTGCTGGGTGCAGCAGCTAGTGTAGGTGCCCTGGGAGTCTGAGCCAGTGCCTGCCTGCATGTCACTGCCCAGGTGAGAGCTCGTCTGCTGGGTGCAGCAGTCAGTGTAGGTGCCCTGGGAGTTTGAGCCAGTGCCTGCCTGCTTGTCACTGCCCATGTTAGAGCTCGTCTGTTGGGTGCAGCAGTCAGTGTAGGTGCCCTGGTAGTCTTAGCAAGTGCCTGCCTGCATGTCTCTACCCAGAGCAGAGCTCGTCTGCTGGGTGCAGCAGTCATTCGAGGTGCCCTGGGAGTCTGAGCCAGTGCTTGCCTGCACGTCTCAGGTCAGAGCTTGTCTGCTGGGTGCAGCAGTCAGTGTAGGTGCCCTGGGAGTCTGAGCCAGTGCCTGCCTGCATGTCACTGCACAGGTGAGAGCTCGTCTGCTGGGTGCAGCAGTCAGTGTAGGTGCCCTGGTAGTCTGAGCAAGTGCCTGCCTGCATGTCTCTGCCCAGGTTAGAGCTCGTCTGCTGGGTGCAGCAGTCATTCGAGGTGCCCTGGGAGTCTGAGCCAGTGCTTGCCTGCATGTCTCAGGTCAGGACCAAGGTCAGAGCTCATCTGCTGGGTGCAGCAGTCAGTGTAGGTGCCCTGGGAGTCTAAGCCAGTGCCTGCTTGCATGTCACTGCCCAGGTGAGAGCTCGTCTGCTGGGTGCAGCATTGAGTGTAGGTGCCCTGGTAGTCTGAGCAAATGCCTGCCTGCATATCTCAGGTCAGGACCAAGGTCAGGGCTCGTCTGCTGGGTGCAGCAGTCAGTGGAGGTGCCGTGGGAGTCTGAGCCAGTGCCTTCCTGCATGTCACTGCCCAGGTGATAGCTCGTCTGCTGGGTGCAGCAGTCAGTGTAGGTGCCCTGGGAGTCTGAGCCAGTGCCTAACTGCATGTCTCAGGTCAGAACCAAGGTCAGGGCTCGTCTGCTGGGTGCAGCAGTCAGTGGAGGTGCCGTGGGAGTCTGAGCCAGTGCCTTCCTGCATGTCACTGCCCAGGTGATAGCTCGTCTGCTGGGTGCAGCAGTCAGTGTAGGTGCCCTGGGAGTCTGAGCCAGTGCCTAACTGCATGTCTCAGGTCAGAACCAAGGTCAGAGCTCATCTGCTGGGTGCAGCAGTCAGTGTAGGTGCCCTGGGAGTCTGAGCCAGTGCCTGCCTGCATGTCACTGCCCAGGTGAGAGCTCATCTGCTGGGTGCAGCAGTCAGTGTAGGTGCCCTGGGAGTCTGAGCCAGTGCCTGCCTGCATGTCTCAGGTCAGGACCAAGGTCAGAGCTCATCTGCTGGGTGCAGCAGTCAGTGTAGGTGCCCTGTTAGTCTGAGCAAGTGCCTGCCTGCATCTCTCAGGTCAGGACCAAGGTCAGAGCTCATCTGCTGGGTGCATCAGTCAGTGTAGGTGCCCTGGGAGTCTGAGCCAGTGCCTGCTTGCATGTCACTACCCAGGTGAGAGCTCGTCTGCTGGTTGCAGCAGTCAGTGTAGGTGCCCTGGTAGTCTGAGCAAGTGCCTGCCTGCATGTCTCAGGTCAGGACCAAGGTCAGAGCTCGTCTGCTGGGTGTAGCAGTCAGTGTAGTTGCCCTAGGAGTCTGAGCCAGTGCCTGCCTGCATGTCACTGCCCAGGTGAGAGCTCATCTGCTGGGTGCAGCAGTCAGTGTAGGTGCCCTGGGAGTCTGAGCCAGTGCCTGCCTGCATGTCTCAGGTCAGGACAAAGGTCAGAGCTCATCTGCTGGGTGCAGCAGCTAGTGTAGGTGCCCTGGGAGTCTGAGCCAGAGCCTGCAGGAAAGTCTCAGGTCAGGACCAAGGTCAGAGCTCTTCTGCTGGGTGCAGCAGCTAGTGTAGGTGCCCTGGGAGACTGAGCCTTTGCCTGCCTGCATGTCACTGCCCAGGTGAGAGCTCGTCTGCTGGGTGATGCAGTCAGTGGAGGTACCCTGGGAGTCTGAGCCAGTGCCTGCCTGCATGTCTCAGGTCAGGACCAAGGTCAGAGCTAATCTGCTGGGTGCAGCAGTCAGTGTAGGTGCCCTGGGAGTCTAAGCCAGTGCCTGCCTGCATGTCACTGCACAGGTGAGAGCTCGTCTGCTGAGTGCAGCAGTCAGTGTAGGTGCCCTGGTAGTCTGAGCAAGTGCCTGCCTGCATGTCTCTGCCCAGGTTAGAGCTCGTCTGCTGGGTGCAGCAGTCATTTGAGGTGCCCTGGGAGTCTGAGCCAGTGCTTGCCTGCATGTCTCAGGTCAGGACCAAGGTCAGAGCTCATCTGCTGGGTGCAGCAGTCAGTGTAGGTGCCCTGGGAGTTTGAGCCAGTGCCTGCCTGCTTGTCACTGCCCAGGTTAGAGGTCGTCTGCTGGGTGCAGCAGTCAGTATAGGTGCCGTGGGAGTCTGAGCCAGTGCCTGCCTGCATGTCACTGCCCAGGTGAGAGCTTGTCTGCTGGGTGGAGCAGTCAGTGTAGGTGCCCTGGTAGTCTTAGCAAGTGCCTGCCTGCATATCTCTGCCCAGAGCAGAGCTCGTCTGCTGGGTGCAGCAGTCATTCTAGGTGCCCTGGGAGTCTGAGCCAGTGCTTGCCTGCACGTCTCAGGTCAGAGCTCATCTGCTGGGTGCAGCAGTCAGTGGAGGTGCCCTGGGAGTCCGAGTTAGTGCCTGCCTTCATGTCACTGCCCAGGTGAGAGCTCATCTGCTGGGTGCAGTAGTCAGTGGAGGTGCCCTGGGAGTCTGAGTTAGTGCCTGCCTTCATGTCACTTCCCAGGTGAGAGCTCGTCTGCTGGGTGCAGCAGTTAGTGTAGGTGCCCTGCGAGTCTGAGCCAGTGCCTGCCTGCATGTCTCAGGTCAGGACCAAGGTCAGAGCTCATCTGCTGGGTGCAGCAGTCAGTGTAGGTGCCCTGGGAGTCTGAGCCAGTGCCTGCTTGCATGTCACTACCCAGGTGAGAGCTCGTCTCCTGGTTGCAGCAGTCAGTGTAGGTGCCCTGGTAGTCTGAGCAAGTGCCTGCCTGCATGTCTCAGGTCAGGACCAAGGTCAGAGCTCGTCTGCTGGATGCAGCAGTCAGTGGAGGTACCCTGGGAGTCTGAGCCAGTGCCTGCCTGCATGTCTCAGGTCAGGACCAAGGTCAGAGCTCTTTTGCTGGGTGTAGCAGTCAGTGTAGTTGCCCTAGGAGTCTGAGCAAGTGCCTGCTTGAATGTCACTGCCCAGGTGAGAGCTCGTCTGCTGGGTGCAGCAGTCAGTGTAGGTGCCCTGGGAGTCTGAGCCAGTGCCTGCCTGCATGTCTCAGGTCAGGACCAAGGTCAGAGCTCATCTGCTGGGTGCAGCAGTCAGTGTAGGTGCCCTGGGAGTCTGAGCAAGTGCCTGCCTGCATGTCTCAGGTCAGGACCAAGGTCAGAGCTCATCTGCTGGGTGCAGCAGTCAGTGTAGGTGCCCTGTTAGTCTGAGCAAGTGCCTGCCTGCATGTCTCAGGTCAGGACCAAGGTCAGAGCTTATCTGCTGGGTGCAGCAGCTAGTGTAGGTGCCCTGGGAGTCCGAGCCAGTGCCTGCCTGCATGTCACTGCCCAGGTGAGAGCTCGTCTGCTGGGTGCAGCAGTCAGTGTAGGTGCCCTGGGAGTCTGAGCCAGTGCCTGCCTGCATGTCTCTGCCCAGGTTAGAGGTCGTCTGCTGGGTGCAGCAGTCATTCGAGGTGCCCTGGGAGTCTGAGCCAGTGCTTGCCTGCATGTCTCAGGTCAGGACCAAGGTCAGAGCTCATCTGCTGGGTGCAGCAGTCAGTGTAGGTGCCCTGGGAGTCTGAGCCAGTGCCTGCTTGCATGTCACTGCCCAGGTGAGAGCTCGTCTGCTGGGTGCAGCAGTCAGTGGAGGTGCCCTGGTAGTCTGAGCAAGTGCCTGCCTGCATATCTCAGGTCAGGACCAAGGTCAGGGCTCGTCTGCTGGGTGCAGCAGTCAGTGGAGGTGCCATGGGAGTCTGAGCCAGTGCCTGCCTGCATGTCACTGCCCAGGTGATAGCTCGTTTGCTGGATGCAGCAGTCAGTGTAGGTGCCCTGGGAGTCTGAGCCAGTGCCTAACTGCATGACTCAGGTCAAAACCAAGGTCAGAGCTCATCTGCTGGGTGCAGCAGTCAGTGTAGGTGCCCTGGGAGTCTGAGCCAGTGCCTGCCTGCATGTCACTGCCCAGGTGAGAGCTCATCTGCTGGGTGCAGCAGTCAGTGTAGGTGCCCTGGGAGTCTGAGCCAGTGCCTGCCTGCATCTCTCAGGTCAGGACCAAGGTCAGAGCTCGTCTGCTGGGTGCAGCAGTCAGTGGAGGTACCATGGGAGTCTGAGCCAGTGTCTGCCTGCATCTCTCAGGTCAGGACCAAGGTCAGAGCTCGTCTGCTGGATGCAGCAGTCATTCGAGGTGCCCTGGGAGTCTGAGCCACTGCCTGCTTGCATGTCACTGCCCAGGTGAGAGCTCATCTGCTGGGTGCAGCAGTCAGTGTAGGTGCCCTGGGAGTCTGAGCCAGTGCCTGCCTGCATCTCTCAGGTCAGGACCAAGGTCAGAGCTCGTCTGCTGGGTGCAGCAGTCAGTGGAGGTACCATGGGAGTCTGAGCCAGTGTCTGCCTGCATCTCTCAGGTCAGGACCAAGGTCAGAGCTCATCTGCTGGGTGCAGCAGTCAGTGTAGGTGCCCTGGGAGTCTGAGCCAGTGTCTGCCTGCATCTCTCAGGTCAGGACCAAGGTCAGAGCTCGTCCGCTGGGTGCAGCAGTCAGTGGAGGTACCCTGGGAGTCTGAAGCAGTGCCTGCCTGCATGTCTCAGGTCAGGACCAGGGTCAGAGCTCATCTGCTGGGTGAAGCAGCAAGTGTAGGTGCCCTTGGAGTCTGAGCCAGTGCCTGCCTACATGTCACTGCCCAGGTGAGAGCTCGTGTGCTGGGTGCAGGAGTCAGTGTAGGTGCCCTGGGAGTCTGAGCCAGTGCCTGCCTACATGTCTCAGGTCAAGACCAAGGTCAGAGCTCGTCTGCTGGGTGCAGCAGTCAGTGTAGGTGCCCTGGTAGTCTGAGCAAGTGCCTGCCTGCATGTCTCTGCCCAGGTCAGAGCTCGTCTGCTGGATGCAGCAGTCATTCGAGGTGCCCTGGGAGTCTGAGCCAGTGCCTGCTTGCATGTCACTGCCCAGGTGAGAGCTTGTCTGCTGGGTGCAGCAGTCAGTGTAGGTGCCCTGGTAGTATGAGCAAGTAGCTGCCTGCATGTCTCAGGTCAGGACCATGGTCAGAGATCGTCTGCTGGATGCAGCAGTCAGTGGAGGTACCCTGGGAGTCTGAAGCAATGCCTGCCTGCATGTCTCAGGTCAGGACCAAGGTCAGAGCTCATCTAATGGGTGAAGCAGCAAGTGTAGGTGCCCTTGGAGTCTGAGCCATTGCCTGCCTACATGTCACTGCCCAGGTGAAAGCTCGTCTGCTGGGTGCAGCAGTCAGTGTAGGTGCCCTGGGAGTCTGAGCCAGTGCCTGCCTACATGTCTCAGGTCAAGACCAAGGTCAGAGCTCCTCTGCTGGGTGCAGCAGTCAGTGTAGGTGCCCTGGTAGTCCGAGCAAGTGCCTGCCTGCATGTCTCTGCCCAGGTCAGAGCTCGTCTGCTGGATGCAGCAGTCATTCGAGGTGCCCTGGGAGTCTGAGCCACTGCCTGCTTGCATGTCACTGCCCAGGTGAGAGCTTGTCTGCTGGGTGCAGCAGTCAGTGTAGGTGCCCTGGTAGTATGAGCAAGTAGCTGCCTGCATGTCTCAGGTCAGGACTAAGGTCAGAGCTCATCTGCTGGGTGAAGCATCAAGTGTAGGTGCCCTTGGAGTCTGAGCCAGTGCCTGCCTTCATGTCACTGCCCAGGTGAGAGCTCGTCTGCTGGGTGCAGCAGTCAGTGTAGGTGCCCTGGGAGTCTGAGCCAGTGCCTGCCTACATGTCTCAGGTCAGGACCATGGTCAGAGATCGTCTGCTGGGTGCAGCAGTCAGTGGAGGTACCCTGGGAGTCTGAGCCAGTGCCTGCCTGCATGTCTCAGGTCAGGACCAAGGTCAGAGCTCATCTGGTGGATGTAGCAGCAAGTGTAGGTGCCCTGGGAGTCTAAGACAGTGCCTGCCTGCATGTCACTGCCCAGGTGAGAGCTCGTCTGCTGGGTGCAGCAGTCAGTGTAGGTGCCCTGGGAGTCTGAGCCAGTGCCTGCCTGCATGTCACTGCCAAGGTGAGAGCTCGTCTGCTGGGTGCAGCAGTCAGTGTAGGTGCCCTGGGAGTCTGAGCCAGTGCCTGCCTGCATGTCACTGCCCAGGTGAGAGCTCGTCTGCTGGATGCAGCAGTCAGTGTAGGTGCCCTTGGAGTCTGAGCCAGTGCCTGCCTGCATGTCTCAGGTCAGGACCAAGGTCAGAGCTCATCTGCTGGGTGCAGCAGTCAGTGTAGGTGCCCTGGGAGTCTGAGCCAGTGCCTGCCCGCATGTCACTGCCCAGGTGAGAGCTTGTCTGCTGGGTGCAGCAGTCAGTGTAGGTGCCCTGGGAGTCTGAGCCAGTGCCTGCCTTCATGTCTCAGGTCAGGACCAAGGTCAGAGCTCATCTGGTGGGTGCAGCAGGAAGTGTAGGTGCCCTGGAAGTCTCAGCCAGTGCCTGCTTGCATGTCACTGCCCAGGTGAGAGCTCGTCTGCTGGGTGCAGCAGTCAGTATAGGTGCCCTGGTAGTCTGAGCAAGTTCCTGCCTGCATGTCTCAGGTCAGGACCATGGTCAGAGCTCGTCTGCTGGGTGCAGCAGTCATTCAAGGTGCCCTGGGAGTCTGAGCCAGTGCTTGCCTGCATGTCTCAGGTCAGGACCAAGGTCAAAGCTCATCTGCTGGGTGCAGCAGTCAGTGAAGGTGCCGTGGGAGTCTGAGCCAGTGCCTGCCTTCATGTCACTGCCCAGGTGATAGCTCGTTTGCTGGGTGCAGCAGTCAGTGTAGGTGCCCTGGGAGTCTGAGCCAGTGCCTAACTGCATGTCTCAGGTCAGGACCAAGGTCAGAGCTCATCTGCTGGGTGCAGCAGTCAGTGTAGGTGCCCTGGGAGTCTGAGCCAGTGCCTGCCTGCATGTCACTGCAAAGGTGAGAGCTCGTCTGCTGGGTGCAGCAGTCAGTGTAGGTGCCCTGGTAGTCTGAGCAAGTGCCTGCCTGCATGTCTCTGCCCAGGTTAGAGCTCGTCTGCTGGGTGCAGCAGTCATTCGAGGTGCCCTGGGAGTCTGAGCCAGTGCTTGCCTGCATGTCTCAGGTCAGGACCAAGGTCAGAGCTCATCTGCTGGGTGCAGCAGCTAGTGTAGGTGCCCTGGGAGTCTGAGCCAGTGCCTGCCTGCATGTCACTGCCCAGGTGAGAGCTCGTCTGCTGGGTGCAGCAGTCAGTGTAGGTGCCCTGGGAGTTTGAGCCAGTGCCTGCCTGCTTGTCACTGCCCATGTTAGAGCTCGTCTGTTGGGTGCAGCAGTCAGTGTAGGTGCCCTGGTAGTCTTAGCAAGTGCCTGCCTGCATGTCTCTACCCAGAGCAGAGCTCGTCTGCTGGGTGCAGCAGGCATTCGAGGTGCCCTGGGAGTCTGAGCCAGTGCTTGCCTGCACGTCTCAGGTCAGAGCTTGTCTGCTGGGTGCAGCAGTCAGTGTAGGTGCCCTGGGAGTCTGAGCCAGTGCCTGCCTGCATGTCACTGCACAGGTGAGAGCTCGTCTGCTGGGTGCAGCAGTCAGTGTAGGTGCCCTGGTAGTCTGAGCAAGTGCCTGCCTGCATGTCTCTGCCCAGGTTAGAGCTCGTCTGCTGGGTGCAGCAGTCATTCGAGGTGCCCTGGGAGTCTGAGCCAGTGCCTGCCTGCATCTCTCAGGTCAGGACCAAGGTCAGAGCTCGTCTGCTGGGTGCAGCAGTCAGTGGAGGTACCCTGGGAGTCTGAAGCAGTGCCTGCCTGCATGTCTCAGGTCAGGACCAAGGTCAGAGCTCATCTGCTGGGTGAAGCAGCAAGTGTAGGTGCCCTTGGAGTCTGAGCCAGTGCCTGCCTACATGTCACTGCCCAGGTGAAAGCTCGTCTGCTGGGTGCAGCAGTCAGTGTAGGTGCCCTGGGAGTCTGAGCCAGTGCCTGCCTACATGTCTCAGGTAGAGACCAAGGTCAGAGCTCGTCTGCTGGGTGCAGCAGTCAGTGTAGGTGCCCTGGTAGTCTGAGCAAGTGCCTGCCTGCATGTCTCTGCCCAGGTCAGAGCTCGTCTGCTGGATGCAGCAGTCATTCGAGGTGCCCTGGGAGTCTGAGCCAGTGCCTTCTTGCATGTCACTGCCCAGGTGAGAGCTTGTCTGCTGGGTGCAGCAGTCAGTGTAGGTGCCCTGGTAGTATGAGCAAGTAGCTGCCTGCATGTCTCAGGTCAGGACCAAGGTCAGAGCTCATCTGGTGGGTGAAGCATCAAGTGTAGGTGCCCTTGGAGTCTGAGCCAGTGCCTGCCTTCATGTCACTGCCCAGGTGAGAGCTCGTCTGCTGGGTGCAGCAGTCAGTGTAGGTGCCCTGGGAGTCTGAGCCAGTGCCTGCCTACATGTCTCAGGTCAGGACCATGGTCAGAGATCGTCTGCTGGGTGCAGCAGTCAGTGGAGGTACCCTGGGAGTCTGAGCCAGTGCCTGCCTGCATGTCTCAGGTCAGGACCAAGGTCAGAGCTCATCTGGTGGATGTAGCAGCAAGTGTAGGTGCCCTGGGAGTCTAAGCCAGTGCCTGCCTGCATGTCACTGCCCAGGTGAGAGCTCGTCTGCTGGGTGCAGCAGTCAGTGTAGGTGCCCTGGGAGTCTGAGCCAGTGCCTGCCTGCATGTCACTGCCCAGGTGAGAGCTCGTCTGCTGGATACAGCAGTCAGTGTAGGTGCCCTTGGAGTCTGAGCCAGTGCCTGCCTGCATGTCTCAGGTCAGGACCACGGTCAGAGCTCATCTGCTGGGTGCAGCAGTCAGTGTAGGTGCCCTGGGAGTCTGAGCCAGTGCCTGCCTGCATGTCACTGCCCAGGTGAGAGCTTGTCTGCTGGGTGCAGCAGTCAGTGTAGGTGCCCTGGGAGTCTGAGCCAGTGCCTGCCTTCATGTCTCAGGTCAGGACCAAGGTCAGAGCTCATCTGGTGGGTGCAGCAGGAAGTGTAGGTGCCCTGGAAGTCTCAGCCAGTAACTGCTTGCATGTCACTGCCCAGGTGAGAGCTCGGTTGCTGGGTGCAGCAGTCAGTGTAGGTGCCCTGGGAGTCTGAGCCAGTGCCTGCCTGCATGTCTCAGGTCAGGACAAAGGTCAGAGCTCATCTGCTGGGTGCAGCAGTCAGTGTAGGTACCCTGGAAGTCTGAGCCAGTGCCTGCCTGCATGTCTCAGGTCAGGACCAAGGTCAAAGCTCATCTGCTGGGTGCAGCAGTCAGTGGAGGCGCCCTGGGAGTCCGAGTTAGTGCCTTCCTTCATGTCACTGCCCAGGTGAGAGCTCATCTGCTGGGTGCAGCAGTCAGTGTAGGTGCCCTGGGAGTCTGAGCCAGTGCCTGCCTGCATGTCACTGCCCAGGTGAGAGCTCGTCTGCTGGGTGCAGCAGTCAGTGTAGGTGCCCTGGGAGTCTGAGCCAGTGCCTGCCTGCATGCCTCAGGTCAGGACCAAGGTCAGAGCTCGTCTGTTGGGTGAAGCAGCAAGTGTAGGTGCCCTGGGAGTCTGAGCCAGTGCCTTCCTGGCTGTCACTGCCCAAGTGAGAGCTCATCTGCTGGGTGCAACAGTCAGTATAGGTGCCCTGGGAGTCTGAGCCAGTGCCTGCCTACATGTCTCAGGTCAGGACCAAGGTCAGAGCTCGTCTGCTGGGTGCAGCAGTCAGTGGAGGTACCCTGGGAGTCTGAGCCAGTGCCTGCCTGCATGTCTCAGGTCAGAACCAAGGTCAGAGCTCATCTGCTGGGTGAAGCAGCAAGTGTAGGTGCCCTGGGAGTCTGAGCCAGTGCCTGCCTGCATGTCACTGCCCAGGTCAGAGCTCATCTGCTGGGTGCAGCAGTCAGTGTAGGTGCCCTGGTAGTCTGAGCAAGTGCCTGCCTGCATGTCTCTGCCCAGGTCAGAGCTCGTCTGCTGGATGCAGCAGTCCTTTGAGGTGCCCTGGGAGTCTGAGCCAGTGCCTGCTTGCATGTCACTGCCCAGGTGAGAGCTCGTCTGCTGGCTGCAGCAGTCAGTATAGGTGCCCTGGTAGTCTGAGCAAGTGCCTGCCTGCATGTCTCAGGTCAGGACCATGGTCAAAGCTCGTCTGCTGGGTGCAGCAGTCATTCGAAGTGCCCTGGGAGTCTGAGCCAGTGCTTGCCTGCATGTCTCAGGTCAGGACCAAGGTCAGAGCTCATCTGCTGGGTGCAGCAGTCAGTGTAGGTGCCCTGGTAGTCTGAGCCAGTGCCTGCTTGCATGTCACTGCCCAGGTGAGAGCTCGTCTGCTTGGTGCAGCAGTCAGTGTAGGTGCCCTGGTAGTCTGAGCAAGTGCCTGCCTGCATATCTCAGGTCAGGACGAAGGTCAGGGCTCGTCTGCTGGGTGCAGCAGTCAGTAAAGGTGCCGTGGGAGTCTGAGCCAGTGCCTGCCTGCATGTCACTGCCCAGGTGATAGCTCGTTTGCTGGGTGCAGCAGTCAGTGTAGGTGCCCTGGGAGTCTGAGCCAGTGCCTAACTGCATGTCTCAGGTCAGGACCAAGGTCAGAGCTCATCTGCTGGGTGCAGCAGTCAGTGTAGGTGCCCTGGGAGTCTGAGCCAGTGCCTGCCTGCATGTCACTGCAAAGGTGAGAGCTCGTCTGCTGGGTGCAGCAGTCAGTGTAGGTGCCCTGGTAGGCTGAGCAAGTGCCTGCCTGCATGTCTCTGCCCAGGTTAGAGCTTGTCTGCTGGGTGCAGCAGTCATTCGAGGTGCCCTGGGAGTCTGAGCCAGTGCTTGCCTGCATGTCTCAGGTCAGGACCAAGGCCAGAGCTCATCTGCTGGGTGCAGCAGCTAGTGTAGGTGCCCTGGGAGTCTGAGCCAGTGCCTGCCTGCATGTCACTGCCCAGGTGAGAGCTCGTCTGCTGGGTGCAGCAGTCAGTGTAGGTGCCCTGGGAGTTTGAGCCAGTGCCTGCCTGCTTGTCACTGCCCATGTTAGAGCTCGTCTGTTGGGTGCAGCAGTCAGTGTAGGTGCCCTGGTAGTCTTAGCAAGTGCCTGCCTGCATGTCTCTACCCAGAGCAGAGCTCGTCTGCTGGGTGCAGCAGTCATTCGAGGTGCCCTGGGAGTCTGAGCCAGTGCTTGCCTGCACATCTCAGGTCAGAGCTTGTCTGCTGGGTGCAGCAGTCAGTGTAGGTGCCCTGGGAGTCTGAGCCAGTGCCTGCCTGCATGTCACTGCACAGGTGAGAGCTCGTCTGCTGGGTGCAGCAGTCAGTGTAGGTGCCCTGGTAGTCTGAGCAAGTGCCTGCCTGCATGTCTCTGCCCAGGTTAGAGCTCGTCTGCTGGGTGCAGCAGTCATTCGAGGTGCCCTGGGAGTCTGAGCCAGTGCTTGCCTGCATGTCTCAGGTCAGGACCAAGGTCAGAGCTCATCTGCTGGGTGCAGCAGTCAGTGTAGGTGCCCTGGGAGTCTAAGCCAGTGCCTGCTTGCATGTCACTGCCCAGGTGAGAGCTCGTCTGCTGGGTGCAGCATTGAGTGTAGGTGCCCTGGTAGTCTGAGCAAATGCCTGCCTGCATATCTCAGGTCAGGACCAAGGTCAGGGCTCGTCTGCTGGGTGCAGCAGTCAGTGGAGGTGCCGTGGGAGTCTGAGCCAGTGCCTTCCTGCATGTCACTGCCCAGGTGATAGCTCGTCTGCTGGGTGCAGCAGTCAGTGTAGGTGCCCTGGGAGTCTGAGCCAGTGCCTAACTGCATGTCTCAGGTCAGAACCAAGGTCAGGGCTCGTCTGCTGGGTGCAGCAGTCAGTGGAGGTGCCGTGGGAGTCTGAGCCAGTGCCTTCCTGCATGTCACTGCCCAGGTGATAGCTCGTCTGCTGGGTGCAGCAGTCAGTGTAGGTGCCCTGGGAGTCTGAGCCAGTGACTAACTGCATGTCTCAGGTCAGAACCAAGGTCAGAGCTCATCTGCTGGGTGCAGCAGTCAGTGTAGGTGCCCTGGGAGTCTGAGCCAGTGCCTGCCTGCATGTCACTGCCCAGGTGAGAGCTCATCTGCTGGGTGCAGCAGTCAGTGTAGGTGCCCTGGGAGTCTGAGCCAGTGCCTGCCTGCATGTCTCAGGTCAGGACCAAGGTCAGAGCTCATCTGCTGGGTGCAGCAGTCAGTGTAGGTGCCCTGTTAGTCTGAGCAAGTGCCTGCCTGCATCTCTCAGGTCAGGACCAAGGTCAGAGCTCATCTGCTGGGTGCATCAGTCAGTGTAGGTGCCCTGGGAGTCTGAGCCAGTGCCTGCTTGCATGTCACTACCCAGGTGAGAGCTCGTCTGCTGGTTGCAGCAGTCAGTGTAGGTGCCCTGGTAGTCTGAGCAAGTGCCTGCCTGCATGTCTCAGGTCAGGACCAAGGTCAGAGCTCGTCTGCTGGGTGTAGCAGTCAGTGTAGTTGCCCTAGGAGTCTGAGCCAGTGCCTGCTTGAATGTCACTGCCCAGGTGAGAGCTCGTCTGCTGGGTGCAGCAGTCAGTGTAGGTGCCCTGGGAGTCTGAGCCAGTGCCTGCCTGCATCTCTCAGGTCAGGACCAAGGTCAGAGCTCGTCTGCTGGGTGCAGCAGTCAGTGGAGGTACCCTGGGAGTCTGAAGCAGTGCCTGCCTGCATGTCTCAGGTCAGGACCAAGGTCAGAGCTCATCTGCTGGGTGAAGCAGCAAGTGTAGGTGCCCTTGGAGTCTGAGCCAGTGCCTGCCTGCATGTCACTGCCCAGGTGATAGCTTGTTTGCTGGGTGCAGCAGTCAGTGTAGGTGCCCTGGGAGTCTGAGCCAGTGCCTAACTGCATATCTCAGGTCAGGACCAAGGTCAAAGCTCATCTGCTGGGTGCAGCAGTCAGTGTAGGTGCCCTGGGAGTCTGAGCCAGTGCCTGCCTGCATCTCTCAGGTCAGGACCAAGGTCAGAGCTCGTCTGCTGGGTGCAGCAGTCAGTGGAGGTACCCTGGGAGTCTGAACCAGTGCCTGCCTGCATGTCTCAGGTCAGGACCAAGGTCAGAGCTCATCTGCTGGGTGAAGCAGCAAGTGTAGGTGCCCTTGGAGTCTGAGCCAGTGCCTGCCTACATGTCACTGCCCAGGTGAGAGCTCGTCTGCTGGGTGCAGCAGTCAGTGTAGGTGCCCTGGGAGTCTGAGCAAGTGCCTGCCTATTTGTCTCAGGTCAAGACCAAGGTCAGAGCTCGTCTGCTGGATGCAGCAGTCAGTGTAGGTACCCTGGGAGTCTGAGCCAGTGCCTGCCTGCATGTCACTGCCCAGGTGAGAGCTCGTCTGCTGGGTGCAGCAGTCAGTGTAGGTGCCCTGGGAGTCTGAGCCAGTGCCTGCCTACATGTCACTGCCCAGGTGAGAGCTCGTCTGCTGGGTGCAGCAGTCAGTGTAGGTGCCCTGGGAGTCTGAGCCAGTGCCTGCCTACATGTCTCAGGTCAAGACCAAGGTCAGAGCTCGTCTGCTGGGTGCAGCAGTCAGTGTAGATGCCCTGGTAGTCTGAGCAAGTGCCTGCCTTCATGTCTCTGCCCAGGTCAGAGCTCGTCTGCTGGATGCAGCAGTCATTCGAGGTGCCCTGGGAGTCTGAGCCAGTGCCTGCTTGCATGTCACTGCCCAGGTGAGAGCTTGTCTGCTGGGTGCAGCAGTCAGTGTAGGTGCCCTGGTAGTATGAGCAAGTAGCTGCCTGCATGTCTCAGGTCAGGACCATGGTCAGAGATCGTCTGCTGGATGCAGCAGTCAGTGGAGGTACCCTGGGAGTCTGAAGCAGTGCCTGCCTGCATGTCTCAGGTCAGGACCAAGGTCAGAGCTCATCTGCTGGGTGAAGCAGCAAGTGTAGGTGCCCTTGGAGTCTGAGCCAGTGCCTGCCTACATGTCACTGCCCAGGTGAAAGCTCGTCTGCTGGGTGCAGCAGTCAGTGTAGGTGCCCTGGGAGTCTGAGCCAGTGCCTGCCTACATGTCTCAGGTCAAGACCAAGGTCAGAGCTCGTCTGCTGGGTGCAGCAGTCAGTGTAGGTGCCCTGGTAGTCTGAGCAAGTGCCTGCCTGCATGTCTCTGCCCAGGTCAGAGCTCGTCTGCTGGATGCAGCAGTCATTCGAGGTGCCCTGGGAGTCTGAGCCAGTGCCTGCTTGCATGTCACTGCCCAGGTGAGAGCTTGTCTGCTGGGTGCAGCAGTCAGTGTAGGTGCCCTGGTAGTATGAGCAAGTAGCTGCCTGCATGTCTCAGGTCAGGACCAAGGTCAGAGCTCATCTGCTGGGTGAAGCAGCAAGTGTAGGTGCCCTTGGAGTCTGAGCCAGTGCCTGCCTGCATGTCACTGCCCAGGTGAGAGCTCGTCTGCTGGGTGCAGCAGTCAGTGTAGGTGCCCTGGGAGTCTGAGCCAGTGCCTGCTTGCATGTCACTGCCCAGGTGAGAGCTTGTCTGCTGGGTGCAGCAGTCAGTGTAGGTGCCCTGGTAGTATGAGCAAGTAGCTGCCTGCATGTCTCAGGTCAGGACCAAGGTCAGAGCTCATCTGCTGGGTGAAGCAGCAAGTGTAGGTGCCCTTGGAGTCTGAGCCAGTGCCTGCCTGCATGTCACTGCCCAGGTGAGAGCTCGTCTGCTGGGTGCAGCAGTCAGTGTAGGTGCCCTGGGAGTCTGAGCCAGTGCCTGCCTACATGTCTCAGGTCAAGACCAAGGTCAGAGCTCGTCTGCTGGGTGCAGCAGTCAGTGTAGGTGCCCTGGTAGTCTGAGCAAGTGCCTGCCTGCATGTCTCTGCCCAGGTCAGAGCTGGTCTTCTGGATGCAGCAGTCATTCGAGGTGCCCTGGGAGTTTGAGCCAGTGCCTTCTTGCATGTCACTGCCCAGGTGAGAGCTCGTCTGCTGGGTGCAGCAGTCAGTGTAGGTACCCTGGCAGTATGAGCAAGTGCCTGCCTGCTAGTCTCAGGTCAGGACCATGGTCAGAGATCGTCTGCTGGGTGCAGCAGTCAGTGGAGGTACCCTGGGAGTCTGAGCCAGTGCCTGCCTGCATGTCTCAGGTCAGGACCAAGGTCAGAGCTCATCTGGTGGATGTAGCAGCAAGTGTAGGTGCCCTGGGAGTCTAAGCCAGTGCCTGCCTGCATGTCACCGCCCAGTTGAGAGCTCGTCTGCTGGGTGCAGCAGTCAGTGTAGGTGCCCTGGGAGTCTGAGCCAGTGCCTGTCTGCATGTTACTGCCAAGGTGAGAGCTCATCTGCTGGATGCAGCAGTCAGTGTAGGTGCCCTAGGAGTCTGAGCCAGTGCCTGCCTGCAAGTCTCAGGTCAGGACCAAGGTCAGAGCTCATCTGCTGGGTACAGCAGTCAGTGTAGGTGCCCTGGGAGTCTGAGCATGTGCCTGCCTTCATGTCTCAGGTCAGGTGCAGCAGGAAGTGTAGGTGCCCTGGAAGTCTCAGCCAGTGCCTGCTTGCATGTCACTGCCCAAATGAGAGCTCGGTTGCTGGGTGCAGCAGTCAGTGTAGGTGCCCTGGGAGTCTGAGCCAGTGCCTGCCTGCATGTCTCAGGTCAGGACCAAGGTCAGAGCTCATCTGCTGGGTGCAGCAGTCAGTGTAGGTGCCCTGGAAGTCTGAGCCAGTGCCTGCCTGCATGTCTCAGGTCAGGACCAAGGTCAAAGCTCATCTGCTGGGTGCAGCAGTCAGTGGAGGTGCCCTGGGAGTCCGAGTTAGTGCCTGCCTTCATGTCACTGCCCAGGTGAGAGCTCATCTGCTGGGTGCAGCAGTCAGTGTAGGTGCCCTGGGAGTCTGAGCCAGTGCCTGCCTGCATGTCACTGCCCAGGTGAGAGCTTGTCTGCTGGGTGCAGCAGTCAGTGTAGGTGCCCTGGGAGTCTGAGCCAGTGCCTGCCTGCATGCCTCAGGTCAGGACCAAGGTCAGAGCTCGTCTGCTGGGTGAAGCAGCAAGTGTAGGTGCCCTGGGAGTCTGAGCCAGTGCCTGCCTGGCTGTCACTGCCCAAGTGAGAGCTCATCTGCTGGGTGCAGCAGTCAGTGTAGGTGCCCTGGGAGTCTGAGCCAGTGCCTTCCTACATGTCTCAGGTCAGGACCAAGGTCAGAGCTCGTCTGCTGGGTGCAGCAGTCAGTGTAGGTTCCCTGGGAGTCTGAGCCAGTGCCTGCCTGCATCTCTCAGGTCAGGACCAAGGTCAGAGCTCGTCTGCTGGGTGCAGCAGTCAGTGGAGGTACCCTGGGAGTCTGAGCCAGTGCCTGCCTGCATGTCTCAGGTCAGGACCAAGGTCAGAGCTCATCTGCTGGGTGAAGCAGCAAGTGTAGGTGCCCTGGGAGTCTGAGCCAGTGCCTGCCTGCATGTCACTGCCCAGGTGAGAGCTTGTCTGCTGGGTGCAGCAGTCAGTGTAGGTGCCCTGGGAGTCTGAGCCAGTGCCTGCCTGCATCTCTCAGGTCAGGACCAAGGTCAGAGCTCGTCTGCTGGGTGCAGCAGTCAGTGGAGGTACCCTGGGAGTCTGAGCCAGTGCCTGCCTGCATGTCACTGCCCAGGTGAGAGCTCGTCTGCTGGTTGCAGCAGTCATTGTAGGTGCCCTGGGAGTTTGAGCCAGTGCCTGCCTGCTTGTCACTGCCCAGGTTAGAGCTCGTCTGCTGGGTGCAGCAGTCAGTATAGGTGCCCTGGGAGTGTGAGCCAGTGCCTGCCTGCATGTCACTGCCCAGGTGAGAGCTTGTCTGCTGGGTGCAGCAGTCAGTGTAGGTGCCCTGGTAGTCTTAGCAAGTGCCTGCCTCCATGTCTCTGCCCAGAGCAGAGCTCGTCTGCTGGGTGCAGCAGTCATTCAAGGTGCCCTGGGAGTCTGAGCAAGTGCTTGCCTTCACATCTCAGGTCAGAGCTCATCTGCTGGGTGCAGCAGTCAGTGGAGGTGCCCTGGGAGTCCGAATAAGTGCCTGCCTTCATGTCACTGCCCAGGTGAGAGCTCATCTGCTGGGTGCAGCAGTCAGTGTAGGTGCCCTGGGAGTCTGAGCCAGTGCCTGCTTGCATGTCACTACCCAGGTGAGAGCTCGTCTGCTGGTTGCAGCAGTCAGTGTAGGTGCCCTGGTAGTCTGAGCAAGTGCCTGCCTGCATGTCTCAGGTCAGGACCAAGGTCAGAGTTCGTCTGCTGGGTGTAGCAGTCAGTGTAGTTGCCCTAGGAGTCTGAGCCAGTGCCTGCTTGAATGTCACTGCCCAGGTGAGAGCTCGTCTGCTGGGTGCAGCAGTCAGTGTAGGTGCCCTGGGAGTCTGAGCCAGTGCCTGCCTGCATCTCTCAGGTCAGGACCAAGGTCAGAGCTCGTCTGCTGTGTGCAGCAGTCAGTGGAGGTACCATGGGAGTCTGAGCCAGTGTCTGCCTGCATCTCTCAGGTCAGGACCAAGGTCAGAGCTCATCTGCTGGGTGCAGCAGTCAGTGTAGGTGCCCTGGGAGTCTGAGCCAGTGTCTGCCTGCATCTCTCAGGTCAGGACCAAGGTCAGAGCTCGTCTGCTGGGTGCAGCAGTCAGTGGAGGTACCCTGGGAGTCTGAAGCAGTGCCTGCCTGCATGTCTCAGGTCAGGACCAAGGTCAGAGCTCATCTGCTGGGTGAAGCAGCAAGTGTAGGTGCCCTTGGAGTCTGAGCCAGTGCCTGCCTACATGTCACTGCCCAGGTGAGTGCTCGTCTGCTGGGTGCAGCAGTCAGTGTAGGTGCCCTGGGAGTCTGAGCCAGTGCCTGCCTACATGTCTCAGGTCAAGACCAAGGTCAGAGCTCGTCTGCTGGGTGCAGCAGTCATTGTAGGTGCCCTGGTAGTCTGAGCAAGTGCCTGCCTTCATGTCTCTGCCCAGGTCAGAGCTCGTCTGCTGGATGCAGCAGTCATTCGAGGTGCCCTGGGAGTCTGAGCCAGTGCCTGCTTGCATGTCACTGCCCAGGTGAGAGCTTGTCTGCTGGGTGCAGCAGTCAGTGTAGGTGCCCTGGTAGTATGAGCAAGTAGCTGCCTGCATGTCTCAGGTCAGGACCATGGTCAGAGATCGTCTGCTGGATGCAGCAGTCAGTGGAGGTACCCTGGGAGTCTGAAGCAGTGCCTGCCTGCATGTCTCAGGTCAGGACCAAGGTCAGAGCTCATCTGCTGGGTGAAGCAGCAAGTGTAGGTGCCCTTGGAGTCTGAGCCATTGCCTGCCTGCATGTCACTGCCCAGATGATAGCTCGTTTGCTGGGTGCAGCAGTCAGTGTAGGTGCCCTGGGAGTCTGAGCCAGTGCCTAACTGCATGTCTCAGGTCAGGACCAAGGTCAGAGCTCATCTGCTGGGTGCAGCAGTCAGTGTAGGTGCCCTGGGAGTCTGAGCCAGTGCCTGCCTGCATCTCTCAGGTCAGGACCAAGGTCAGAGCTCGTCTGCTGGGTGCAGCAGTCAGTGGAGGTACCCTGGGAGTCTTAAGCAGTGCCTGCCTGCATGTCTCAGGTCAGGACCAAGGTCAGAGCTCATCTGCTGGGTGAAGCAGCAAGTGTAGGTGCCCTTGGAGTCTGAGCCAGTGCCTGCCTACATGTCACTGCCCAGGTGAAAGCTCGTCTGCTGGGTGCAGCAGTCAGTGTAGGTGCCCTGGGAGTCTGAGCCAGTGCCTGCCTACATGTCTCAGGTCAAGACCAAGGTCAGAGCTCGTCTGCTGGGTGCAGCAGTCAGTGTAGGTGCCCTGGTAGTCTGAGCAAGTACCTGCCTGCATGTCTCTGCCCAGGTCAGAGCTCGTCTGCTGGATGCAGCAGTCATTCGAGGTGCCCTGGGAGTCTGAGCCAGTGCCTGCTTGCATGTCACTGCCCAGGTGAGAGCTTGTCTGCTGGGTGCAGCAGTCAGTGTAGGTGCCCTGGTAGTATGGTCAAGTAGCTGCCTGCATGTCTCAGGTCAGGACCAAGGTCAGAGCTCATCTGCTGGGTGAAGCAGCAAGTGTAGGTGCCCTTGGAGTCTGAGCCAGTGCCTGCCTGCATGTCACTGCCCAGGTGAGAGCTCGTCTGCTGGGTGCAGCAGTCAGTGTAGGTGCCCTGGGAGTCTGAGCCAGTGCCTGCCTACATGTCTCAGGTCAAGACCAAGGTCAGAGCTCGTCTGCTGGGTGCAGCAGTCAGTGTAGGTGCCCTGGTAGTCTGAGCAAGTGCCTGCCTTCATGTCTCTGCCCAGGTCAGAGCTCGTCTGCTGGATGCAGCAGTCATTCGAGGTGCCCTGGGAGTCTGAGCCAGTGCCTGCTTGCATGTCACTGCCCAGGTGAGAGCTTGTCTGCTGGGTGCAGCAGTCAGTGTAGGTGCCCTGGTAGTATGAGCAAGTAGCTGCCTGCATGTCTCAGGTCAGGACCATGGTCAGAGATCGTCTGCTGGATGCAGCAGTCAGTGGAGGTACCCTGGGAGTCTGAAGCAGTGCCTGCCTGCATGTCTCAGGTCAGGACCAAGGTCAGAGCTCATCTGCTGGGTGAAGCAGCAAGTGTAGGTGCCCTTGGAGTCTGAGCCAGTGCCTGCCTACATGTCACTGCCCAGGTGAAAGCTCGTCTGCTGGGTGCAGCAGTCAGTGTAGGTGCCCTGGGAGTCTGAGCCAGTGCCTGCCTACATGTCTCAGGTCAAGACCAAGGTCAGAGCTCGTCTGCTGGGTGCAGCAGTCAGTGTAGGTGCCCTGGTAGTCTGAGCAAGTGCCTGCCTGCATGTCTCTGCCCAGGTCAGAGCTCGTCTGCTGGATGCAGCAGTCATTCGAGGTGCCCTGGGAGTCTGAGCCAGTAACTGCTTGCATGTCACTGCCCAGGTGAGAGCTTGTCTGCTGGGTGCAGCAGTCAGTGTAGGTGCCCTGGTAGTGTGAGCAAGTAGCTGCCTGCATGTCTCAGGTCAGGACCAAGGTCAGAGCTCATCTGCTGGGTGAAGCAGCAAGTGTAGGTGCCCTTGGAGTCTGAGCCAGTGCCTGCCTGCATGTCACTGCCCAGGTGAGAGCTCGTCTGCTGGGTGCAGCAGTCAGTGTAGGTGCCCTGGGAGTCTGAGCCAGTGCCTGCCTACATGTCTCAGGTCAAGACCAAGGTCAGAGCTCGTCTGCTGGGTGCAGCAGTCAGTGTAGGTGCCCTGGTAGTCTGAGCAAGTGCCTGCCTGCATGTCTCTGCCCAGGTCAGAGCTGGTCTTCTGGATGCAGCAGTCATTCGAGGTGCCCTGGGAGTTTGAGCCAGTGCCTGCTTGCATGTCACTGCCCAGGTGAGAGCTCGTCTGCTGGGTGCAGCAGTCAGTGTAGGTACCCTGGCAGTATGAGCAAGTGCCTGCCTGCTAGTCTCAGGTCAGGACCATGGTCAGAGATCGTCTGCTGGGTGCAGCAGTCAGTGGAGGTACCCTGGGAGTCTGAGCCAGTGCCTGCCTGCATGTCTCAGGTCAGGACCAAGGTCAGAGCTCATCTGGTGGATGTAGCAGCAAGTGTAGGTGCCCTGGGAGTCTAAGCCAGTGCCTGCCTGCATGTCACCGCCCAGTTGAGAGCTCGTCTGCTGGGTGCAGCAGTCAGTGTAGGTGCCCTGGGAGTCTGAGCCAGTGCCTGTCTGCATGTTACTACCAAGGTGAGAGCTCATCTGCTGGGTGCAGCAGTCGGTGTAGGTGCCCTGGGAGTCTGAGCCAGTGCCTGCCTGCATGTCACTGCCCAGGTGAGAGCTCGTCTGCTGGATGCAGCAGTCAGTGTAGGTGCCCTTGGAGTCTGAGCCAGTGCCTGCCTGCAAGTCTCAGGTCAGGACCAAGGTCAGAGCTCATCTGCTGGGTACAGCAGTCAGTGTAGGTGCCCTGGGAGTCTGAGCCAGTGCCTGCCTTCATGTCTCAGGTGAGGTGCAGCAGGAAGTGTAGGTGCCCTGGAAGTCTCAGCCAGTGCCTGCTTGCATGTCACTGCCCAGGTGAGAGCTCGGTTGCTGGGTGCAGCAGTCAGTGTAGGTGCCCTGGGAGTCTGAGCCAGTGCCTGCCTGCATGTCTCAGGTCAGGACCAAGGTCAGAGCTCATCTGCTGGGTGCAGCAGTCAGTGTAGGTGCCCTGGAAGTCTGAGCCAGTGCCTGCCTGCATGTCTCAGGTCAGGACCAAGGTCAAAGCTCATCTGCTGGGTGCAGCAGTCAGTGGAGGTGCCCTGGGAGTCCGAGTTAGTGCCTGCCTTCATGTCACTGCCCAGGTGAGAGCTCATCTGCTGGGTGCAGCAGTCAGTGTAGGTGCCCTGGGAGTCTGAGCCAGTGCCTGCCTGCATGTCACTGCCCAGGTGAGAGCTCGTCTGCTGGGTGCAGCAGTCAGTGTAGGTGCCCTGGGAGTCTGAGCCAGTGCCTGCCTGCATGCCTCAGGTCAGGACCAAGGTCAGAGCTCGTCTGCTGGGTGAAGCAGCAAGTGTAGGTGCCCTGGGAGTCTGAGCCAGTGCCTGCCTGGCTGTCACTGCCCAAGTGAGAGCTCATCTGCTGGGTGCAGCAGTCAGTGTAGGTGCCCTGGGAGTCTGAGCCAGTGCCTGCCTACATGTCTCAGGTCAGGACCAAGGTCAGAGCTCGTCTGCTGGGTGCAGCAGTCAGTGTAGGTTCCCTGGGAGTCTGAGCCAGTGCCTGCCTGCATCTCTCAGGTCAGGACCAAGGTCAGAGCTCGTCTGCTGGGTGCAGCAGTCAGTGGAGGTACCCTGGGAGTCTGAGCCAGTGCCTGTCTGCATGTCTCAGGTCAGGACCAAGGTCAGAGCTCATCTGCTGGGTGAAGCAGCAAGTGTAGGTGCCCTGGGAGTCTGAGCCAGTGCCTGCCTGCATGTCACTGCCCAGGTGAGAGCTTGTCTGCTGGGTGCAGCAGTCAGTGTAGGTGCCCTGGGAGTCTGAGCCAGTGCCTGCCTGCATCTCTCAGGTCAGGACCAAGGTCAGAGCTCGTCTGCTGGGTGCAGCAGTCAGTGGAGGTACCCTGGGAGTCTGAGCCAGTGCCTGCCTGCATGTCACTGCCCAGGTGAGAGCTCGTCTGCTGGTTGCAGCAGTCATTGTAGGTTCCCTGGGAGTTTGAGCCAGTGCCTGCCTGCTTGTCACTGCCCAGGTTAGAGCTCGTCTGCTGGGTGCAGCAGTCAGTATAGGTGCCCTGGGAGTCTGAGCCAGTGCCTGCCTGCATGTCACTGCCCAGGTGAGAGCTTGTCTGCTGGGTGCAGCAGTCAGTGTAGGTGCCCTGGTAGTCTTAGCAAGTGCCTGCCTCCATGTCTCTGCCCAGAGCAGAGCTCGTCTGCTGGGTGCAGCCGTCATTCGAGGTTACCTGGGAGTCTGAGCAAGTGCTTGCCTTCACATCTCAGGTCAGAGCTCATCTGCTGGGTGCAGCAGTCAGTGGAGGTGCCCTGGGAGTCCGAATAAGTGCCTGCCTTCATGTCACTGCCCAGGTGAGAGCTCATCTGCTGGGTGCAGCAGTCAGTGTAGGTGCCCTGGGAGTCTGAGCCAGTGCCTGCTTGCATGTCACTACCCAGGTGAGAGCTCGTCTGCTGGTTGCAGCAGTCAGTGTAGGTGCCCTGGTAGTCTGAGCAAGTGCCTGCCTGCATGTCTCAGGTCAGGAACAAGGTCAGAGTTCGTCTGCTGGGTGTAGCAGTCAGTGTAGTTGCCCTAGGAGTCTGAGCCAGTGCCTACTTGAATGTCACTGCCCAGGTGAGAGCTCGTCTGCTGGGTGCAGCAGTCAGTGTAGGTGCCCTGGGAGTCTGAGCCAGTGCCTGCCTGCATCTCTCAGGTCAGGACCAAGGTCAGAGCTCGTCTGCTGTGTGCAGCAGTCAGTGGAGGTACCATGGGAGTCTGAGCCAGTGTCTGCCTGCATCTCTCAGGTCAGGACCAAGGTCAGAGCTCATCTGCTGGGTGCAGCAGTCAGTGTAGGTGCCCTGGGAGTCTGAGCCAGTGTCTGCCTGCATCTCTCAGGTCAGGACCAAGGTCAGAGCTCGTCTGCTGGGTGCAGCAGTCAGTGGAGGTACCCTGGGAGTCTGAAGCAGTGCCTGCCTGCATGTCTCAGGTCAGGACCAAGGTCAGAGCTCATCTGCTGGGTGAAGCAGCAAGTGTAGGTGCCCTTGGAGTCTGAGCCAGTGCCTGCCTACATGTCACTGCCCAGGTGAGTGCTCGTCTGCTGGGTGCAGCAGTCAGTGTAGGTGCCCTGGGAGTCTGAGCCAGTGCCTGCCTACATGTCTCAGGTCAAGACCAAGGTCAGAGCTCGTCTGCTGGGTGCAGCAGTCAGTGTAGGTGCCCTGGTAGTCTGAGCAAGTGCCTGCCTTCATGTCTCTGCCCAGGTCAGAGCTCGTCTGCTGGATGCAGCAGTCATTCGAGGTGCCCTGGGAGTCTGAGCCAGTGCCTGCTTGCATGTCACTGCCCAGGTGAGAGCTTGTCTGCTGGGTGCAGCAGTCAGTGTAGGTGCCCTGGTAGTATGAGCAAGTAGCTGCCTGCATGTCTCAGGTCAGGACCATGGTCAGAGATCGTCTGCTGGATGCAGCAGTCAGTGGAGGTACCCTGGGAGTCTGAAGCAGTGCCTGCCTGCATGTCTCAGGTCAGGACCAAGGTCAGAGCTCATCTGCTGGGTGAAGCAGCAAGTGTAGGTGCCCTTGGAGTCTGAGCCATTGCCTGCCTGCATGTCACTGCCCAGATGATAGCTCGTTTGCTGGGTGCAGCAGTCAGTGTAGGTGCCCTGGGAGTCTGAGCCAGTGCCTAACTGCATGTCTCAGGTCAGGACCAAGGTCAGAGCTCATCTGCTGGGTGCAGCAGTCAGTGTAGGTGCCCTGGGAGTCTGAGCCAGTGCCTGCCTGCATCTCTCAGGTCAGGACCAAGGTCAGAGCTCGTCTGCTGGGTGCAGCAGTCAGTGGAGGTACCCTGGGAGTCTTAAGCAGTGCCTGCCTGCATGTCTCAGGTCAGGACCAAGGTCAGAGCTCATCTGCTGGGTGAAGCAGCAAGTGTAGGTGCCCTTGGAGTCTGAGCCAGTGCCTGCCTACATGTCAATGCCCAGGTGAAAGCTCGTCTGCTGGGTGCAGCAGTCAGTGTAGGTGCCCTGGGAGTCTGAGCCAGTGCCTGCCTACATGTCTCAGGTCAAGACCAAGGTCAGAGCTCGTCTGCTGGGTGCAGCAGTCAGTGTAGGTGCCCTGGGAGTCTGAGCCAGTGCCTGCCTGCATCTCTCAGGTCAGGACCAAGGTCAGAGCTCGTCTGCTGTGTGCAGCAGTCAGTGGAGGTACCATGGGAGTCTGAGCCAGTGTCTGCCTGCATCTCTCAGGTCAGGACCAAGGTCAGAGCTCATCTGCTGGGTGCAGCAGTCAGTGTAGGTGCCCTGGGAGTCTGAGCCAGTGTCTGCCTGCATCTCTCAGGTCAGGACCAAGGTCAGAGCTCGTCTGCTGGGTGCAGCAGTCAGTGGAGGTACCCTGGGAGTCTGAAGCAGTGCCTGCCTGCATGTCTCAGGTCAGGACCAAGGTCAGAGCTCATCTGCTGGGTGAAGCAGCAAGTGTAGGTGCCCTTGGAGTCTGAGCCAGTGCCTGCCTACATGTCACTGCCCAGGTGAGTGCTCGTCTGCTGGGTGCAGCAGTCAGTGTAGGTGCCCTGGGAGTCTGAGCCAGTGCCTGCCTACATGTCTCAGGTCAAGACCAAGGTCAGAGCTCGTCTGCTGGGTGCAGCAGTCAGTGTAGGTGCCCTGGTAGTCTGAGCAAGTGCCTGCCTTCATGTCTCTGCCCAGGTCAGAGCTCGTCTGCTGGATGCAGCAGTCATTCGAGGTGCCCTGGGAGTCTGAGCCAGTGCCTGCTTGCATGTCACTGCCCAGGTGAGAGCTTGTCTGCTGGGTGCAGCAGTCAGTGTAGGTGCCCTGGTAGTATGAGCAAGTAGCTGCCTGCATGTCTCAGGTCAGGACCATGGTCAGAGATCGTCTGCTGGATGCAGCAGTCAGTGGAGGTACCCTGGGAGTCTGAAGCAGTGCCTGCCTGCATGTCTCAGGTCAGGACCAAGGTCAGAGCTCATCTGCTGGGTGAAGCAGCAAGTGTAGGTGCCCTTGGAGTCTGAGCCATTGCCTGCCTGCATGTCACTGCCCAGATGATAGCTCGTTTGCTGGGTGCAGCAGTCAGTGTAGGTGCCCTGGGAGTCTGAGCCAGTGCCTAACTGCATGTCTCAGGTCAGGACCAAGGTCAGAGCTCATCTGCTGGGTGCAGCAGTCAGTGTAGGTGCCCTGGGAGTCTGAGCCAGTGCCTGCCTGCATCTCTCAGGTCAGGACCAAGGTCAGAGCTCGTCTGCTGGGTGCAGCAGTCAGTGGAGGTACCCTGGGAGTCTTAAGCAGTGCCTGCCTGCATGTCTCAGGTCAGGACCAAGGTCAGAGCTCATCTGCTGGGTGAAGCAGCAAGTGTAGGTGCCCTTGGAGTCTGAGCCAGTGCCTGCCTACATGTCACTGCCCAGGTGAAACCTCGTCTGCTGGGTGCAGCAGTCAGTGTAGGTGCCCTGGGAGTCTGAGCCAGTGCCTGCCTACATGTCTCAGGTCAAGACCAAGGTCAGAGCTCGTCTGCTGGGTGCAGCAGTCAGTGTAGGTGCCCTGGTAGTCTGAGCAAGTACCTGCCTGCATGTCTCTGCCCAGGTCAGAGCTTGTCTGCTGGATGCAGCAGTCATTCGAGGTGCCCTGGGAGTCTGAGCCAGTGCCTGCTTGCATGTCACTGCCCAGGTGAGAGCTTGTCTGCTGGGTGCAGCAGTCAGTGTAGATGCCCTGGTAGTATGGTCAAGTAGCTGCCTGCATGTCTCAGGTCAGGACCAAGGTCAGAGCTCATCTGCTGGGTGAAGCAGCAAGTGTAGGTGCCCTTGGAGTCTGAGCCAGTGCCTGCCTGCATGTCACTGCCCAGTTGAGAGCTCGTCTGCTGGGTGCAGCAGTCAGTGTAGGTGCCCTGGGAGTCTGAGCCAGTGCCTGCCTACATGTCTCAGGTCAAGACCAAGGTCAGAGCTCGTCTGCTGGGTGCAGCAGTCAGTGTAGGTGCCCTGGTAGTCTGAGCAAGTGCCTGCCTGCATGTCTCTGCCCAGGTCAGAGCTCGTCTTCTGGATGCAGCAGTCATTCGAGGTGCCCTGGGAGTTTGAGCCAGTGCCTGCTTGCATGTCACTGCCCAGGTGAGAGCTCGTCTGCTGGGTGCAGCAGTCAGTGTAGGTGCCCTGGTAGTATGAGCAAGTGCCTGCCTGCTAGTCTCAGGTCAGGACCATGGTCAGAGATCGTCTGCTGGGTGCAGCAGTCAGTGGAGGTACCCTGGGAGTCTGAGCCAGTGCCTGCCTGCATGTCTCAGGTCAGGACCAAGGTCAGAGCTCATCTGGTGGATGTAGCAGCAAGTGTAGGTGCCCTGGGAGTCTAAGCCAGTGCCTGCCTGCATGTCACTGCCCAGGTGAGAGCTCGTCTGCTGGGTGCAGCAGTCAGTGTAGGTGCCCTGGGAGTCTGAGCCAGTGCCTGTCTGCATGTTACTGCCAAGGTGAGAGCTCATCTGCTGGGTGCAGCAGTCGGTGTAGGTGCCCTGGGAGTCTGAGCCAGTGCCTGCCTGCATGTCACTGCCCAGGTGAGAGCTCGTCTGCTGGATGCAGCAGTCAGTGTAGGTGCCCTTGGAGTCTGAGCCAGTGCCTGCCTGCATGTCACTGCCCAGATGATAGCTCGTTTGCTGGGTGCAGCAGTCAGTGTAGGTGCCCTGGGAGTCTGAGCCAGTGCCTGCCTGCATGTCACTGCCCAGGTGAGAGCTCGTCTGCTGGATGCAGCAGTCAGTGTAGGTGCCCTTGGAGTCTGAGCCAGTGCCTGCCTTCATGTCTCAGGTCAGGTGCAGCAGGAAGTGTAGGTGCCCTGGGAGTCTGAGCCAGTGCCTGCCTGGCTGTCACTGCCCAAGTGAGAGCTCATCTGCTGGGTGCAGCAGTCAGTGTAGGTGCCCTGGGAGTCTGAGCCAGTGCCTGCCTACATGTCTCAGGTCAGGACCAAGGTCAGAGCTCGTCTGCTGGGTGCAGCAGTCAGTGTAGGTTCCCTGGGAGTCGGAGCCAGTGCCTGCCTGCATCTCTCAGGTCAGGACCAAGGTCAGAGCTCGTCTGCTGGGTGCAGCAGTCAGTGGAGGTACCCTGGGAGTCTGAGCCAGTGCCTGCCTGCATGTCTCAGGTCAGGACCAAGGTCAGAGCTCATCTGCTGGGTGAAGCAGCAAGTGTAGGTGCCCTGGGAGTCTGAGCCAGTGCCTGCCTGCATGTCACTGCCCAGGTGAGAGCTTGTCTGCTGGGTGCAGCAGTCAGTGTAGGTGCCCTGGGAGTCTGAGCCAGTGCCTGCCTGCATGTCACTGCCCAGGTGAGAGCTCGTCTGCTGGATGCAGCAGTCAGTGTAGGTGCCCTGGGAGTCTGAGCCAGTGCCTGCCTTCAGGTCTCAGGTCAGGTGCAGCAGGAAGTGTAGGTGCCCTGGAAGTCTCAGCCAGTGCCTGCTGGCATGTCACTGCCCAGGTGAGAGCTCGGTTGCTGGGTGCAGCAGTCAGTGTAGGTGCCCTGGGAGTCTGAGCCAGTGCCTGCCTGCATGTCTCAGGTCAGGACCGAGGTCAGAGCTCATCTGCTGGGTGCAGCAGTCAGTGTAGGTGCCCTGGAAGTCTGAGCCAGTGCCTGCCTGCATGCCTCAGGTCAGGACCAAGGTCAGAGCTCGTCTGCTGGGTGAAGCAGCAAGTGTAGGTGCCCTGGGAGTCTGAGCCAGTGCCTGCCTGGCTGTCACTGCCCAAGTGAGAGCTCATCTGCTGGGTGCAGCAGTCAGTGTAGGTGCCCTGGGAGTCTGAGCCAGTGCCTGCCTACATGTCTCAGGTCCTGACCAAGGTCAGAGCTCGTCTGCTGGGTGCAGCAGTCAGTGTAGGTTCCCTGGGAGTCTGAGCCAGTGCCTGCCTGCATCTCTCAGGTCAGGACCAAGGTCAGAGCTCGTCTGCTGGTTGCAGCAGTCAGTGGAGGTACCCTGGGAGTCTGAGCCAGTGCCTGCCTGCATGTCTCAGGTCAGGACCAAGGTCAGAGCTCATCTGCTGAGTGAAGCAGCAAGTGTAGGTGCCCTGGGAGTCTGAGCCAGTGCCTGCCTGCATGTCACTGCCCAGGTGAGAGCTCGTCTGCTGGATGCAGCAGTCAGTGTAGGTGCCCTTGGAGTCTGAGCCAGTGCCTGCCTTCATGTCTCAGGTCAGGTGCAGCAGGAAGTGTAGGTGCCCTGGGAGTCTGAGCCAGTGCCTGCCTGGCTGTCACTGCCCAAGTGAGAGCTCATCTGCTGGGTGCAGCAGTCAGTGTAGGTGCCCTGGGAGTCTGAGCCAGTGCCTGCCTACATGTCTCAGGTCAGGACCAAGGTCAGAGCTCGTCTGCTGGGTGCAGCAGTCAGTGTAGGTTCCCTGGGAGTCGGAGCCAGTGCCTGCCTGCATCTCTCAGGTCAGGACCAAGGTCAGAGCTCGTCTGCTGGGTGCAGCAGTCAGTGGAGGTACCCTGGGAGTCTGAGCCAGTGCCTGCCTGCATGTCTCAGGTCAGGACCAAGGTCAGAGCTCATCTGCTGGGTGAAGCAGCAAGTGTAGGTGCCCTGGGAGTCTGAGCCAGTGCCTGCCTGCATGTCACTGCCCAGGTGAGAGCTTGTCTGCTGGGTGCAGCAGTCAGTGTAGGTGCCCTGGGAGTCTGAGCCAGTGCCTGCCTGCATGTCACTGCCCAGGTGAGAGCTCGTCTGCTGGATGCAGCAGTCAGTGTAGGTGCCCTGGGAGTCTGAGCCAGTGCCTGCCTTCAGGTCTCAGGTCAGGTGCAGCAGGAAGTGTAGGTGCCCTGGAAGTCTCAGCCAGTGCCTGCTGGCATGTCACTGCCCAGGTGAGAGCTCGGTTGCTGGGTGCAGCAGTCAGTGTAGGTGCCCTGGGAGTCTGAGCCAGTGCCTGCCTGCATGTCTCAGGTCAGGACCGAGGTCAGAGCTCATCTGCTGGGTGCAGCAGTCAGTGTAGGTGCCCTGGAAGTCTGAGCCAGTGCCTGCCTGCATGCCTCAGGTCAGGACCAAGGTCAGAGCTCGTCTGCTGGGTGAAGCAGCAAGTGTAGGTGCCCTGGGAGTCTGAGCCAGTGCCTGCCTGGCTGTCACTGCCCAAGTGAGAGCTCATCTGCTGGGTGCAGCAGTCAGTGTAGGTGCCCTGGGAGTCTGAGCCAGTGCCTGCCTACATGTCTCAGGTCCTGACCAAGGTCAGAGCTCGTCTGCTGGGTGCAGCAGTCAGTGTAGGTTCCCTGGGAGTCTGAGCCAGTGCCTGCCTGCATCTCTCAGGTCAGGACCAAGGTCAGAGCTCGTCTGCTGGGTGCAGCAGTCAGTGGAGGTGCCCTGGGATTCTGAGCCAGTGTCTGCCTGCATGTCACTGCCCAGGTGAGAGCTCGTCTGCTGGGTGCAGCAGTCAGTGTAGGTGCCCTGGGAGTCTGAGCCAGTGCCTGCCTGCATGTCACTGCCCAGGTGAGAGCTCGTCTGCTGGGTGCAGCAGTCAGTATAGGTGCCCTGGTAGTCTGAGCAAGTGCCTGCCTGCATGTCTCAGGTCAGGACCATGGTCAGAGCTCGTCTGCTGGGTGCAGCAGTCATTCAAGGTGCCCTGGGAGTCTGAGCCAGTGCTTGCCTGCATGTCTTAGGTCAGGACCAAGGTCAGAGCTCATCTGCTGGGTGCAGCAGTCAGTGTAGGTGCCCTGGTAGTCTGAGCCAGTGCCTGCTTGCATGTCACTGCCCAGGTGAGAGCTCGTCTGCTTGGTGCAGCAGTCAGTGTAGGTGCCCTGGTAGTCTGAGCAAGTGCCTGCCTGCATGTCTCAGGTCAGGACCAAGGTCAGAGCTCGTCTGCTGGGTGCAGCAGTCAGTGGAGGTACCCTGGGAGTCTGAGCCAGTGCGTGCCTGCATGTCTCAGGTCAGGACCAAGGTCAGAGCTCATCTGCTGGGTGCAGCAGTCAGTGTAGGTGCCCTGGGAGTCTGAGCCAGTGCCTGCCTGCATGTCACTGCACAGGTGAGAGCTCGTCTGCTGGGTGCAGCAGTCAGTGTAGGTGCCCTGGTAGTCTGAGCAAGTGCCTGCCTGCATGTCTCTGCCCAGGTTAGAGCTCGTCTGCTGGGTGCAGCAGTCATTCAAGGTGCCCTGGGAGTCTGAGCCAGTGCTTGCCTGCATGTCTCAGGTCAGGACCAAGGTCAGAGCTCATCTGCTGGGTGCAGCAGTCAGTGTAGGTGCCCTGGGAGTCTGAGCCAGTGCCTGCTTGCATGTAACTGCCCAGGTGAGAGCTCGTCTGCTGGGTGCAGCAGTGAGTGTAGGTGCCCTGGTAGTCTGAGCAAGTGCCTGCCTGCATATCTCAGGTCAGGACGAAGGTCAGGGCTCGTCTGCTGGGTGCAGCAGTCAGTGGAGGTGCCGTGGGAGTCTGAGCCAGTGCCTGCCTGCATGTCACTGCCCAGGTGATAGCTCGTTTGCTGGGTGCAGCAGTCAGTGTAGGTGCCCTGGGAGTCTGAGCCAGTGCCTAACTGCATGTCTCAGGTCAGAACCAAGGTCAGAGCTCATCTGCTGGGTGCAGCGGTCAGTGTAGGTGCCCTGGGAGTCTGAGCCAGTGCCTGCCTGCATGTCACTGCCCAGGTGAGAGCTTATCTGCTGAGTGCAGCAGTCAGTGTAGGTGCCCTCGGAGTCTGAGCCAGTGCCTGCCTGCATGTCTCAGGTCAGGACAAAGGTCAGAGCTCATCTGCTGGGTGCAGCAGCTAGTGTAGGTGCCCTGGGAGTCTGAGCCAGTGCCTGCCTGCATGTCACTGCCCAGGTGAGAGCTCGTCTGCTGGGTGCAGCAGTCAGTGTAGGTGCCCTGGGAGTTTGAGCCAGTGCCTGCCTGCTTATCACTGCCCAGGTTAGAGCTCGTCTGCTGGGTGCAGCAGTCAGTATAGGTGCCCTGGGAGTCTGAGCCAGTGCCTGCCTGCATGTCACTGCCCAGGTGAGAGCTTGTCTGCTGGGTGCAGCAGTCAGTGTAGGTGCCCTGGTAGTCTTAGCAAGTGCCTGCCTGCATGTCTCTGCCCAGAGCAGAGCTCGTCTGCTGGGTGCAGCAGTCATTCGAGGTTCCCTGGGAGTCTGAGCCAGTGCTTGCCTGCACGTCTCAGGTCAGAGCTCATCTGCTGGGTGCAGCAGTCAGTGGAGGTGCCCTGGGAGTCCGAGATAGTGCCTGCCTTTATGTCACTGCCCAGTTGAGAGCTCATCTGCTGGGTGCAGTAGTCAGTGGAGGTGCCCTGGGAGTCTGAGTTAGTGACTGCCTTCATGTCACTGCCCAGGTGAGAGCTCGTCTGCTGGGTGCAGCAGTTAGTGTAGGTGCCCTGGGAGTCTGAGCCAGTGCCTGCCTGCATGTCTCAGGTCAGGACCAAGGTCAGAGCTCATCTGCTGGGTGCAGCAGTCAGTGTAGGTGCCCTGTTAGTCTGAGCTAGTGCCTGCCTGCATGTCTCAGGTCAGGACCAAGGTCAGAGCTCATCTGCTGGGTGCAGCAGTCAGTGTAGGTGCCCTGGGAGTCTGAGCCAGTGCCTGCTTGCATGTCACTACCCAGGTGAGAGCTCGTCTGCTGGTTGCAGCAGTCAGTGTAGGTGCCCTGGTAGTCTGAGCAAGTGCCTGCCTGCATGTCTCAGGTCAGGACCAAGGTCAGAGCTCGTCTGCTGGATGCAGCAGTCAGTGTAGGTGCCCTGGGAGTCTGAGCCAGTGCCTGCCTGCATGTCTCAGGTCAGGACCAATGTCAGAGCTCATTTGCTGGGTGTAGCAGTCAGTGTAGGTGCCCTGGGAGTCTGAGCAAGTGCTTGCCTGCATGTCTCAGGTCAGGACCAAGGTCAGAGCTCATCTGCTGGGTGCAGCAGTCAGTGTAGGTGCCCTGGGAGTCTAAGCCAGTGCCTGCTTGCATGTCACTGCCCAGGTGAGAGCTCGTCTGCTGGGTGCAGCAGTGAGTGTAGGTGCCCTGGTAGTCTGAGCAAGTGCCTGCCTGCATATCTCAGGTCAGGGCCAAGGTCAGGGCTCGTCTGCTGGGTGCAGCAGTCAGTGGAGGTGCCGTGGGAGTCTGAGCCAGTGCCTGCCTGCATGTAACTGCCCAGGTGAGAGCTCGTCTGCTGGATGCAGCAGTCAGTTTAGGTGCCCTTGGAGTTTGAGCCAGTGCCTGCCTGCATGTCACTGCCCAGGTGAGAGCTCGTCTGCTGGGTGCAGCAGTCAGTGTAGGTGCCCTGGGAGTCTGAGCCAGTGCCTGCCTGCACGTCTCAGGTCAGGACCAAGGTCAGAGCTCATCTGCTGGGTGCAGCAGTCAGTGTAGGTGCCCTGGGAGTCAGAGCCAGTGCCTGCTTGCATGTCACCTCCCAGGTGAGAGCTCGTTTGCTGGGTGCAGCAGTCAGTGTAGGTGCCCTGGGAGTCTGAGCCAGTGCCTGCCTGCATGTCACCTCCCAGGTGAGAGCTCGTTTGCTGGGTGCAGCAGTCAGTGTACGTGCCCTGGGAGTCTGAGCCAGTGCCTGCATGCATGTCTCAGGTCAGGACCAAGGTCAGAGCTCTTCTGCTGGGTGCAGCAGCTAGTGTAGGTGCCCTGGGAGTCTGAGCCAGTGCCTGCCTGCATGTCACTGCCCAGGTGAGAGCTTGTCTGCTGGGTGCAGCAGTCAGTGTAGGTGCCCTGGGAGTCTGAGCCAGTGCCTGCCTACATGTCTCAGGTCAGGACCAAGGTCAGAGCTTGTCTGCTGGGTGCAGCAGTCAGTGTAGGTGCCCTGGGATTCTGAGCCAGTGTCTGCCTGCATGTCACTGCCCAGGTGAGAGCTCGTCTGCTGGGTGCAGCAGTCAGTGTAGGTGCCCTGGGAGTCTGAGCCAGTGCCTGCCTGCATGTCACTGCCCAGGTGAGAGCTCGTCTGCTGGGTGCAGCAGTCAGTATAGGTGCCCTGGTAGTCTGAGCAAGTGCCTGCCTGCATGTCTCAGGTCAGGACCATGGTCAGAGCTCGTCTGCTGGGTGCAGCAGTCATTCAAGGTGCCCTGGGAGTCTGAGCCAGTGCTTGCCTGCATGTCTTAGGTCAGGACCAAGGTCAGAGCTCATCTGCTGGGTGCAGCAGTCAGTGTAGGTGCCCTGGTAGTCTGAGCCAGTGCCTGCTTGCATGTCACTGCCCAGGTGAGAGCTCGTCTGCTTGGTGCAGCAGTCAGTGTAGGTGCCCTGGTAGTCTGAGCAAGTGCCTGCCTGCATGTCTCAGGTCAGGACCAAGGTCAGAGCTCGTCTGCTGGGTGCAGCAGTCAGTGGAGGTACCCTGGGAGTCTGAGCCAGTGCGTGCCTGCATGTCTCAGGTCAGGACCAAGGTCAGAGCTCATCTGCTGGGTGCAGCAGTCAGTGTAGGTGCCCTGGGAGTCTGAGCCAGTGCCTGCCTGGCTGTCACTGCCCAAGTGAGAGCTCATCTGCTGGGTGCAGCAGTCAGTGTAGGTGCCCTGGGAGTCTGAGCCAGTGCCTTCCTACATGTCTCAGGTCAGGACCAAGGTCAGAGCTCGTCTGCTGGGTGCAGCAGTCAGTGTAGGTTCCCTGGGAGTCTGAGCCAGTGCCTGCCTGCATCTCTCAGGTCAGGACCAAGGTCAGAGCTCGTCTGCTGGGTGCAGCAGTCAGTGGAGGTACCCTGGGAGTCTGAGCCAGTGCCTGCCTGCATGTCTCAGGTCAGGACCAAGGTCAGAGCTCATCTGCTGGGTGAAGCAGCAAGTGTAGGTGCCCTGGGAGTCTGAGCCAGTGCCTGCCTGCATGTCACTGCCCAGGTGAGAGCTTGTCTGCTGGGTGCAGCAGTCAGTGTAGGTGCCCTGGGAGTCTGAGCCAGTGCCTGCCTGCATCTCTCAGGTCAGGACCAAGGTCAGAGCTCGTCTGCTGGGTGCAGCAGTCAGTGGAGGTACCCTGGGAGTCTGAGCCAGTGCCTGCCTGCATGTCACTGCCCAGGTGAGAGCTCGTCTGCTGGTTGCAGCAGTCATTGTAGGTGCCCTGGGAGTTTGAGCCAGTGCCTGCCTGCTTGTCACTGCCCAGGTTAGAGCTCGTCTGCTGGGTGCAGCAGTCAGTATAGGTGCCCTGGGAGTGTGAGCCAGTGCCTGCCTGCATGTCACTGCCCAGGTGAGAGCTTGTCTGCTGGGTGCAGCAGTCAGTGTAGGTGCCCTGGTAGTCTTAGCAAGTGCCTGCCTCCATGTCTCTGCCCAGAGCAGAGCTCGTCTGCTGGGTGCAGCAGTCATTCAAGGTGCCCTGGGAGTCTGAGCAAGTGCTTGCCTTCACATCTCAGGTCAGAGCTCATCTGCTGGGTGCAGCAGTCAGTGGAGGTGCCCTGGGAGTCCGAATAAGTGCCTGCCTTCATGTCACTGCCCAGGTGAGAGCTCATCTGCTGGGTGCAGCAGTCAGTGTAGGTGCCCTGGGAGTCTGAGCCAGTGCCTGCTTGCATGTCACTACCCAGGTGAGAGCTCGTCTGCTGGTTGCAGCAGTCAGTGTAGGTGCCCTGGTAGTCTGAGCAAGTGCCTGCCTGCATGTCTCAGGTCAGGACCAAGGTCAGAGTTCGTCTGCTGGGTGTAGCAGTCAGTGTAGTTGCCCTAGGAGTCTGAGCCAGTGCCTGCTTGAATGTCACTGCCCAGGTGAGAGCTCGTCTGCTGGGTGCAGCAGTCAGTGTAGGTGCCCTGGGAGTCTGAGCCAGTGCCTGCCTGCATCTCTCAGGTCAGGACCAAGGTCAGAGCTCGTCTGCTGTGTGCAGCAGTCAGTGGAGGTACCATGGGAGTCTGAGCCAGTGTCTGCCTGCATCTCTCAGGTCAGGACCAAGGTCAGAGCTCATCTGCTGGGTGCAGCAGTCAGTGTAGGTGCCCTGGGAGTCTGAGCCAGTGTCTGCCTGCATCTCTCAGGTCAGGACCAAGGTCAGAGCTCGTCTGCTGGGTGCAGCAGTCAGTGGAGGTACCCTGGGAGTCTGAAGCAGTGCCTGCCTGCATGTCTCAGGTCAGGACCAAGGTCAGAGCTCATCTGCTGGGTGAAGCAGCAAGTGTAGGTGCCCTTGGAGTCTGAGCCAGTGCCTGCCTACATGTCACTGCCCAGGTGAGTGCTCGTCTGCTGGGTGCAGCAGTCAGTGTAGGTGCCCTGGGAGTCTGAGCCAGTGCCTGCCTACATGTCTCAGGTCAAGACCAAGGTCAGAGCTCGTCTGCTGGGTGCAGCAGTCATTGTAGGTGCCCTGGTAGTCTGAGCAAGTGCCTGCCTTCATGTCTCTGCCCAGGTCAGAGCTCGTCTGCTGGATGCAGCAGTCATTCGAGGTGCCCTGGGAGTCTGAGCCAGTGCCTGCTTGCATGTCACTGCCCAGGTGAGAGCTTGTCTGCTGGGTGCAGCAGTCAGTGTAGGTGCCCTGGTAGTATGAGCAAGTAGCTGCCTGCATGTCTCAGGTCAGGACCATGGTCAGAGATCGTCTGCTGGATGCAGCAGTCAGTGGAGGTACCCTGGGAGTCTGAAGCAGTGCCTGCCTGCATGTCTCAGGTCAGGACCAAGGTCAGAGCTCATCTGCTGGGTGAAGCAGCAAGTGTAGGTGCCCTTGGAGTCTGAGCCATTGCCTGCCTGCATGTCACTGCCCAGATGATAGCTCGTTTACTGGGTGCAGCAGTCAGTGTAGGTGCCCTGGGAGTCTGAGCCAGTGCCTAACTGCATGTCTCAGGTCAGGACCAAGGTCAGAGCTCATCTGCTGGGTGCAGCAGTCAGTGTAGGTGCCCTGGGAGTCTGAGCCAGTGCCTGCCTGCATCTCTCAGGTCAGGACCAAGGTCAGAGCTCGTCTGCTGGGTGCAGCAGTCAGTGGAGGTACCCTGGGAGTCTTAAGCAGTGCCTGCCTGCATGTCTCAGGTCAGGACCAAGGTCAGAGCTCATCTGCTGGGTGAAGCAGCAAGTGTAGGTGCCCTTGGAGTCTGAGCCAGTGCCTGCCTACATGTCACTGCCCAGGTGAAAGCTCGTCTGCTGGGTGCAGCAGTCAGTGTAGGTGCCCTGGGAGTCTGAGCCAGTGCCTGCCTACATGTCTCAGGTCAAGACCAAGGTCAGAGCTCGTCTGCTGGGTGCAGCAGTCAGTGTAGGTGCCCTGGTAGTCTGAGCAAGTACCTGCCTGCATGTCTCTGCCCAGGTCAGAGCTCGTCTGCTGGATGCAGCAGTCATTCGAGGTGCCCTGGGAGTCTGAGCCAGTGCCTGCTTGCATGTCACTGCCCAGGTGAGAGCTTGTCTGCTGGGTGCAGCAGTCAGTGTAGGTGCCCTGGTAGTATGGTCAAGTAGCTGCCTGCATGTCTCAGGTCAGGACCAAGGTCAGAGCTCATCTGCTGGGTGAAGCAGCAAGTGTAGGTGCCCTTGGAGTCTGAGCCAGTGCCTGCCTGCATGTCACTGCCCAGGTGAGAGCTCGTCTGCTGGGTGCAGCAGTCAGTGTAGGTGCCCTGGGAGTCTGAGCCAGTGCCTGCCTACATGTCTCAGGTCAAGACCAAGGTCAGAGCTCGTCTGCTGGGTGCAGCAGTCAGTGTAGGTGCCCTGGTAGTCTGAGCAAGTGCCTGCCTTCATGTCTCTGCCCAGGTCAGAGCTCGTCTGCTGGATGCAGCAGTCATTCGAGGTGCCCTGGGAGTCTGAGCCAGTGCCTGCTTGCATGTCACTGCCCAGGTGAGAGCTTGTCTGCTGGGTGCAGCAGTCAGTGTAGGTGCCCTGGTAGTATGAGCAAGTAGCTGCCTGCATGTCTCAGGTCAGGACCATGGTCAGAGATCGTCTGCTGGATGCAGCAGTCAGTGGAGGTACCCTGGGAGTCTGAAGCAGTGCCTGCCTGCATGTCTCAGGTCAGGACCAAGGTCAGAGCTCATCTGCTGGGTGAAGCAGCAAGTGTAGGTGCCCTTGGAGTCTGAGCCAGTGCCTGCCTACATGTCACTGCCCAGGTGAAAGCTCGTCTGCTGGGTGCAGCAGTCAGTGTAGGTGCCCTGGGAGTCTGAGCCAGTGCCTGCCTACATGTCTCAGGTCAAGACCAAGGTCAGAGCTCGTCTGCTGGGTGCAGCAGTCAGTGTAGGTGCCCTGGTAGTCTGAGCAAGTGCCTGCCTGCATGTCTCTGCCCAGGTCAGAGCTCGTCTGCTGGATGCAGCAGTCATTCGAGGTGCCCTGGGAGTCTGAGCCAGTAACTGCTTGCATGTCACTGCCCAGGTGAGAGCTTGTCTGCTGGGTGCAGCAGTCAGTGTAGGTGCCCTGGTAGTGTGAGCAAGTAGCTGCCTGCATGTCTCAGGTCAGGACCAAGGTCAGAGCTCATCTGCTGGGTGAAGCAGCAAGTGTAGGTGCCCTTGGAGTCTGAGCCAGTGCCTGCCTGCATGTCACTGCCCAGGTGAGAGCTCGTCTGCTGGGTGCAGCAGTCAGTGTAGGTGCCCTGGGAGTCTGAGCCAGTGCCTGCCTACATGTCTCAGGTCAAGACCAAGGTCAGAGCTCGTCTGCTGGGTGCAGCAGTCAGTGTAGGTGCCCTGGTAGTCTGAGCAAGTGCCTGCTTGCATGTCTCTGCCCAGGTCAGAGCTGGTCTTCTGGATGCAGCAGTCATTCGAGGTGCCCTGGGAGTTTGAGCCAGTGCCTGCTTGCATGTCACTGCCCAGGTGAGAGCTCGTCTGCTGGGTGCAGCAGTCAGTGTAGGTACCCTGGCAGTATGAGCAAGTGCCTGCCTGCTAGTCTCAGGTCAGGACCATGGTCAGAGATCGTCTGCTGGGTGCAGCAGTCAGTGGAGGTACCCTGGGAGTCTGAGCCAGTGCCTGCCTGCATGTCTCAGGTCAGGACCAAGGTCAGAGCTCATCTGGTGGATGTAGCAGCAAGTGTAGGTGCCCTGGGAGTCTAAGCCAGTGCCTGCCTGCATGTCACCGCCCAGTTGAGAGCTCGTCTGCTGGGTGCAGCAGTCAGTGTAGGTGCCCTGGGAGTCTGAGCCAGTGCCTGTCTGCATGTTACTACCAAGGTGAGAGCTCATCTGCTGGGTGCAGCAGTCGGTGTAGGTGCCCTGGGAGTCTGAGCCAGTGCCTGCCTGCATGTCACTGCCCAGGTGAGAGCTCGTCTGCTGGATGCAGCAGTCAGTGTAGGTGCCCTTGGAGTCTGAGCCAGTGCCTGCCTGCAAGTCTCAGGTCAGGACCAAGGTCAGAGCTCATCTGCTGGGTACAGCAGTCAGTGTAGGTGCCCTGGGAGTCTGAGCCAGTGCCTGCCTTCATGTCTCAGGTGAGGTGCAGCAGGAAGTGTAGGTGCCCTGGAAGTCTCAGCCAGTGCCTGCTTGCATGTCACTGCCCAGGTGAGAGCTCGGTTGCTGGGTGCAGCAGTCAGTGTAGGTGCCCTGGGAGTCTGAGCCAGTGCCTGCCTGCATGTCTCAGGTCAGGACCAAGGTCAGAGCTCATCTGCTGGGTGCAGCAGTCAGTGTAGGTGCCCTGGAAGTCTGAGCCAGTGCCTGCCTGCATGTCTCAGGTCAGGACCAAGGTCAAAGCTCATCTGCTGGGTGCAGCAGTCAGTGGAGGTGCCCTGGGAGTCCGAGTTAGTGCCTGCCTTCATGTCACTGCCCAGGTGAGAGCTCATCTGCTGGGTGCAGCAGTCAGTGTAGGTGCCCTGGGAGTCTGAGCCAGTGCCTGCCTGCATGTCACTGCCCAGGTGAGAGCTCGTCTGCTGGGTGCAGCAGTCAGTGTAGGTGCCCTGGGAGTCTGAGCCAGTGCCTGCCTGCATGCCTCAGGTCAGGACCAAGGTCAGAGCTCGTCTGCTGGGTGAAGCAGCAAGTGTAGGTGCCCTGGGAGTCTGAGCCAGTGCCTGCCTGGCTGTCACTGCCCAAGTGAGAGCTCATCTGCTGGGTGCAGCAGTCAGTGTAGGTGCCCTGGGAGTCTGAGCCAGTGCCTGCCTACATGTCTCAGGTCAGGACCAAGGTCAGAGCTCGTCTGCTGGGTGCAGCAGTCAGTGTAGGTTCCCTGGGAGTCTGAGCCAGTGCCTGCCTGCATCTCTCAGGTCAGGACCAAGGTCAGAGCTCGTCTGCTGGGTGCAGCAGTCAGTGGAGGTACCCTGGGAGTCTGAGCCAGTGCCTGCCTGCATGTCTCAGGTCAGGACCAAGGTCAGAGCTCATCTGCTGGGTGAAGCAGCAAGTGTAGGTGCCCTGGGAGTCTGAGCCAGTGCCTGCCTGCATGTCACTGCCCAGGTGAGAGCTTGTCTGCTGGGTGCAGCAGTCAGTGTAGGTGCCCTGGGAGTCTGAGCCAGTGCCTGCCTGCATCTCTCAGGTCAGGACCAAGGTCAGAGCTCGTCTGCTGGGTGCAGCAGTCAGTGGAGGTACCCTGGGAGTCTGAGCCAGTGCCTGCCTGCATGTCACTGCCCAGGTGAGAGCTCGTCTGCTGGTTGCAGCAGTCATTGTAGGTTCCCTGGGAGTTTGAGCCAGTGCCTGCCTGCTTGTCACTGCCCAGGTTAGAGCTCGTCTGCTGGGTGCAGCAGTCAGTATAGGTGCCCTGGGAGTCTGAGCCAGTGCCTGCCTGCATGTCACTGCCCAGGTGAGAGCTTGTCTGCTGGGTGCAGCAGTCAGTGTAGGTGCCCTGGTAGTCTTAGCAAGTGCCTGCCTCCATGTCTCTGCCCAGAGCAGAGCTCGTCTGCTGGGTGCAGCCGTCATTCGAGGTTACCTGGGAGTCTGAGCAAGTGCTTGCCTTCACATCTCAGGTCAGAGCTCATCTGCTGGGTGCAGCAGTCAGTGGAGGTGCCCTGGGAGTCCGAATAAGTGCCTGCCTTCATGTCACTGCCCAGGTGAGAGCTCATCTGCTGGGTGCAGCAGTCAGTGTAGGTGCCCTGGGAGTCTGAGCCAGTGCCTGCTTGCATGTCACTACCCAGGTGAGAGCTCGTCTGCTGGTTGCAGCAGTCAGTGTAGGTGCCCTGGTAGTCTGAGCAAGTGCCTGCCTGCATGTCTCAGGTCAGGACCAAGGTCAGAGTTCGTCTGCTGGGTGTAGCAGTCAGTGTAGTTGCCCTAGGAGTCTGAGCCAGTGCCTACTTGAATGTCACTGCCCAGGTGAGAGCTCGTCTGCTGGGTGCAGCAGTCAGTGTAGGTGCCCTGGGAGTCTGAGCCAGTGCCTGCCTGCATCTCTCAGGTCAGGACCAAGGTCAGAGCTCGTCTGCTGTGTGCAGCAGTCAGTGGAGGTACCATGGGAGTCTGAGCCAGTGTCTGCCTGCATCTCTCAGGTCAGGACCAAGGTCAGAGCTCATCTGCTGGGTGCAGCAGTCAGTGTAGGTGCCCTGGGAGTCTGAGCCAGTGTCTGCCTGCATCTCTCAGGTCAGGACCAAGGTCAGAGCTCGTCTGCTGGGTGCAGCAGTCAGTGGAGGTACCCTGGGAGTCTGAAGCAGTGCCTGCCTGCATGTCTCAGGTCAGGACCAAGGTCAGAGCTCATCTGCTGGGTGAAGCAGCAAGTGTAGGTGCCCTTGGAGTCTGAGCCAGTGCCTGCCTACATGTCACTGCCCAGGTGAGTGCTCGTCTGCTGGGTGCAGCAGTCAGTGTAGGTGCCCTGGGAGTCTGAGCCAGTGCCTGCCTACATGTCTCAGGTCAAGACCAAGGTCAGAGCTCGTCTGCTGGGTGCAGCAGTCAGTGTAGGTGCCCTGGTAGTCTGAGCAAGTGCCTGCCTTCATGTCTCTGCCCAGGTCAGAGCTCGTCTGCTGGATGCAGCAGTCATTCGAGGTGCCCTGGGAGTCTGAGCCAGTGCCTGCTTGCATGTCACTGCCCAGGTGAGAGCTTGTCTGCTGGGTGCAGCAGTCAGTGTAGGTGCCCTGGTAGTATGAGCAAGTAGCTGCCTGCATGTCTCAGGTCAGGACCATGGTCAGAGATCGTCTGCTGGATGCAGCAGTCAGTGGAGGTACCCTGGGAGTCTGAAGCAGTGCCTGCCTGCATGTCTCAGGTCAGGACCAAGGTCAGAGCTCATCTGCTGGGTGAAGCAGCAAGTGTAGGTGCCCTTGGAGTCTGAGCCATTGCCTGCCTGCATGTCACTGCCCAGATGATAGCTCGTTTGCTGGGTGCAGCAGTCAGTGTAGGTGCCCTGGGAGTCTGAGCCAGTGCCTAACTGCATGTCTCAGGTCAGGACCAAGGTCAGAGCTCATCTGCTGGGTGCAGCAGTCAGTGTAGGTGCCCTGGGAGTCTGAGCCAGTGCCTGCCTGCATCTCTCAGGTCAGGACCAAGGTCAGAGCTCGTCTGCTGGGTGCAGCAGTCAGTGGAGGTACCCTGGGAGTCTTAAGCAGTGCCTGCCTGCATGTCTCAGGTCAGGACCAAGGTCAGAGCTCATCTGCTGGGTGAAGCAGCAAGTGTAGGTGCCCTTGGAGTCTGAGCCAGTGCCTGCCTACATGTCAATGCCCAGGTGAAAGCTCGTCTGCTGGGTGCAGCAGTCAGTGTAGGTGCCCTGGGAGTCTGAGCCAGTGCCTGCCTACATGTCTCAGGTCAAGACCAAGGTCAGAGCTCGTCTGCTGGGTGCAGCAGTCAGTGTAGGTGCCCTGGGAGTCTGAGCCAGTGCCTGCCTGCATCTCTCAGGTCAGGACCAAGGTCAGAGCTCGTCTGCTGTGTGCAGCAGTCAGTGGAGGTACCATGGGAGTCTGAGCCAGTGTCTGCCTGCATCTCTCAGGTCAGGACCAAGGTCAGAGCTCATCTGCTGGGTGCAGCAGTCAGTGTAGGTGCCCTGGGAGTCTGAGCCAGTGTCTGCCTGCATCTCTCAGGTCAGGACCAAGGTCAGAGCTCGTCTGCTGGGTGCAGCAGTCAGTGGAGGTACCCTGGGAGTCTGAAGCAGTGCCTGCCTGCATGTCTCAGGTCAGGACCAAGGTCAGAGCTCATCTGCTGGGTGAAGCAGCAAGTGTAGGTGCCCTTGGAGTCTGAGCCAGTGCCTGCCTACATGTCACTGCCCAGGTGAGTGCTCGTCTGCTGGGTGCAGCAGTCAGTGTAGGTGCCCTGGGAGTCTGAGCCAGTGCCTGCCTACATGTCTCAGGTCAAGACCAAGGTCAGAGCTCGTCTGCTGGGTGCAGCAGTCAGTGTAGGTGCCCTGGTAGTCTGAGCAAGTGCCTGCCTTCATGTCTCTGCCCAGGTCAGAGCTCGTCTGCTGGATGCAGCAGTCATTCGAGGTGCCCTGGGAGTCTGAGCCAGTGCCTGCTTGCATGTCACTGCCCAGGTGAGAGCTTGTCTGCTGGGTGCAGCAGTCAGTGTAGGTGCCCTGGTAGTATGAGCAAGTAGCTGCCTGCATGTCTCAGGTCAGGACCATGGTCAGAGATCGTCTGCTGGATGCAGCAGTCAGTGGAGGTACCCTGGGAGTCTGAAGCAGTGCCTGCCTGCATGTCTCAGGTCAGGACCAAGGTCAGAGCTCATCTGCTGGGTGAAGCAGCAAGTGTAGGTGCCCTTGGAGTCTGAGCCATTGCCTGCCTGCATGTCACTGCCCAGATGATAGCTCGTTTGCTGGGTGCAGCAGTCAGTGTAGGTGCCCTGGGAGTCTGAGCCAGTGCCTAACTGCATGTCTCAGGTCAGGACCAAGGTCAGAGCTCATCTGCTGGGTGCAGCAGTCAGTGTAGGTGCCCTGGGAGTCTGAGCCAGTGCCTGCCTGCATCTCTCAGGTCAGGACCAAGGTCAGAGCTCGTCTGCTGGGTGCAGCAGTCAGTGGAGGTACCCTGGGAGTCTTAAGCAGTGCCTGCCTGCATGTCTCAGGTCAGGACCAAGGTCAGAGCTCATCTGCTGGGTGAAGCAGCAAGTGTAGGTGCCCTTGGAGTCTGAGCCAGTGCCTGCCTACATGTCACTGCCCAGGTGAAACCTCGTCTGCTGGGTGCAGCAGTCAGTGTAGGTGCCCTGGGAGTCTGAGCCAGTGCCTGCCTACATGTCTCAGGTCAAGACCAAGGTCAGAGCTCGTCTGCTGGGTGCAGCAGTCAGTGTAGGTGCCCTGGTAGTCTGAGCAAGTACCTGCCTGCATGTCTCTGCCCAGGTCAGAGCTCGTCTGCTGGATGCAGCAGTCATTCGAGGTGCCCTGGGAGTCTGAGCCAGTGCCTGCTTGCATGTCACTGCCCAGGTGAGAGCTTGTCTGCTGGGTGCAGCAGTCAGTGTAGATGCCCTGGTAGTATGGTCAAGTAGCTGCCTGCATGTCTCAGGTCAGGACCAAGGTCAGAGCTCATCTGCTGGGTGAAGCAGCAAGTGTAGGTGCCCTTGGAGTCTGAGCCAGTGCCTGCCTGCATGTCACTGCCCAGGTGAGAGCTCGTCTGCTGGGTGCAGCAGTCAGTGTAGGTGCCCTGGGAGTCTGAGCCAGTGCCTGCCTACATGTCTCAGGTCAAGACCAAGGTCAGAGCTCGTCTGCTGGGTGCAGCAGTCAGTGTAGGTGCCCTGGTAGTCTGAGCAAGTGCCTGCCTGCATGTCTCTGCCCAGGTCAGAGCTCGTCTTCTGGATGCAGCAGTCATTCGAGGTGCCCTGGGAGTTTGAGCCAGTGCCTGCTTGCATGTCACTGCCCAGGTGAGAGCTCGTCTGCTGGGTGCAGCAGTCAGTGTAGGTGCCCTGGTAGTATGAGCAAGTGCCTGCCTGCTAGTCTCAGGTCAGGACCATGGTCAGAGATCGTCTGCTGGGTGCAGCAGTCAGTGGAGGTACCCTGGGAGTCTGAGCCAGTGCCTGCCTGCATGTCTCAGGTCAGGACCAAGGTCAGAGCTCATCTGGTGGATGTAGCAGCAAGTGTAGGTGCCCTGGGAGTCTAAGCCAGTGCCTGCCTGCATGTCACTGCCCAGGTGAGAGCTCGTCTGCTGGGTGCAGCAGTCAGTGTAGGTGCCCTGGGAGTCTGAGCCAGTGCCTGTCTGCATGTTACTGCCAAGGTGAGAGCTCATCTGCTGGGTGCAGCAGTCGGTGTAGGTGCCCTGGGAGTCTGAGCCAGTGCCTGCCTGCATGTCACTGCCCAGGTGAGAGCTCGTCTGCTGGATGCAGCAGTCAGTGTAGGTGCCCTTGGAGTCTGAGCCAGTGCCTGCCTGCATGTCTCAGGTCAGGACCAAGGTCAGAGCTCATCTGCTGGGTGAAGCAGCAAGTGTAGGTGCCCTTGGAGTCTGAGCCAGTGCCTGCCTACATGTCTCTGCCCAGGTCAGAGCTCGTCTGCTGGATGCAGCAGTCATTCGAGGTGCCCTGGGAGTCTGAGCCAGTGCCTGCTTGCATGTCACTGCCCAGGTGAGAGCTTGTCTGCTGGGTGCAGCAGTCAGTTTAGGTGCCCTGGTAGTATGAGCAAGTAGCTGCCTGCATGTCTCAGGTCAGGACCATGGTCAGAGATCGTCTGCTGGATGCAGCAGTCAGTGGAGGTACCCTGGGAGTCTGAAGCAGTGCCTGCCTGCATGTCTCAGGTCAGGACCAAGGTCAGAGCTCATCTGCTGGGTGAAGCAGCAAGTGTAGGTGCCCTTGGAGTCTGAGCCATTGCCTGCCTGCATGTCACTGCCCAGATGATAGCTCGTTTGCTGGGTGCAGCAGTCAGTGTAGGTGCCCTGGGAGTCTGAGCCAGTGCCTGCCTGCATGTCACTGCCCAGGTGAGAGCTCGTCTGCTGGATGCAGCAGTCAGTGTAGGTGCCCTTGGAGTCTGAGCCAGTGCCTGCCTTCATGTCTCAGGTCAGGTGCAGCAGGAAGTGTAGGTGCCCTGGGAGTCTGAGCCAGTGCCTGCCTGGCTGTCACTGCCCAAGTGAGAGCTCATCTGCTGGGTGCAGCAGTCAGTGTAGGTGCCCTGGGAGTCTGAGCCAGTGCCTGCCTACATGTCTCAGGTCAGGACCAAGGTCAGAGCTCGTCTGCTGGGTGCAGCAGTCAGTGTAGGTTCCCTGGGAGTCGGAGCCAGTGCCTGCCTGCATCTCTCAGGTCAGGACCAAGGTCAGAGCTCGTCTGCTGGGTGCAGCAGTCAGTGGAGGTACCCTGGGAGTCTGAGCCAGTGCCTGCCTGCATGTCTCAGGTCAGGACCAAGGTCAGAGCTCATCTGCTGGGTGAAGCAGCAAGTGTAGGTGCCCTGGGAGTCTGAGCCAGTGCCTGCCTGCATGTCACTGCCCAGGTGAGAGCTTGTCTGCTGGGTGCAGCAGTCAGTGTAGGTGCCCTGGGAGTCTGAGCCAGTGCCTGCCTGCATGTCACTGCCCAGGTGAGAGCTCGTCTGCTGGATGCAGCAGTCAGTGTAGGTGCCCTGGGAGTCTGAGCCAGTGCCTGCCTTCAGGTCTCAGGTCAGGTGCAGCAGGAAGTGTAGGTGCCCTGGAAGTCTCAGCCAGTGCCTGCTGGCATGTCACTGCCCAGGTGAGAGCTCGGTTGCTGGGTGCAGCAGTCAGTGTAGGTGCCCTGGGAGTCTGAGCCAGTGCCTGCCTGCATGTCTCAGGTCAGGACCGAGGTCAGAGCTCATCTGCTGGGTGCAGCAGTCAGTGTAGGTGCCCTGGAAGTCTGAGCCAGTGCCTGCCTGCATGCCTCAGGTCAGGACCAAGGTCAGAGCTCGTCTGCTGGGTGAAGCAGCAAGTGTAGGTGCCCTGGGAGTCTGAGCCAGTGCCTGCCTGGCTGTCACTGCCCAAGTGAGAGCTCATCTGCTGGGTGCAGCAGTCAGTGTAGGTGCCCTGGGAGTCTGAGCCAGTGCCTGCCTACATGTCTCAGGTCCTGACCAAGGTCAGAGCTCGTCTGCTGGGTGCAGCAGTCAGTGTAGGTTCCCTGGGAGTCTGAGCCAGTGCCTGCCTGCATCTCTCAGGTCAGGACCAAGGTCAGAGCTCGTCTGCTGGGTGCAGCAGTCAGTGGAGGTACCCTGGGAGTCTGAGCCAGTGCCTGCCTGCATGTCTCAGGTCAGGACCAAGGTCAGAGCTCATCTGCTGAGTGAAGCAGCAAGTGTAGGTGCCCTGGGAGTCTGAGCCAGTGCCTGCCTGCATGTCACTGCCCAGGTGAGAGCTCGTCTGCTGGATGCAGCAGTCAGTGTAGGTGCCCTTGGAGTCTGAGCCAGTGCCTGCCTTCATGTCTCAGGTCAGGTGCAGCAGGAAGTGTAGGTGCCCTGGGAGTCTGAGCCAGTGCCTGCCTGGCTGTCACTGCCCAAGTGAGAGCTCATCTGCTGGGTGCAGCAGTCAGTGTAGGTGCCCTGGGAGTCTGAGCCAGTGCCTGCCTACATGTCTCAGGTCAGGACCAAGGTCAGAGCTCGTCTGCTGGGTGCAGCAGTCAGTGTAGGTTCCCTGGGAGTCGGAGCCAGTGCCTGCCTGCATCTCTCAGGTCAGGACCAAGGTCAGAGCTCGTCTGCTGGGTGCAGCAGTCAGTGGAGGTACCCTGGGAGTCTGAGCCAGTGCCTGCCTGCATGTCTCAGGTCAGGACCAAGGTCAGAGCTCATCTGCTGGGTGAAGCAGCAAGTGTAGGTGCCCTGGGAGTCTGAGCCAGTGCCTGCCTGCATGTCACTGCCCAGGTGAGAGCTTGTCTGCTGGGTGCAGCAGTCAGTGTAGGTGCCCTGGGAGTCTGAGCCAGTGCCTGCCTGCATGTCACTGCCCAGGTGAGAGCTCGTCTGCTGGATGCAGCAGTCAGTGTAGGTGCCCTGGGAGTCTGAGCCAGTGCCTGCCTTCAGGTCTCAGGTCAGGTGCAGCAGGAAGTGTAGGTGCCCTGGAAGTCTCAGCCAGTGCCTGCTGGCATGTCACTGCCCAGGTGAGAGCTCGGTTGCTGGGTGCAGCAGTCAGTGTAGGTGCCCTGGGAGTCTGAGCCAGTGCCTGCCTGCATGTCTCAGGTCAGGACCGAGGTCAGAGCTCATCTGCTGGGTGCAGCAGTCAGTGTAGGTGCCCTGGAAGTCTGAGCCAGTGCCTGCCTGCATGCCTCAGGTCAGGACCAAGGTCAGAGCTCGTCTGCTGGGTGAAGCAGCAAGTGTAGGTGCCCTGGGAGTCTGAGCCAGTGCCTGCCTGGCTGTCACTGCCCAAGTGAGAGCTCATCTGCTGGGTGCAGCAGTCAGTGTAGGTGCCCTGGGAGTCTGAGCCAGTGCCTGCCTACATGTCTCAGGTCCTGACCAAGGTCAGAGCTCGTCTGCTGGGTGCAGCAGTCAGTGTAGGTTCCCTGGGAGTCTGAGCCAGTGCCTGCCTGCATCTCTCAGGTCAGGACCAAGGTCAGAGCTCGTCTGCTGGGTGCAGCAGTCAGTGGAGGTACCCTGGGAGTCTGAGCCAGTGCCTGCCTGCATGTCTCAGGTCAGGACCAAGGTCAGAGCTCATCTGCTGGGTGAAGCAGCAAGTGTAGGTGCCCTGGGAGTCTGAGCCAGTGCCTGCCTGCATGTCACTGCCCAGGTGAGAGCTTGTCTGCTGGGTGCAGCAGTCAGTGTAGGTGCCCTGGGAGTCTGAGCCAGTGCCTGCCTACATGTCTCAGGTCAGGACCAAGGTCAGAGCTTGTCTGCTGGGTGCAGCAGTCAGTGTAGGTGCCCTGGGATTCTGAGCCAGTGTCTGCCTGCATGTCACTGCCCAGGTGAGAGCTCGTCTGCTGGGTGCAGCAGTCAGTGTAGGTGCCCTGGGAGTCTGAGCCAGTGCCTGCCTGCATGTCACTGCCCAGGTGAGAGCTCGTCTGCTGGGTGCAGCAGTCAGTATAGGTGCCCTGGTAGTCTGAGCAAGTGCCTGCCTGCATGTCTCAGGTCAGGACCATGGTCAGAGCTCGTCTGCTGGGTGCAGCAGTCATTCAAGGTGCCCTGGGAGTCTGAGCCAGTGCTTGCCTGCATGTCTTAGGTCAGGACCAAGGTCAGAGCTCATCTGCTGGGTGCAGCAGTCAGTGTAGGTGCCCTGGTAGTCTGAGCCAGTGCCTGCTTGCATGTCACTGCCCAGGTGAGAGCTCGTCTGCTTGGTGCAGCAGTCAGTGTAGGTGCCCTGGTAGTCTGAGCAAGTGCCTGCCTGCATGTCTCAGGTCAGGACCAAGGTCAGAGCTCGTCTGCTGGGTGCAGCAGTCAGTGGAGGTACCCTGGGAGTCTGAGCCAGTGCGTGCCTGCATGTCTCAGGTCAGGACCAAGGTCAGAGCTCATCTGCTGGGTGCAGCAGTCAGTGTAGGTGCCCTGGGAGTCTGAGCCAGTGCCTGCCTGCATGTCACTGCACAGGTGAGAGCTCGTCTGCTGGGTGCAGCAGTCAGTGTAGGTGCCCTGGTAGTCTGAGCAAGTGCCTGCCTGCATGTCTCTGCCCAGGTTAGAGCTCGTCTGCTGGGTGCAGCAGTCATTCAAGGTGCCCTGGGAGTCTGAGCCAGTGCTTGCCTGCATGTCTCAGGTCAGGACCAAGGTCAGAGCTCATCTGCTGGGTGCAGCAGTCAGTGTAGGTGCCCTGGGAGTCTGAGCCAGTGCCTGCTTGCATGTAACTGCCCAGGTGAGAGCTCGTCTGCTGGGTGCAGCAGTGAGTGTAGGTGCCCTGGTAGTCTGAGCAAGTGCCTGCCTGCATATCTCAGGTCAGGACGAAGGTCAGGGCTCGTCTGCTGGGTGCAGCAGTCAGTGGAGGTGCCGTGGGAGTCTGAGCCAGTGCCTGCCTGCATGTCACTGCCCAGGTGATAGCTCGTTTGCTGGGTGCAGCAGTCAGTGTAGGTGCCCTGGGAGTCTGAGCCAGTGCCTAACTGCATGTCTCAGGTCAGAACCAAGGTCAGAGCTCATCTGCTGGGTGCAGCGGTCAGTGTAGGTGCCCTGGGAGTCTGAGCCAGTGCCTGCCTGCATGTCACTGCCCAGGTGAGAGCTTATCTGCTGAGTGCAGCAGTCAGTGTAGGTGCCCTCGGAGTCTGAGCCAGTGCCTGCCTGCATGTCTCAGGTCAGGACAAAGGTCAGAGCTCATCTGCTGGGTGCAGCAGCTAGTGTAGGTGCCCTGGGAGTCTGAGCCAGTGCCTGCCTGCATGTCACTGCCCAGGTGAGAGCTCGTCTGCTGGGTGCAGCAGTCAGTGTAGGTGCCCTGGGAGTTTGAGCCAGTGCCTGCCTGCTTATCACTGCCCAGGTTAGAGCTCGTCTGCTGGGTGCAGCAGTCAGTATAGGTGCCCTGGGAGTCTGAGCCAGTGCCTGCCTGCATGTCACTGCCCAGGTGAGAGCTTGTCTGCTGGGTGCAGCAGTCAGTGTAGGTGCCCTGGTAGTCTTAGCAAGTGCCTGCCTGCATGTCTCTGCCCAGAGCAGAGCTCGTCTGCTGGGTGCAGCAGTCATTCGAGGTTCCCTGGGAGTCTGAGCCAGTGCTTGCCTGCACGTCTCAGGTCAGAGCTCATCTGCTGGGTGCAGCAGTCAGTGGAGGTGCCCTGGGAGTCCGAGATAGTGCCTGCCTTTATGTCACTGCCCAGTTGAGAGCTCATCTGCTGGGTGCAGTAGTCAGTGGAGGTGCCCTGGGAGTCTGAGTTAGTGACTGCCTTCATGTCACTGCCCAGGTGAGAGCTCGTCTGCTGGGTGCAGCAGTTAGTGTAGGTGCCCTGGGAGTCTGAGCCAGTGCCTGCCTGCATGTCTCAGGTCAGGACCAAGGTCAGAGCTCATCTGCTGGGTGCAGCAGTCAGTGTAGGTGCCCTGTTAGTCTGAGCTAGTGCCTGCCTGCATGTCTCAGGTCAGGACCAAGGTCAGAGCTCATCTGCTGGGTGCAGCAGTCAGTGTAGGTGCCCTGGGAGTCTGAGCCAGTGCCTGCTTGCATGTCACTACCCAGGTGAGAGCTCGTCTGCTGGTTGCAGCAGTCAGTGTAGGTGCCCTGGTAGTCTGAGCAAGTGCCTGCCTGCATGTCTCAGGTCAGGACCAAGGTCAGAGCTCGTCTGCTGGATGCAGCAGTCAGTGTAGGTGCCCTGGGAGTCTGAGCCAGTGCCTGCCTGCATGTCTCAGGTCAGGACCAATGTCAGAGCTCATTTGCTGGGTGTAGCAGTCAGTGTAGGTGCCCTGGGAGTCTGAGCAAGTGCTTGCCTGCATGTCTCAGGTCAGGACCAAGGTCAGAGCTCATCTGCTGGGTGCAGCAGTCAGTGTAGGTGCCCTGGGAGTCTAAGCCAGTGCCTGCTTGCATGTCACTGCCCAGGTGAGAGCTCGTCTGCTGGGTGCAGCAGTGAGTGTAGGTGCCCTGGTAGTCTGAGCAAGTGCCTGCCTGCATATCTCAGGTCAGGGCCAAGGTCAGGGCTCGTCTGCTGGGTGCAGCAGTCAGTGGAGGTGCCGTGGGAGTCTGAGCCAGTGCCTGCCTGCATGTAACTGCCCAGGTGAGAGCTCGTCTGCTGGATGCAGCAGTCAGTTTAGGTGCCCTTGGAGTTTGAGCCAGTGCCTGCCTGCATGTCACTGCCCAGGTGAGAGCTCGTCTGCTGGGTGCAGCAGTCAGTGTAGGTGCCCTGGGAGTCTGAGCCAGTGCCTGCCTGCACGTCTCAGGTCAGGACCAAGGTCAGAGCTCATCTGCTGGGTGCAGCAGTCAGTGTAGGTGCCCTGGGAGTCAGAGCCAGTGCCTGCTTGCATGTCACCTCCCAGGTGAGAGCTCGTTTGCTGGGTGCAGCAGTCAGTGTAGGTGCCCTGGGAGTCTTAGCCAGTGCCTGCCTGCATGTCACCTCCCAGGTGAGAGCTCGTTTGCTGGGTGCAGCAGTCAGTGTACGTGCCCTGGGAGTCTGAGCCAGTGCCTGCATGCATGTCTCAGGTCAGGACCAAGGTCAGAGCTCTTCTGCTGGGTGCAGCAGCTAGTGTAGGTGCCCTGGGAGTCTGAGCCAGTGCCTGCCTGCATGTCACTGCCCAGGTGAGAGCTTGTCTGCTGGGTGCAGCAGTCAGTGTAGGTGCCCTGGGAGTCTGAGCCAGTGCCTGCCTACATGTCTCAGGTCAGGACCAAGGTCAGAGCTTGTCTGCTGGGTGCAGCAGTCAGTGTAGGTGCCCTGGGATTCTGAGCCAGTGTCTGCCTGCATGTCACTGCCCAGGTGAGAGCTCGTCTGCTGGGTGCAGCAGTCAGTGTAGGTGCCCTGGGAGTCTGAGCCAGTGCCTGCCTGCATGTCACTGCCCAGGTGAGAGCTCGTCTGCTGGGTGCAGCAGTCAGTATAGGTGCCCTGGTAGTCTGAGCAAGTGCCTGCCTGCATGTCTCAGGTCAGGACCATGGTCAGAGCTCGTCTGCTGGGTGCAGCAGTCATTCAAGGTGCCCTGGGAGTCTGAGCCAGTGCTTGCCTGCATGTCTTAGGTCAGGACCAAGGTCAGAGCTCATCTGCTGGGTGCAGCAGTCAGTGTAGGTGCCCTGGTAGTCTGAGCCAGTGCCTGCTTGCATGTCACTGCCCAGGTGAGAGCTCGTCTGCTTGGTGCAGCAGTCAGTGTAGGTGCCCTGGTAGTCTGAGCAAGTGCCTGCCTGCATGTCTCAGGTCAGGACCAAGGTCAGAGCTCGTCTGCTGGGTGCAGCAGTCAGTGGAGGTACCCTGGGAGTCTGAGCCAGTGCGTGCCTGCATGTCTCAGGTCAGGACCAAGGTCAGAGCTCATCTGCTGGGTGCAGCAGTCAGTGTAGGTGCCCTGGGAGTCTGAGCCAGTGCCTGCCTGCATGTCACTGCACAGGTGAGAGCTCGTCTGCTGGGTGCAGCAGTCAGTGTAGGTGCCCTGGTAGTCTGAGCAAGTGCCTGCCTGCATGTCTCTGCCCAGGTTAGAGCTCGTCTGCTGGGTGCAGCAGTCATTCAAGGTGCCCTGGGAGTCTTAGCCAGTGCTTGCCTGCATGTCTCAGGTCAGGACCAAGGTCAGAGCTCATCTGCTGGGTGCAGCAGTCAGTGTAGGTGCCCTGGGAGTCTGAGCCAGTGCCTGCTTGCATGTAACTGCCCAGGTGAGAGCTCGTCTGCTGGGTGCAGCAGTGAGTGTAGGTGCCCTGGTAGTCTGAGCAAGTGCCTGCCTGCATATCTCAGGTCAGGACGAAGGTCAGGGCTCGTCTGCTGGGTGCAGCAGTCAGTGGAGGTGCCGTGGGAGTCTGAGCCAGTGCCTGCCTGCATGTCACTGCCCAGGTGATAGCTCGTTTGCTGGGTGCAGCAGTCAGTGTAGGTGCCCTGGGAGTCTGAGCCAGTGCCTAACTGCATGTCTCAGGTCAGAACCAAGGTCAGAGCTCATCTGCTGGGTGCAGCGGTCAGTGTAGGTGCCCTGGGAGTCTGAGCCAGTGCCTGCCTGCATGTCACTGCCCAGGTGAGAGCTTATCTGCTGAGTGCAGCAGTCAGTGTAGGTGCCCTCGGAGTCTGAGCCAGTGCCTGCCTGCATGTCTCAGGTCAGGACAAAGGTCAGAGCTCATCTGCTGGGTGCAGCAGCTAGTGTAGGTGCCCTGGGAGTCTGAGCCAGTGCCTGCCTGCATGTCACTGCCCAGGTGAGAGCTCGTCTGCTGGGTGCAGCAGTCAGTGTAGGTGCCCTGGGAGTTTGAGCCAGTGCCTGCCTGCTTATCACTGCCCAGGTTAGAGCTCGTCTGCTGGGTGCAGCAGTCAGTATAGGTGCCCTGGGAGTCTGAGCCAGTGCCTGCCTGCATGTCACTGCCCAGGTGAGAGCTTGTCTGCTGGGTGCAGCAGTCAGTGTAGGTGCCCTGGTAGTCTTAGCAAGTGCCTGCCTGCATGTCTCTGCCCAGAGCAGAGCTCGTCTGCTGGGTGCAGCAGTCATTCGAGGTTCCCTGGGAGTCTGAGCCAGTGCTTGCCTGCACGTCTCAGGTCAGAGCTCATCTGCTGGGTGCAGCAGTCAGTGGAGGTGCCCTGGGAGTCCGAGATAGTGCCTGCCTTTATGTCACTGCCCAGGTGAGAGCTCATCTGCTGGGTGCAGTAGTCAGTGGAGGTGCCCTGGGAGTCTGAGTTAGTGCCTGCTTTCATGTCACTGCCCAGGTGAGAGCTCGTCTGCTGGGTGCAGCAGTTAGTGTAGGTGCCCTGGGAGTCTGAGCCAGTGCCTGCCTGCATGTCTCAGGTCAGGACCAAGGTCAGAGCTCATCTGCTGGGTGCAGCAGTCAGTGTAGGTGCCCTGTTAGTCTGAGCTAGTGCCTGCCTGCATGTCTCAGGTCAGGACCAAGGTCAGAGCTCATCTGCTGGGTGCAGCAGTCAGTGTAGGTGCCCTGGGAGTCTGAGCCAGTGCCTGCTTGCATGTCACTACCCAGGTGAGAGCTCGTCTGCTGGTTGCAGCAGTCAGTGTAGGTGCCCTGGTAGTCTGAGCAAGTGCCTGCCTGCATGTCTCAGGTCAGGACCAAGGTCAGAGCTCGTCTGCTGGATGCAGCAGTCAGTGTAGGTGCCCTGGGAGTCTGAGCCAGTGCCTGCCTGCATGTCTCAGGTCAGGACCAATGTCAGAGCTCATTTGCTGGGTGTAGCAGTCAGTGTAGGTGCCCTGGGAGTCTGAGCAAGTGCTTGCCTGCATGTCTCAGGTCAGGACCAAGGTCAGAGCTCATCTGCTGGGTGCAGCAGTCAGTGTAGGTGCCCTGGGAGTCTAAGCCAGTGCCTGCTTGCATGTCACTGCCCAGGTGAGAGCTCGTCTGCTGGGTGCAGCAGTGAGTGTAGGTGCCCTGGTAGTCTGAGCAAGTGCCTGCCTGCATATCTCAGGTCAGGGCCAAGGTCAGGGCTCGTCTGCTGGGTGCAGCAGTCAGTGGAGGTGCCGTGGGAGTCTGAGCCAGTGCCTGCCTGCATGTAACTGCCCAGGTGAGAGCTCGTCTGCTGGATGCAGCAGTCAGTTTAGGTGCCCTTGGAGTTTGAGCCAGTGCCTGCCTGCATGTCACTGCCCAGGTGAGAGCTCGTCTGCTGGGTGCAGCAGTCAGTGTAGGTGCCCTGGGAGTCTGAGCCAGTGCCTGCCTGCACGTCTCAGGTCAGGACCAAGGTCAGAGCTCATCTGCTGGGTGCAGCAGTCAGTGTAGGTGCCCTGGGAGTCAGAGCCAGTGCCTGCTTGCATGTCACCTCCCAGGTGAGAGCTCGTTTGCTGGGTGCAGCAGTCAGTGTAGGTGCCCTGGGAGTCTGAGCCAGTGCCTGCCTGCATGTCACCTCCCAGGTGAGAGCTCGTTTGCTGGGTGCAGCAGTCAGTGTACGTGCCCTGGGAGTCTGAGCCAGTGCCTGCATGCATGTCTCAGGTCAGGACCAAGGTCAGAGCTCTTCTGCTGGGTGCAGCAGCTAGTGTAGGTGCCCTGGGAGTCTGAGCCAGTGCCTGCCTGCATGTCACTGCCCAGGTGAGAGCTCGTCTGCTGGATGCAGCAGTCATTCGAGGTGCCCTGGGAGTATGAGCCAGTGCCTGCTTGCACGTCTCAGGTCAGAGCTCATCTGCTGGGTGCAGCAGTCAGTGGAGGTGCCCTGGGAGTCCGAGATAGTGCCTGCCTTTATGTCACTGCCCAGTTGAGAGCTCATCTGCTGGGTGCAGTAGTCAGTGGAGGTGCCCTGGGAGTCTGAGTTAGTGACTGCCTTCATGTCACTGCCCAGGTGAGAGCTCGTCTGCTGGGTGCAGCAGTTAGTGTAGGTGCCCTGGGAGTCTGAGCCAGTGCCTGCCTGCATGTCTCAGGTCAGGACCAAGGTCAGAGCTCATCTGCTGGGTGCAGCAGTCAGTGTAGGTGCCCTGTTAGTCTGAGCTAGTGCCTGCCTGCATGTCTCAGGTCAGGACCAAGGTCAGAGCTCATCTGCTGGGTGCAGCAGTCAGTGTAGGTGCCCTGGGAGTCTGAGCCAGTGCCTGCTTGCATGTCACTACCCAGGTGAGAGCTCGTCTGCTGGTTGCAGCAGTCAGTGTAGGTGCCCTGGTAGTCTGAGCAAGTGCCTGCCTGCATGTCTCAGGTCAGGACCAAGGTCAGAGCTCGTCTGCTGGATGCAGCAGTCAGTGTAGGTGCCCTGGGAGTCTGAGCCAGTGCCTGCCTGCATGTCTCAGGTCAGGACCAATGTCAGAGCTCATTTGCTGGGTGTAGCAGTCAGTGTAGGTGCCCTGGGAGTCTGAGCAAGTGCTTGCCTGCATGTCTCAGGTCAGGACCAAGGTCAGAGCTCATCTGCTGGGTGCAGCAGTCAGTGTAGGTGCCCTGGGAGTCTAAGCCAGTGCCTGCTTGCATGTCACTGCCCAGGTGAGAGCTCGTCTGCTGGGTGCAGCAGTGAGTGTAGGTGCCCTGGTAGTCTGAGCAAGTGCCTGCCTGCATATCTCAGGTCAGGGCCAAGGTCAGGGCTCGTCTGCTGGGTGCAGCAGTCAGTGGAGGTGCCGTGGGAGTCTGAGCCAGTGCCTGCCTGCATGTAACTGCCCAGGTGAGAGCTCGTCTGCTGGATGCAGCAGTCAGTTTAGGTGCCCTTGGAGTTTGAGCCAGTGCCTGCCTGCATGTCACTGCCCAGGTGAGAGCTCGTCTGCTGGGTGCAGCAGTCAGTGTAGGTGCCCTGGGAGTCTGAGCCAGTGCCTGCCTGCACGTCTCAGGTCAGGACCAAGGTCAGAGCTCATCTGCTGGGTGCAGCAGTCAGTGTAGGTGCCCTGGGAGTCAGAGCCAGTGCCTGCTTGCATGTCACCTCCCAGGTGAGAGCTCGTTTGCTGGGTGCAGCAGTCAGTGTAGGTGCCCTGGGAGTCTGAGCCAGTGCCTGCCTGCATGTCACCTCCCAGGTGAGAGCTCGTTTGCTGGGTGCAGCAGTCAGTGTACGTGCCCTGGGAGTCTGAGCCAGTGCCTGCATGCATGTCTCAGGTCAGGACCAAGGTCAGAGCTCTTCTGCTGGGTGCAGCAGCTAGTGTAGGTGCCCTGGGAGTCTGAGCCAGTGCCTGCCTGCATGTCACTGCCCAGGTGAGAGCTTGTCTGCTGGGTGCAGCAGTCAGTGTAGGTGCCCTGGGAGTCTGAGCCAGTGCCTGCCTACATGTCTCAGGTCAGGACCAAGGTCAGAGCTTGTCTGCTGGGTGCAGCAGTCAGTGTAGGTGCCCTGGGATTCTGAGCCAGTGTCTGCCTGCATGTCACTGCCCAGGTGAGAGCTCGTCTGCTGGGTGCAGCAGTCAGTGTAGGTGCCCTGGGAGTCTGAGCCAGTGCCTGCCTGCATGTCACTGCCCAGGTGAGAGCTCGTCTGCTGGGTGCAGCAGTCAGTATAGGTGCCCTGGTAGTCTGAGCAAGTGCCTGCCTGCATGTCTCAGGTCAGGACCATGGTCAGAGCTCGTCTGCTGGGTGCAGCAGTCATTCAAGGTGCCCTGGGAGTCTGAGCCAGTGCTTGCCTGCATGTCTTAGGTCAGGACCAAGGTCAGAGCTCATCTGCTGGGTGCAGCAGTCAGTGTAGGTGCCCTGGTAGTCTGAGCCAGTGCCTGCTTGCATGTCACTGCCCAGGTGAGAGCTCGTCTGCTTGGTGCAGCAGTCAGTGTAGGTGCCCTGGTAGTCTGAGCAAGTGCCTGCCTGCATGTCTCAGGTCAGGACCAAGGTCAGAGCTCGTCTGCTGGGTGCAGCAGTCAGTGGAGGTACCCTGGGAGTCTGAGCCAGTGCGTGCCTGCATGTCTCAGGTCAGGACCAAGGTCAGAGCTCATCTGCTGGGTGCAGCAGTCAGTGTAGGTGCCCTGGGAGTCTGAGCCAGTGCCTGCCTGCATGTCACTGCACAGGTGAGAGCTCGTCTGCTGGGTGCAGCAGTCAGTGTAGGTGCCCTGGTAGTCTGAGCAAGTGCCTGCCTGCATGTCTCTGCCCAGGTTAGAGCTCGTCTGCTGGGTGCAGCAGTCATTCAAGGTGCCCTGGGAGTCTTAGCCAGTGCTTGCCTGCATGTCTCAGGTCAGGACCAAGGTCAGAGCTCATCTGCTGGGTGCAGCAGTCAGTGTAGGTGCCCTGGGAGTCTGAGCCAGTGCCTGCTTGCATGTAACTGCCCAGGTGAGAGCTCGTCTGCTGGGTGCAGCAGTGAGTGTAGGTGCCCTGGTAGTCTGAGCAAGTGCCTGCCTGCATATCTCAGGTCAGGACGAAGGTCAGGGCTCGTCTGCTGGGTGCAGCAGTCAGTGGAGGTGCCGTGGGAGTCTGAGCCAGTGCCTGCCTGCATGTCACTGCCCAGGTGATAGCTCGTTTGCTGGGTGCAGCAGTCAGTGTAGGTGCCCTGGGAGTCTGAGCCAGTGCCTAACTGCATGTCTCAGGTCAGAACCAAGGTCAGAGCTCATCTGCTGGGTGCAGCGGTCAGTGTAGGTGCCCTGGGAGTCTGAGCCAGTGCCTGCCTGCATGTCACTGCCCAGGTGAGAGCTTATCTGCTGAGTGCAGCAGTCAGTGTAGGTGCCCTCGGAGTCTGAGCCAGTGCCTGCCTGCATGTCTCAGGTCAGGACAAAGGTCAGAGCTCATCTGCTGGGTGCAGCAGCTAGTGTAGGTGCCCTGGGAGTCTGAGCCAGTGCCTGCCTGCATGTCACTGCCCAGGTGAGAGCTCGTCTGCTGGGTGCAGCAGTCAGTGTAGGTGCCCTGGGAGTTTGAGCCAGTGCCTGCCTGCTTATCACTGCCCAGGTTAGAGCTCGTCTGCTGGGTGCAGCAGTCAGTATAGGTGCCCTGGGAGTCTGAGCCAGTGCCTGCCTGCATGTCACTGCCCAGGTGAGAGCTTGTCTGCTGGGTGCAGCAGTCAGTGTAGGTGCCCTGGTAGTCTTAGCAAGTGCCTGCCTGCATGTCTCTGCCCAGAGCAGAGCTCGTCTGCTGGGTGCAGCAGTCATTCGAGGTTCCCTGGGAGTCTGAGCCAGTGCTTGCCTGCACGTCTCAGGTCAGAGCTCATCTGCTGGGTGCAGCAGTCAGTGGAGGTGCCCTGGGAGTCCGAGATAGTGCCTGCCTTTATGTCACTGCCCAGGTGAGAGCTCATCTGCTGGGTGCAGTAGTCAGTGGAGGTGCCCTGGGAGTCTGAGTTAGTGCCTGCTTTCATGTCACTGCCCAGGTGAGAGCTCGTCTGCTGGGTGCAGCAGTTAGTGTAGGTGCCCTGGGAGTCTGAGCCAGTGCCTGCCTGCATGTCTCAGGTCAGGACCAAGGTCAGAGCTCATCTGCTGGGTGCAGCAGTCAGTGTAGGTGCCCTGTTAGTCTGAGCTAGTGCCTGCCTGCATGTCTCAGGTCAGGACCAAGGTCAGAGCTCATCTGCTGGGTGCAGCAGTCAGTGTAGGTGCCCTGGGAGTCTGAGCCAGTGCCTGCTTGCATGTCACTACCCAGGTGAGAGCTCGTCTGCTGGTTGCAGCAGTCAGTGTAGGTGCCCTGGTAGTCTGAGCAAGTGCCTGCCTGCATGTCTCAGGTCAGGACCAAGGTCAGAGCTCGTCTGCTGGATGCAGCAGTCAGTGTAGGTGCCCTGGGAGTCTGAGCCAGTGCCTGCCTGCATGTCTCAGGTCAGGACCAATGTCAGAGCTCATTTGCTGGGTGTAGCAGTCAGTGTAGGTGCCCTGGGAGTCTGAGCAAGTGCTTGCCTGCATGTCTCAGGTCAGGACCAAGGTCAGAGCTCATCTGCTGGGTGCAGCAGTCAGTGTAGGTGCCCTGGGAGTCTAAGCCAGTGCCTGCTTGCATGTCACTGCCCAGGTGAGAGCTCGTCTGCTGGGTGCAGCAGTGAGTGTAGGTGCCCTGGTAGTCTGAGCAAGTGCCTGCCTGCATATCTCAGGTCAGGGCCAAGGTCAGGGCTCGTCTGCTGGGTGCAGCAGTCAGTGGAGGTGCCGTGGGAGTCTGAGCCAGTGCCTGCCTGCATGTAACTGCCCAGGTGAGAGCTCGTCTGCTGGATGCAGCAGTCAGTTTAGGTGCCCTTGGAGTTTGAGCCAGTGCCTGCCTGCATGTCACTGCCCAGGTGAGAGCTCGTCTGCTGGGTGCAGCAGTCAGTGTAGGTGCCCTGGGAGTCTGAGCCAGTGCCTGCCTGCACGTCTCAGGTCAGGACCAAGGTCAGAGCTCATCTGCTGGGTGCAGCAGTCAGTGTAGGTGCCCTGGGAGTCAGAGCCAGTGCCTGCTTGCATGTCACCTCCCAGGTGAGAGCTCGTTTGCTGGGTGCAGCAGTCAGTGTAGGTGCCCTGGGAGTCTGAGCCAGTGCCTGCCTGCATGTCACCTCCCAGGTGAGAGCTCGTTTGCTGGGTGCAGCAGTCAGTGTACGTGCCCTGGGAGTCTGAGCCAGTGCCTGCATGCATGTCTCAGGTCAGGACCAAGGTCAGAGCTCTTCTGCTGGGTGCAGCAGCTAGTGTAGGTGCCCTGGGAGTCTGAGCCAGTGCCTGCCTGCATGTCACTGCCCAGGTGAGAGCTCGTCTGCTGGATGCAGCAGTCATTCGAGGTGCCCTGGGAGTATGAGCCAGTGCCTGCTTGCATGTCACTGCCTAGGTCAGAGCTCTTCTGCTGGGTGCAGCAGCTAGTGTAGGTGCCCTGGGAGTCTGAGCAAGTGCCTGCCTGCATGTCACTGCCCAGGTGAGAGCTCGTCTGCTGGGTGCAGCAGTCAGTGTAGGTGCCCTGGGAGTCTGAGCCAGTGCCTGCCTGCTTGTTACTGCCCAGGTTAGAGCTCATCTGCTGGGTGCAGCAGTCAGTATAGGTGCCCTGGGAGTCGTAGCCAGTGCCTGCCTGCATGTCTCGGGTCAGGACCAAGGTCAGAGCTCATCTGCTGGGTGCAGCAGTCAGTGTAGGTGTCCTGTTAGTCTGAGCCAGTGCCTGCCTGCATGTCTCTGCCCAGGTCAGAGCTCGTCTGCTGGGTGCAGCAGTCAGTTTAGGTGCCCTGGGAGTCTGAGCCAGTGCCTGCCTGCATGTCTCAGGTCAGGACTAAGGTCAGAGATCATCTGCTGGGTGCAGCAGTCAGTGTAGGTGCCCTGGGAGTTTGAGCCAGTGCCTGCCTGCATGTCACTGCCCAGGTGAGAGCTCGCCTGCTGGGTGCAGCAGTCAGTGTAGGTGCCCTGGGAGTCTGAGCCAGTGCCTGCCTGCACGTCTCAGGTCAGGACCAAGGTCAGAGCTCATCTGCTGGGTGCAGCAGTCAGTGTAGGTGCCCTGGGAGTCAGAGCCAGTGCCTGCTTGCATGTCACCTCCGAGGTGAGAGCTTGTTTGCTGGGTGCAGCAGTCAGTGTAGGTGCCCTGGGAGTCTGAGCCAGTGCCTGCTTGCATGTCACCTCCCAGGTGAGAGCTCGTTTGCTGGGTGCAGCAGTCAGTGTAGGTGCCCTGGGAGTCTGAGCCAGTGCCTGCCTGCATGTCACCTCCCAGGTGAGAGCTCGTTTGCTGGGTGCAGCAGTCAGTGTAGGTGCCCTGGGAGTCTGAGCCAGTGCCTAATTGCATGTCTCAGGTCAGGACCAACGTTAGAGCTCTTCTGCTGGGTGCAGCAGCTAGTGTAGGTGCCCTGGGAGTCTGAGCCAGTGCCTGCCTGCATGTCACTGCCCAGGTGAGAGCTCGTCTGCTGGGTGCAGCAGTCAGTGTAGGTGCCCTGGGAGTCTGAGCCAGTGCTTGCCTGCATGTCTCAGGTCAGGACCAAGGTCAGAGATCATCTGCTGGGTGCAGCAGTCAGTGTAGGTGCCCTGGGAGTCTGAGCCAGTGCCTGCCTGCTTGTCACTGCCCAGGTTAGAGCTCATCTGCTGGGTGCAGCAGTCAGTATAGGTTCCCTTGGAGTCGTAGCCAGTGCCTGCCTGCATGTCTCGGGTCAGGACCAAGGTCAGAGCTCATCTGCTGGGTGCAGCAGTCAGTGTAGGTGTCCTGTTAGTCTGAGCCAGTGCCTGCCTGCATGTCTCAGGTCAGGACCAAGGTCAGAGCTCATCTGCTGGGTGCAGTAACGGTAACAGTATACTACCGTCTGTTTTTTCAGAAACTCATTGCAAAAACCAGACATTAGAAGTTATATTAGGTGGCGATTATTTCACTACCATGGTGTGTCCTTTTGATAACGATCCCGTGGATGAAGGTGCAGAATTACTGCACAGAGAACTAAATATTCGTCGGGAGATGATTATCAAACTATTGATTTTAGATGTTCTTTCATTTCCAGGCAATTCTCTTTTTGAGCGGTACCATTTCATATCACAGCAGATATTGTGTGTTGCGCTGCGTTTTGCGGGAGTTTTTGTATACAACGTATAAAAATCATTCAGTAGGCCTACATTAGAAGTTATATTAGGTGGTGAATATTTCCACTACCATGGCATGTCCTTTTGATAACGATCCCGTGGATGAAGGTGACGCATTACCGCAAAGAGAATGAAATATTCGTCGGGAGATGATTATCAGACGTAGACGTCCTTAATATACTGCAGCCATAATTACAAAATGAATGAAATGGATCTTTTAAGCAAGTTGAATGTATTTGACATAGTGTTTCCTAAATATAATCCCAGCTTTTCTTGCAATTCATAGGTTCAAAAGTGTGTGCTTTTAATTGGGTTACCTGTATATAAACTACTCCTATAGGTGGAAACAACAGCCTTCTGATCCAGAATATCACCTATAATGCGAGGGGGTCCATTTCACAGCAGGGGAGCTGAATACGCACAACACCGTTTCATGTCACAGTCCATCTCATCCCTCCTTACATTTCCAACATTAAAAACCAGTAATGCTCTTATATCACAGCAGATATTGTGTGTTGCGCTGCGTTTTTTGCAAATGGGAGTTTTTTATACAACATTTATATGATGTATAAAAAACAGCCACTTACGGTAATATTTACTTTACAATGTAAAACCTGCTCAAAATGAGGCGTCACCATGAGATTTTGCCGATGTTTTACCTGTTTGAACAATGTTTTTATTTTTCATCTTAAGCTGCTGCCAGGTGCGCTTCTCCCCCGCGGGGTTGCACTTAAATTAAATAAACTAATAGGCTCCCACTCAAGCAGTTCCCCCTGTGATATTATTGTGATTGCAACAGGACTACATTTAAACTTACGCACTGACCTGAGCAGCAATGTCCTCCCGCACCGTCTCCCTCTCTTTTGCTGCTGCAGCGGTGTCACAACTGCTCAAACTCCCGTATGAGCGCATTAATATTTCCAACTCCAGTTGTAGCGTAGCCCTTCGCTTCCCCGTTGCCATGGTGACTCGTCGATTCAGGGCTCCATTGATGCTGTCTTGCTGTTTTTTACTTGTGGTGCACGCACTTAACTCCAGGTCTAACTACTCTGAGTTGATCAACCTAACGCAAATCTGCTGTTCTGGAACCGAAAACTCAGAGTTTCCCATCTCAGAGTAGATCAACTCAGAGTTTAGGGTTAGACTCAGAGATTTTTGAACCTGCTTTGTGAAACAGGCCCCTGGACTGTTATGAATCATGAGAAATTTGGGACATATTGGACAATGTATGTTGAAGTTAAAACCACTTCCTCTTTCACGGCGAAGGATGGTTACCACAACAACAGAATTTGATGAAAAGCCAAAAGCTACATGATCAAGCATCATGAACCTCTTAAGTATGTGCTGACAGGATTTGAGGTGGATGTGTTCAACGGGCTAGGAAAATATATAAAATGTAACTTCCTGTCGCCAGAAGGGGGCCCTATTACAATGATTCAAAATTGTCTTACATACGTGTTTAGGGCGCGTGTCTTATCAAACATGTGACGTTTAGAAAAGATCTGAACACCTGGGGCCTCATGTACTAAGAATTGCGTGGCTTTCTTACTAAAACATGGCGTACGCTAGAATCCAGAAACTGGCGTAAGCACAAAAAAATTCAGATGTATCAATGTGTGCGTACGCATGGATCCAAGCACTTTTCCTTTGTACATCCCAATCAACGTGGAATTGAGCGCACATGCAGAAGTGCTGAACTCCTCCCTGTCCACGCCCCCATTTAAATATGCAAATCAATGTAAATAGGGCCTGCACCGGGGATTCCCTCTCTGCACTATCAGATTTAAACGATGAGTAAAGGTAAGAAGCGCAACTTCAACGAGTCTAAGCTCGAAATTTTATTAAATGAAGTGGAGACCGAAGAGCGGTTTTATTTGGTAGCCTCTTTTCAGGGATAAACACAAAGAAAAAGACATTTCTGGGGAGTGTGTGTGTGAGGCAGTGAACGCTGTTGGGTCGGAGCAGCGCACAACCACTGAAATAAAAAAAAAAATGGTCCGACGTGAAGCGGAGGATTTCGGCCCACCGCCGAAGTATCACCGCAACGGGCGGGGTGACAGGAGGGGAGGAACTGACCCCCTTTGACCAGAGAGTGGCGGCTATTGTGGAGGGAACAGCTCTAAGCGGAGTTGTGGGGGGCCATGAAGGCGACACAGATCATCCTCAAGGTAAATGTGTTAAACTCAGAAATGTCATTATACTAGGCTGCTCACATTACACATGCTCGTGCGTTAAGTTGCCAGGATATAAACACATTGACTCATGTTTAATTACTTCATTTTTTTATTATTATTTCTCAATAGACGATGAGACAGGAGAGGGCTCCTCCCTCTGCACCGTGCGCCCTGGCGTCTCCACCGGCCCCTCCAGCACCACGCGCCCCGGCGACTCCACGCCAGCAGACGTCCGCCCGACTGGCCGTGTCCTTTCACAAGCTGTGCTGGAATCACAGGAGGAAATATTGAGAGCCATCCGTGGCGTCAGTGATCTTCTAGATCAAATTGTCAATGCACTGGGAGATATTTATCATGCAATAAATGCACGTATAAAGTAAATCGTGTCCTTGCCTCTTTACATCATTGAAATCAGACGCTGACGGGCCCGTATCGCTTTGCGGGGTGGGTCGAGGTTGACGGGTCCGGCATCCGGTTCCTCCGGTGGGGGGTGCTCTGGCAGTGGTATGCCATGGCGGTGTGCCAAGTTGTGCAGGACACCATAGGCCAGCACGATGCGGCACACCTTCTCAGGTGTGTACAGCAGCACCCCGCCCGACCTGTCTAGACAGCGCCAGCGCCCCTTCAGTAGGCCAATTGCCCTCTCCACCACTGCCCGAGTTCGGGAATGGCGGTCGTTGTATCTCCTCTCTTGGTCGGTGCCGGGGTTAGTGAGAGGGGTCAACAGCCACGTTCTCAGGGGGTAACTATATATATATATATATATATATATATATATAAATCACACTACTGTTCGCGGGAAAACAAACAGGACAAAATAACTGCATTACAAGGATTGACAAGACTGATCACACATATTAATGACTGCAGAGGTTCCAACTTTACGCACGCGTTTATTGAGACGAATAATGAACACAAGGAGACATTCTTTTTTCACCAGGGAAAAAAACAAATACACATATTTGAATGCGCGTGTCCAAACGGGCATTGTGCTGGTTTAAATTCGGGGCGCATTAAACGGATAAATGATTTACTCACCGAGAAGCCACCCATCGCGCACCGTGCCAGCCTCCAACCTGTTACCTACCATGCTATTGTTTAGATTGAACGAGTCATGCGTTGCCAGAAATCCCAGAGTGGTCAGCACCTGTGTGGGAACGGACAACCCCTGGCTCCTGGGCGTGTGTCGTTCTAAGTCTGGCCGCAGCTCCGCGCACAGCTCCAGTAACACTGGCCTCGGCAACCCGAAACGACTCATGAGCCAGTTGTCGTCATTTGCAAACAGATCTCCCCGCTCTCTAAACACCCTCTCACATCTGATATAACAATTTGCGATGTCTTCTAACAAGGCCAAGGCTGCCATTGTTAATTCCATTTTTTATTAAATTGCGCATGCTTTTATATCCTTCTCCTTATTTTATATCCTTACGATTGCAAACACATGTGTGTTAATTGTCCATTAATGTGTCTCTGATGCGCACATTACACTGAGGTTGAATTGTTTTCACATAACTAACAGTTTCCCAGCATCACCTCTAAGTGTCGCCAACGAAACAATAGCTGTAGAAACGTGCGTACGCCAGCCATGAAGTTTGCGTGGCGCACCGCACATTTCCACGGTCATTTCACTTTTGATACATCCGAACGTTGGCGTGGAAAATGGCGTACGCCACGTTTTTGTGCGTACGCAACATTGATACATGAGGCCCCTGGTGTGCAGTTTCAGCGGTGTCTTTTGTCATGGCGTTCCATTGAAATTGGCCGTGCCGCCCCAGCTGTTACACGACATCCTCCCATGGTCACAGTGAAGCGTCATTCGCGTCTTAGGGCTCTCATCACCACTTTTGAGGAGAATGTGATGAACCAGTCAGGCTGAGGACATCAAAGTTAAAATCATGTAATTTCCTGTTCCCAGCAGGGGGCGGTATGACTATACGTAAATATTGTATCATAGATGTGTTCAGGCCGAGGGTCCAATCATGCCTGAGAAGTTTGGGACAGATTGGACAATGTATGGTCATGATTTTAAAGTGTTAAAGACTACTTCATGGCTTGGTGGAGAAATTTGCATGGCCAGCTGATTGATGAAAACGCGTATGCTCCGCCATTTAGCATCGGCCATGTCTTGAAGGTGTACAGACCAACTTTGAAGTCAATCCATTGAAAACTCTAGGACGAGTTTGTTAAAGTACAGAGCAAAGTTTGTGAAAAAAATGAACCAAAATGACATGTTCAAATCAAAATGGCGGAATTTCTGTTGTGTTTAGGGCATACCTCCCAGAGGATATTTTGTGTGTCTCTGCATTCTTCACATGCCGACCAATTTTTATACATGTAGGCGTAAAGCGTATTGAGGGGCTGGCCTTTGGCAATATTCAAGGGGGCGCTATCAAGCTAATTTGCATCGCCCAAGACTGAGACCCGTCAGTGCTCGGGCCCTAATAATAATAATAATAAGGAAAAAAAATTGGTCGGCATGTGAAGAATGCAGAGACACACAAAATATCCTCTCGGAGGTATGCCCTAAACCGATTTCGTCGGTGCTTGGGCCCTAATAATAATAAGAAGAATAATAATCATTCCAATTACAATAGGGTCCTCACCACATTTCCTAGAGATGATAAGAATCAAGGCTTGAGGACAACTACATGCCATTATCGACTAACAGACACAGCGCCCGTTTGGCCACCATCTCATGTGGCCTCGATTAATTCACTCCTCTCTGCCTACCTGGACATATGCTGCTCCTGCAGAAGAAACAGATGAGAGCCCAGCGTCCACCTCCTTTTCCCCCTGATCTGCAGCATGTTCCTGTCAAAGTGGAAAATATTAAAAAACACCTGTACATTTTGGCCCTCTCCAAACATTGTGGATCCCTGCAATCTCGGAGAGGCGAATCCTGCTGCTCCACTATGGAGGTAGAATTGTCTCAAAAAGATTAATACATATCGAAATGATATATATGACTATGCATAGATTTATAAATAAACAAATACAAATATACAAATATAAAAACGTGATATGCAAATAAAAAACTAATTTGTATAATTAAACGTGTTTTGTCTCAAAAATATTGATACATATCGAAATGATATGTATTAAAATTTATAAATAAACAAAATACAAATATAAAACGTGACATACATAAAAAAATAAACTAATTTGTAAAAATGAACGTGTATTTGTAAAAACATTTTCTTAGATTTAAAAATAAATGTGTTTGTGGATCACTCTTTTGCTTTTCTCTTGATGACACCATTCTCACTGCAGATCGAAATTCACAAAAAAATGATGCTGGATTTGAATGTGAACACACCCTCCCTGTTCAACCAGCAGGGGGCGGTGTTGTAAAGCTGTTGACTGTTGAACTGTTGAATCAGAATCAGAATCAAATCAGAATCAGAATACTTTATTGATCCCCGGGGGGAAATTCTTTTGTTCGAATGCTCCGTGCACAGTAGAAACAAGCCATAAAGATGAATAAAGTAGAAATAAAATAAAGTAAAGACTCAAATAAAATACAATTAAAATAAATCTAAGTAGCTAATAAATAGCCAATAAAATACAGAACAAATAAATAATAAACAATCAAGTAAACAATCTGAAGTGGGTGTGAAAATACAATCTGAGATATATACACTGTACAATTAGGTTGTTATGGCAAATGAAATGAAATGAGAACAGATATTTATATTTTGTTTTGTTTTGTTTTTAAGTGTCAAGAGTCCGGTAATTAAAGAGATGAGTTGTACAGTTTAATGGCCACAGGTAAGAATGACCTCCTGTGGCGCTCAGTGGTGCATTTAGGAGCAATCAGTCTCTGGCTGAAGGTGCTCCTCAGTTCAGCCAGAGTGTTGTGGAGAGGGTGAGAGCCATGCTGCAGTATCGCCCGCACCTTCGACAGCATCCTCCTGTCTGACACTGCAGCCAAGGTGTCCAGCTCCACCCCCACAATGTCACTGGCCTTTCTGATCAGTTTATTGAGTCTGTTGGCATCTGCAACCTTCAGTCTGCTGCCCCAGCACACTACAGCAAACATAAAAGCACTAGCCACCACAGACTCATAAAACATCCTCAGCATGGTCCGACAGATGTTGAAGGAGCGGAGCCTCCTCAGAAAATAGAGGCGGCTCTGTCCCTTCTTGTAAAGGACTTCAGTGTTCTTAGTCCAGTCCAGTTTATTGTCAATGAACACCCCCAGATATTTGTAGTGTTCTACAATGTCCACGTTATGCCCCCGGATGGAAACTGGGGTCACTGGTGTCTTTGTCCTCCTCAGATCCACCACCAGCTCTTTGGTTTTTGCTGTGTTGAGCTGCAGGTGGTTCAGCTCACACCATGTGACAAAGTTGTCAACCACAGCCCTGTATTCAGCCTCCTCACCCTTACTGATACATCCCACTACAGCAGAGTCATCAGAAAACTTCTGAAGATGGCAAGACTCTGTCTGGTAGCTGAAGTCCGTGGTGTAAAGGGTGAAGAGGAAAGGAGAGAGAACAGTCCCTTGTGGTGCGCCAGTGCTGCTAACCACTGTGTCTGACACACAGTGACGCAGGCGCACGTACTGTGGTCGACCAGTGAGGTAGTCCACAATCCAGGAAACAAGGGGGGGATCCACCAGCATCGCCGTCATCTTGTCACCCAGTAGAGCAGGCCTGATGGTGTTGAATGCGCTGGAGAAGTCAAAGAAAGTGACCCTCACAGTGCTCCTCGGCTTGTCCAGGTGGGTGTAGGCACGGTTTAGCAGGTAGATGATGGCATCCTCAACTCCAATCCGGGGCTGATAGGCGAACTGCAGGGGGTCCAGGTGTGGCCTGACCATAGGCCTGAGCTGCTCCAGGACGAGTCTCTCCAGGGTCTTCATGATATGAGACGTCAGTGCCACCGGTCGGTAGTCAGAGAGACCGCTGGGCTGCGGCGTCTTTGGCACTGGAACGAGGCAGGACGTCTTCCATATCACAGGGACCCTCTGGAGGCTCAGGCTCATCTCGAAGACGCGGTGTAGAACTCCACATAGCTGTTCGGCGCAGGCTCTGAGAACCCGTGGACTGACACCATCAGGGCCTGCAGCCTTACCGGCGTGGAGTTTGCTCAGTTGTCTCCGTACCTGAAGCGGTGTAAACTGTGCAGGTTGAGCAGGGGGAGGTTTGAAGTCCAGAGTGAGAGGAGGGCAGGTAGCAGGGGAGCCAGGAGAGGTGTGAAGAGAGGGGGATGGGTGTGAGGGTCTCATGGCGTTGAATGAGGTGCTAACAGGAGGAGGAGGGGGGGTCAGAAGCAGTGATGGCTGTAGACAGTCAGCAGGAGAGACAGCAGGGGCCTGGGCTGCAGTGTCAAACCTGTTGAAGAACAGATTCAACTCATTAGCCCCAGCCACACTGCCATCAGATCCACCGCTAGCTGGTCTGAAGCCTGTGATGGTCTTCATGCCACTCCAGACCTCCCTCATGTTGTTTTGCTGGAGTTTCATCTCCAGCTTCCTCCTGTAGCTGTCCTTAGCCTCTCTGATCTTGTTGTTAAGCTCCCTCTGAACGTCCCGAAGCTCCTCCCTGTTGCCACCTCTGAAGGCCCTCTTCTTCTGGTTCAGAGTGGCTTTGATGTCTTTGGTTACCCAGGGCTTGTTGTTTGGGTAACAACGCACAGACCGAGCTGGGACAATGCCGTCCACACAGAAATTTATGTAGTCTGTGATGCAATCAGTAAGCCCATCAATGTCCTCTCCATGCGGCTCACAGAGTGCATTCCAGTCTGTCACCTCAAAACAGCCCTGCAGTGCCTCATAGCAGTCCTCTGACCATGTCCTCACTGTCTTTGTGGTCACAGGCAGCCTCTTCACTAGAGGCACATAGCAGGGGGTGAGAAGCACCAGGTTGTGATCTGATCTCCCCAGGGGGGGAAGGGACGTGGAGGTGTATGCGTCCTTCACATTAGCATACAACAGGTCCAGGGTCCTTTCCTCTCTTGTTGTACAGGTCACATACTGGGTGAATTTCGGCAGTGTCTTTTTAATGCAGACATGGTTGAAGTCACCCGAGATTATAATCAGAGCAGTCGGGTGTGCGGTCTGTAGTCTGGCTATTGTGGAGTGGATGACGTCACATGCCGACGTTGGGTTAGCGGACGGGGGAATGTAAACAGCCACAACGATAGCATGTGAGAATTCACGGGGTAAATAGTACGGACGGAGGCCCACAGATAACAGTTCAATATCCGGACTGCAGATGCGGTCTTTGATGGTAACGTGACCAGGATTGCACCACCTGTTGTTCACGTAAACAGCAAGCCCCCCTCCTTTACGCTTGCCGCTCGTAGTGCAGTCCCTGTCAGCCCGGACAGTGTGGAAGCCCTCGGTGGAAATATTGTGGTCAGGAACATCCGCGTGTAGCCATGACTCCGAGAAAATCATCAGGCTACACTCCCGGTATTCCTGACGACTCCGGGTTAGCGCTGTTAGCTCGTCCATCTTATTCCCCAGTGATCTCACGTTGCCCATGATGAGAGATGGGAGACACGGCTTGAATGTCTTCCTCTCCATAAGTCTCCGGTGTTTCGCTCCTTTTCTCCGCCGTAGCGATCCTTTCCCTCTGCCTCCACGGTGTGTTTTCCTCCATAGTTCAGCAGGGATGTCCGCCTTCACCGTAGCCGAGCCGGCCGGCTTCAGCTCTATCAGCTGATCCCTGGAGTAAACAATGCGGAGTTGCTGAGCAACCGTCGTGTGGCGGAGTAAAAGCAGCGATTCAACCAAAAACGCCACAACAAAAACTCTCCACACAAGCATGTTTAAAGAGAGAGGCTAATAAACAACTATGTTAAAAGAAAAAGAAAAAAGTAAGATAAAGTAAAAAGGAGAAAAGTTGAAAACAAAGTAAAAGTAAGCAGGAGCGACTAGAACAGGCTGCATCCACCGCGGCGCATGCGCACTTTAGAACATGGATGAAGCTCAAAATCAAGGATCTACTGTAACTATTACTCAATTTGGATTATTCTACACACATTACACTGATTCACTTTTGGATAGGTTAGCAGCAGCTGATCTAACGTTAGCGTTAGCTAGTAGCTCGCTCAAACTATAAGATCCTTTAGAACATTTAGCACTATCAACATCTGTGGTAAACTGCTGCCTTGATAATGCTAACTGTCCACTCCATAGATAGTACAAAGTATCCATTTTACAGTCTCTGGTAACCTCAGTGATGTCCTTGACTTTTATAAACTTTGTGGTCATACCAGTTGGGAAATCACGTCACATGTATCAAACTGTGGTGCTGATGCTGTTCACTTTGATTATTATTTATTTTTACTGATGTTAGCACTGTGGTAGCAGCGATCAAGCTTATGAGCTGACTGGTGTGACTTTGTTGTTTTTGCAGATGAGGACATTGTCATTCAAAGGATCTACAAGGACCCAGAGGTGGCTACAGTCTTCTTTTTCTACTTTTACTTACCATGTTCCAGGAATATGTGAATCACTCCATTTTCCCTTGGTACAAACCTCTACAAGGTATGCAGCTCAGACAAAGACCGCTATTCCTGTGTGCAGTTTAATGTCAACAGTTCTCTACAAACCCATGATGTTCATCCAATTCAATTTTTTCCCAAAGAAATCATAATTTTATGAATTTGTATTTCAATGTAAGAAAAAGTTATCCAAAGGAATGAACCACTACCCAAATATTGTATAAAAGGTTACTCTGCTTTTACCAAAACTTAGTAAAATCCTCTTGATATGTTTTATAACTATGATTGTAAAGAATATATATACATAAAGCTCTCTAATACTGATTAAAAAAATGAATGTACAAACATAACTACATACATGCCTGCTTGAGCATTTAGTTTTCATTCCAAATCTATACATGGTGCCCTATGTTACTGTTGGGAGTTTAGCTCATTTAAAAATGCTCCTATTTATTTCTAAAAAGGTCTGATGTATTTGTGGCCCATCCACTGTGTAAGAGGCAATAAAACACCAACGGTAAACATAAAGTAAATGTCTGATCATTTATTGAAAGGTTTATCACGTTAGAAAACAGTGCAATTAATAATACAGTGTGTCAAGGCAAATAGACAAAGAGTAAACCTTGCCATGCAGACGCAGAGAGGCGGGGGTCTGAACAATATGTCTGTGCAGTCCAGGATCACTTGTGTGTCAGGAAATGCAGCAAATTCTGTTGGGAAGTGTGCTTTGACATCTTCTAGTGATATCCACAGGTGAATGGAACCCAGCAGGATAAAAGAAGTGAGTCCATGGTGTTATAATCCTGCTGACGTTGGTCCGATGCATCAAAACACGATTGGCTGGATCCCTCAGAGGCTGGCCCGCAGAAAGATCCATCAGAAATATCAGCAATTCATCAACGAGTAGCAGTTTTTTTTAACTTGGTGAAATCTGAGCATTGGCAGAGGAGATTCTGACAAAGTTTGCGTTTGCAGCAGGCTCCAGTTGTGAATAATATAAAAGCGAATATCTTCGTGGGATCCGGTGATGCGTTGTATTGTAAACATAGACTGCAGCTGCAGAGACTGTGACTTCCAAAGGCTGAATGCTGTCCTCTTCTTCGGCCTGTCCGCCACCAGCAACTCTGGAGCATGGAGGTCTCGGGCCACACAGCCTTCACCTCTTCATTCACAGGGAAATGATGGAAACTCAGGATGGAATTATACCGTGATAAATCGGTCCACAGTGGTGGAGAGAAGTCTTCTTTACTTGGTGCTGAAGTTTTAAACGCTTACCGGCTTTTATAACAGCGAGACTCATGTTTTGTTTTTTACACTACAATGCGTTGGACGGTCTGTCAGTCTGTAAGTAGCAGGTAAGCTAGCGTTATTACCAGAAGTGGCTCAGCTTACCATAGATATAAATATATACGTATATACACAAATTGGGGGCGGCTGTGGCTCAGTGATAGAGTGGGTCATCCTCCAATTGAGAGATTGGCGGTTCGATCCCCAGCTTCCCCGGTCCACATGTCAAAGTATCTTTGGGCAAGACACTGAACCCTGAATTGCTCCCCGTGCTGTGCAAAACTTAACAAAAGTTTTCCTTTCATCTCCGTTATCCATCTGGGGGATCTCCACCAGATGTTAGGACAGGCCCACAATTCCTCGCTTACACAAGGCGCAAGGAGGCATCTTCAAACAATAGAATACTTACTTTTTCTCAAAGTTGTAAAAAAAAGGGACATTCACCTGAAAATGACAAAAGCCAAACAAATGCATTAAAAACTCATCCTATAATAACCATGAGGAGCTTTGAAAACTATTCAAGATAAGAGATAATAATACAAAATGTCCTTGACCTCGGTAAAGTGCACAGTTTTAGCTAACTGCAGACAATAAAAGTGTCCAAAAATACATAAAACCACCTCAAAACACACATCTACTCACACTCTAGCCAAAATATGTCGAGATTTCAGCAATATCCAAAAGATTACAAAAAAAATTTAAACATAAATGCATGACAACCCCATTCACACCAAGCACGGAGAAATACCATCATCTCTGATACTAATCAACTTTACTCATTAGTTATCAGCACACATTTTTAGACAGTAAATCATAGTTATGTGAAGTCTAATACTCACTTTGCTGAAGCAACTATCTCCACCGCTGTCCACCCGACTCTGAAGAGAGTGAAAGGGTGCAGAATGCAAAACAGGAGTCAGCAGCCAATCATAGAGCGCAGCAAGTTATCAATTGGAATTGGAATTGTAAACATGGGATCGGCTTCATACAACAGTTTTTTACAATTTTACAATTTTTGCGTGGGTTTTCTCTGGCTTCTCCGGCTTCCTCCCACACTCCAGACATGTAAATTGCTTAGGTTAATTGATGACTCTAAGGGTACGTCCACTCAATCGAAAAAACAACCTTTTTTTTCCTTTGTTCTTCAAAAGTTTTCCGTCCACGCGGACTCGGCTCAAGAAATATCTGCATCCACAGGAAATCAGTGAAACTGGCTAAAAACGCTATAGTACACATGGGTATGGCGCTGTAACTGCCAAGGAAATACACCAACAAGGAGAAGAAGAGAGGGAGAGCCGCTGTTGTGTAGAATCATAATACAAACACCAGAGAGTTTGTCGCTAAATCTGGTGACTTCCCAAATCCTCATCCATCCTAGAGAGAAATGTAGCAACTGTTTCTGATGTTATTGGAGACTTTTGTGGTGTTTTGGACTCTGATGCACGAATAACTCTGTAGTTAGTGTCCTCAACGAGCAGAGGGTGCTGCTGTGAGACCCTTCCCCTTCCCAAAGCACTCACAGGCGGGCACTTTTGCGTTTCTTTTTGCAACCTTCTTGGCAACTTTATTTATAAAAAGCTACTAGCGACCAATTTAGCGACTTATTCAGACCATCAGTGAAAAGGGAGAAGTATATGGTCGGCCTGATTCATTTCCATGCAGCCGTTCAGAGTAAATTTCAGTCTGTGGGTCCGTATCTCTCTCCACGCAGTTATGTGACGCCGCTGGGGTTAGTGGTCGGAGGTGGGGAGACTACGGCATCATTAACAAAGTATGCGGCTTCGCTGTCCAGATGACAACGGCGCGGGGGGCATTCAAATATTCCCACTCTGGGATCTGGTTACAGAAAAGACCGTTTTCAGGCTCCAATAATGATGGTCGGCCTAACCGATACTAAAAATGTGCTCTTACAGAAAAACGCTTCTTCCTGTGGATGGGCCCTAAATTGCCCGTAGGTGTGAATGTGAGTGTGCATGGTTGTCTATCTCTGTTTGTCTCTATATGCACTGCGATACACTGGCCTCCTGTCCAGGGTGTACCCCCCCTCCCGATGTCAGCTGGGATAGGCTCCAGCCCCTCCGTGACCGCAATGTGGACAAGCGGTTGAAGACGGATGGATGGATGGATAATATGTTAAGAGAGGTCTCAGCTGTGAACATTTCATCCTTATCAGTGTGAAATAAACTTTCTCATTTTTACACCACTTATTCATCTGTGGGAGACTGCATTTTCAGCGTCCTAGCCCCAAGGCATTGTGCAGTGACGGTAAGGGATCATCGTGTGACGTATGACACTTTTACACTGTTTGACACCGATTCACTTCAATCTGGCTGGTTGGACGAGTGTCCAATGGTGATGGAACTTTCAGCCTCCTAGTCAAAGGCGTTGTGGAGTTAATGCCATTAGAAGTTTGTGAAAATTACATTAAAGGGCTTTATTTATTTTTTTGTTAATGTAATTCTCTACGTTACCACTCATACACCTGTGTCAAAATTATTGATTGTCCAGCCTCCTATCCTGTGAAATGGCAGTGACAAGTTGACAATTGGCGGCCATTTTAATACAAAAATGTAAATTTATCCCATTCACTTCAAACTTGGCTGGAATACAAAGTTACAGCCTCCTAGTCAAAGGTCTTGTGGTTAAAAAAAACAACTTGAATTTAATTTTACAACGTTCGAACAAAAATAACTCCACAATGTCTTGGGCTCAGGGGCTGATATTTTACATCGGACAAATTCAATATTGTGGCTGCAATTTGTAGAAGGACGGCCATTTGACACGCCATTCGGCCATTTTACCCATAAGAGCTGGCACTGATATATGTTGGTACCTGGGACTCCAGGAGTGTGCCCTCTTAATTTCAGACTTGTAACCCAAGACCTTATGGGTACAATGGTAATATCCCACCAGGGCATTGGGTAATAAGTCTGATATTAATAGGGCACACTCCTGGAGTCCCATTGACCAACATTCACCAATATCAGCTGTGTGCTACTTAGAACTTTCTTTGGATTCTTTATACTGAATGTAACAGTTAAAACCTTTTCTGTCTGCCACAGGGAACACATTGGCCCTCATTTATCAATCTTGTGTGAAAACGGGCGCAGATCTGAGCGCAGAATTGGTCCTACGACAGGACAAACGTGTGCTTTATGAAACATTCGTATCTGACCAATCTCAGCGTACGAATGAGCGGGCCTTGATAAATGCGGCGGCTGAATTCGATCGTCATTAACATGTTACGCTCTTAAATATTCCTGGTTCGGAGGCCTCTCCTACTGAGGTCAAACATGGAGAGGAGAAACAGTGGTAAGGAAAGAAACTTTTCCGACACACAGATCGGCACCCTGACATCCGAGATGGAGCAAAATAAAGATGTGCTTTTTGCCAGTCTTAAGAGTGGAATAAAAGGGGCCCATCAAAACGCTGTATGGAAAAGAATAACAGAGGCAGTCAACCCGAAGCAGTGCTCCACTGTGACCCGTGTGCGTGTGTGCGCACTGTTGAACCTGCGCTTTTGCACTGTAGCGGGGTTTGCCAGCGGGGTTATTAGGTATTCCGTTAGAGGATAACCTTTGTCACCTAGAACCATACCAAAATGTTAATCATCTGATACCTTGTTTGATTTAATGCAATTTATCGAGGGTAGCCACTTACCGAGGAGATGACTTTGGCTCTGCAGTGCGCTTTCCTGCAGCCGTGCGCCAACACATTCATTCATTCATCTTCAACCGCTTGTCCCTGTCGAGGACAGAGTGGCACAGAGTGGCAGGTGATCAATACTAACAAGGATCACCTGCCAGGAAAACAATCTCAAAACCAGAGAACAAAAAGGGAGCACATACAGAAAAACACAGACTGAGGGAGACAAAAACAACGATTAAAAACGAGAGGGAGACTGTCCAGAACCAATCACGACAAGTTTGTTCTGAACATTTCCATATAAAACACTTGGGTATTATGTTATATGCAAGTAACCTTAAAAGGTGAATTTACAAAAGTATGCAAAATCGAGAAAATAGCCTTAGACCTCAGAGGGTTGACAAAAAAAACAACTGCTGCAACGTCTTCCCTTAACCTAAGAAATCACTGGCTGATTCATGAGGGCGTGTACATAATGTGTATACATTTTGGTGGTTGTAGCCCCGAGGATTCACTTAACAAGCCAATACATCACCAACACCTACAGATGGTCTAAGGGTGTATAGGTCTAAGGGCCTGGATCTTTCTTGGTTCACCCAGAGAAACTTACTTTCTCTGAAAGTTTTTTCAGTGATTCTGCACTTCATGTGGGCCAGTCCTGTGGTGGTTTGTCAGTCTTTTCATCTGCCCGTGAGGGCCGTATTTGGCCAAACAGGTCACAGTCATTCTCTAGCCAACTTTGTATTTATTTTTTTGAAAAATATTTTTATTGCATTTTTTTCAAAACACACAAAACTGCTCAGGCATGACCAAAAAGAGGAGGAAAACGAAGAGAATGTGGGTACAGCAAATAGAAAAATGTTATGGAAATAAAGATAAATGACAGTGGGCACATTTTCTGACCAGTCCCTTCCCCATCAATCTCCTGCAGCAAGGCACAGCAGTATCCAGATGACAATCAATACAGAACATGCAGTGAGCACTTTTGGATGCGACAAAAGAGATAATCAGTCCACTGGACTACATTTTACATGTTTCCCAGAGAACAGAGGTATTATCTATGGATGATGAGTTGATAGAGTAAAACATGTTAAATTCCGAAGTAAAGTAAGACAAGAACTTGTCGTCTTTGAGGAGATAAGGTTGAAATCTCCTGCACCGTGACAATGCCCTGTCCTCAGTGAGAGAATACACCAAATAAAGAGGGGCATGGTCTCATAATCATCGATCATTTAAATTAAACAGATCAAAAATGAACAGAAGAGGAGCTATAAAGAAAAACTTGATACAAATCAACGCAAAATCTGCGACTATGCAACAATATCAGAAAATAAAATGTGGACTTTTAAACATCAGATCTCTGTCATCTAAAGCTGTATTAGTAAACGATCTGATATCAGATAACCATATTGATTTACTCTGTCTGACCTAAACATGGCTGCGACCCGAAGAATATGTTAGCCTAAATGAATCCACTCCTCCCAGTCATATTAATACTCATATTCCTCGAGGCAGTGGTCGAGGAGGAGGCGTTGCAGCTATTTATGACTCAGGCCTATTAATAAACCCTAAACCTAAACTAAATTATAATTCATTTGAAAGTCTTGTTCTTAGTCTTTCACATTCAACCTGGAAAACTGTGCAGCCAATTATATTTGTTATAGTGTACCGTGCTCCTGGTCCGTACTCTGAATTTCTGTCTGAATTCTCAGAGTTTCTGTCAAATTTAGTCCTTAAATCTGACAAAGTAATCATTGTAGGTGATTTTAATATTCATGTGGACAGCGGTAATAATAGTCTCAGTATCGCGTTTATCTCTCTATTAGATTCGATTGGTTTTAGTCAGCGTGTACATAAACCTACTCACTGTTTTAATCACACCCTCGACCTTGTTTTGGTTTATGGTGTGGAAATGAATGACTTAATAGTCTTTCCACAGAATCCTATTTTATCAGACCATTATTTAATAACTTTTGAATTCATATTACAGGACTACTCACCTCTGGGTAAAAGTGTCTACACTAGATGTTTATCTGATAGTGCTATAACTAAATTTAAGGAAGCGATTCCATCTGCATTTACTTGAATGCCTTATCCTAATATTCAAGACTCCTGCACTAACGTTAGTTTCTCTGAAATTGATCACATTGTTGACAGTGTTGCAGGCTCTCTAAGAACAACACTCGACTCTGTTGCTCCTTTAAAAAAGAAGATAATAAAACAGAGGAAGTTAGCTCCGTGGTATAACTCACAAACCCGTGAATTAAAACAAACATCGCGAAAGTTGGAAAGTAAATGGCGCTCCACTAAACTGGAGGAATCTCACTTAGTTTGGCAAGAAAGTCTTAAAACCTATAGGAAGGACCTCCGTAATGCCAGAGCAGCATATTACTCATCTTTAATAGAGGAGAATAAGAATAATCCTAGATTTCTTTTCAGCACTGTAGCCAGGCTGACAGAGAGCCACAGCTCTATTGAGCCATGTATTCCTATAACCCTCAGTAGTAACGACTTCATGACGTTCTTTAATGACAAAATTATAACTATTAGAGACAAAATCAACTCGCTTGGCACCAATTTTTCATCAAACCCAGGAACCTTACAAACTGTACAACCTGATATATTCTTGGACTGCTTTTCTACAGTTGACCTTAACAAATTAACCTCTACTATTTCAGCATCAAAACCTTCTACTTGTCTCCTAGACTCTATTCCAACTAGGATACTTAAAGAAGTGTTACCTTTAATTAGCACTCCTGTATTAGATATGATTAACATGTCTTTATCAGCAGGTTATGGACCACAGTCTTTTAAAGTAGCTGTAATTAAACCTCTTCTTAAAAAGCCCAGTCTTGATCCAGAGGTACTAACCAACTATAGACCCATATCTAACCTTCCTTTTCTCTCTAAGATCCTCGAGAAATTAGTTGCCAATCAGCTGTGTGACTTTTTACATAATAATGAGTTATTTGAGGATTTCCAGTCAGGATTTAGAGCAAATCATAGCACTGAGACAGCACTGGTGAAAATTACTAACGACCTTCTAATAGCTTCAGACAAAGGACTCGTCTCTGTACTTGTTTTACTAGATCTTAGTGCTGCCTTCGACACTATTGACCATCACATCCTGCTACAGAGACTTGAGCATCTAAGAGCGTACTCACACTGTCCTTCCGTACCGCGACCCGGGCTTTAGGGTACTTGTCCCCCCTCCCTCTCCCCCGCTCCCCAGCCCCGTTTGTCCTCACACTGCCAGGGCCGGCCAATGCTTCTTGCTGTCCATACGTCATCACGCCGTAACACGTCACACGCATTGATCGCGTGTGTGTGGCTTTGTTTACAAATCTTTCCACAGACCTCTGAGTTTTTGTGCGTCTTGTCGATTGTTTTTGAATCTTTTCATCGACCAAATCTGCCGTAAACACTCCACCTCCGCATCACACCAACGTGAACCTTTCACCGCCATTGTTTTAAATGTCCGCGCATGGTCCCTCCTTCTATTTACATGTCCGAACAGGCGGACATAACGCTACTGCTGTACGGCTCGTGCTCGTGCTCGTACACGTGCGCACGCTCGTGCTCGTACATGTGCAAACGGCTCCGCTAAAGCACACCTCATTCAAGCGGGCCGTGGACGGCCCGCTGGCCGCAGTTGTGCGCGGAGAGGATGCACTCACACTGCTTAAAGGTACTAGGCTTTAGCTGAAAAAACGGTTTTGGCCCCGGCCAGAAGGACAGTGTGAGTACGCCCTAATTGGCATTAAAGGAACCGCACTGAGCTGGTTTAAGTCATATTTATCAGATAGATCTCAGTTTGTACATGTTAATGACAAATCCTCCATGCACACTAAAGTTAGTCACGGAGTCCCACAGGGTTCTGTCCTTGGACCGATTCTTTTCACCTTATATATGCTTCCCTTAGGAAATATTATAAGGAAGCACTCCATACATTTTCATTGTTATGCTGATGATACACGCTCCAATAAGTCTGTTAAGAGTCTCCAGTTGGTCCAAAATGCTGCAGCTTGTGAACTAACTAAAACAAATAGAAGAGAACATATTTCTCCTGTATTAGCTTCTCTGCACTGGCTACCTGTAAAATCTAGAATAGAATTTAAAATCCTTCTCCTTACCTACAAAGCTCTTATTGGTCAGGCTCCATCGTATCTTAAAAAGCTCATAGTACCGCATCACCCAACTAGATCTCTGCGCTCTGAGAATGCAGGGCTACTCGTCGTTCCTAGACTCTCCAAAAGTAGAAGTGGAGGCAGAGCCTTCAGCTACCAAGCTCCTCTCCTGTGGAACAAACTCCCAAATGTTATTCGGGAGGCAGACACTGTCCCCTTATTTAAAAGTAAACTTTAAACTTTCCTTTTTGATAAAGCTTACAGCTAGGGCTTACGATAAGACTTTATACTGCTTAATTATGCTGCTATAGGCCTAGTCTGCCGGGGGATAATACTTTTCCTGATACTCTGAGCTTCTCTCCTCTCTGTCTGAACCATTCATGTCTCATCAATGCATGTTACTAATTCAGCTTCTTCCCCGGAGCTGTTTGTGCTTTGTCGTCTCGCAGGTCTCTGCTGATCGTGGTGGTGCCTGCTGCCGTGGTCCTACATGACGCTTCCTGCTGCTATTATCACTGTTACTCATATATACTATCACTAGTTTAATAAACTATAAAATTTGTAGCTGTATCGTAGCTGCTATTGCCACTACTGATCATTGATCATGTTTGCCACCATAATTATTATCATTTTCATATTCTGTCACCTTGGCTGTGCTTGTTTCTACTATTCTGTTGTTTCAACTGTCTTAACATATACGTTATATTCACATTACTATAAATATTATTATAGTTACTGTTAGGCTTTGCTTGCATCTCTGGAAGTGTGTCTGTCTCTCTCTGTCCATCTGTGTGTCTTTTCTCTCTTTCTCTCTCCTTTTCTTCCTCCCCAACCGGTCAAGACAGATGGCCGTCCTCTACAGAGCTGGGTCTGTCTGACGTTCCTGCCTGTTATAGGGAAGGTTTTCGTTGCCACCGTACTCTACAGAGGAATTGTTGGGTCTATGTAAATCATAAATAAGTCATTGAGTGTGGTCTTTACCTACTCTGTAAAGTGTCCTGAGATAACTTTTGTTATGATTCGACACTATAAATAAAATTGAATTGAATTGAATTGAATTGAATTGAATTCTCAAAAATTTGATTTAGTATGTGCTTATCAATTTAGATGATGTGATTTTGTATACTATCTCTATAGGAATTCATAATGATACGATTCCATTGAGAATCACCTGAATGCCCAGTCCTACATCCACTGAATCAGTGATGTACAGACTTGTCTGTGTATATCCAGGGACATCAAAGCTGGTTCATTAACCTAACTGAAAACTGTACTACATCAAAAACCAGGACCTCTGAAGTCGTCATTCATTGCAACGCATGTGCAGTGTCTCTAGATTTTGCTGAATTTTCCGCCACTTCGCCTCCGTAAAATAATGTTTTTAACAGTTTCTCGTTTTTATATTTGGAATCACTCGTGCTCAGCTTTTATTGTATTTATTTTTTAAATACATGGACCAAAGCTTTTAACCATCGGGCCTGTGGTTGCCTCTGATTACACCGGAGAAGTAAAACACGGAAGTCATGACGGCGAATCGCACTAGCGAGGCGCCACTTTTTAAAGAACTTCTTTAACTGAGTGGGATCTAAAAGCAACTGGTGAACTGGGCTGCCTGCCCAGGAGTGAAGGTCTCCCTGGACATTTCGGCTCCAGTGCCGGTCTTAAACCCACCTCCCCGTGGTGGTTCTGTGTCCCGGGGTGACAGATCACCAGCACAGACTGCAGGTATGATGGCCATGTGCAAGTCCTGTCTCCCCACCCTCTCAAAACTCAGAGAGAGTGTCTCTGGCCTGAAGGCTGACCTCAAGGAGAGGGACAAAATCCTCCTAATATCTTCAACGTCACCACGACCCAGGCGAAGCTCGTCGCCCATCTTAGGACGCTGGTGACCACAGGGTGACGGCCGCGGACAACACCACCCTGTTGTGGATTGGCTCCTGCCTTTGCCCCGTGGAGGGGCAATGCTCCATCAGGGAGGACGAAGTGGTGGCTTCAGTTCTGGTGAGCTCAACTCCACTCAAGCCAAGTGAACCCTGGTCAGTGGTGAACAGGGGCACTGGGGCTTGTCTACCTCTCCCTCCTCCAGATCTACCACTGGATAACAGGTATGACGTCCTAAGCCTGCAGGATTTCCCTCGGCTGGGTGTGTGCTCCAGCTTGCCCCCGGGATCCGTCCATCCAGCTGGCCGTGGTTCTTGCCGACCCAGGAGCCGGTGTCCTTCGTCTAACTTGATCCCTCCCTCTCAGTTGGGAGCAGCCGCGGGCCGGCGCACCTCCAGGCAGCCCATGGAACAGCGCATTCCCTCCGTGCTAGTTGTCAGTACCTGGATGGTCAGGCACGTGAGGGTACGCAGCGGCGAGACCTTCTGCCACCCTGGAGCCTGCGTCAGGGAGGTTGAGTCCTCCGCCCTCCAGCTGTGTTCACAGCACAGCTCGGCCTTCATGCTGGTCCTGCAGGCCGGTACCAACGATTGAAAGAACCGTCATTCCAGGGTCCTCAAGCAGGACTTCAGGTCCGTGGTGAACCGCCTGCTAGACATGGGGAAGTGACTGATTATTTCCGGTTTTGCGTTTTGGTGATGTTATGACCGGTAGCCTCTGCCAGCTGCACCTGTGGCTTAAAGGATACTGCCTGGGGAAAAAATTCCATTTTGGACAACTTTAGGGCTTTTTTAAACAGATCTAGGCTTTTTAAACACGATGGCCTGCACTCTAACCAGGAGCGGTCAAGACTTTTATCAGTCAACAGTGACCTGGCTTTCCGGTCCTACACCACAACCACCTCTTGACAACAACCCAGTGTTGGGATCAGGCCGGGAAGTTGCAGTTTAATACACCTCTCTGTGCTTCCCTCACCACAGACGCACAGGAAGGAGAGTTGCAGTCTTACACACCTCTCCACGCTGGAGCATTTTCCAGCTCAGTATCCTATACAAACGCTGTGTTCCCTGACAGTCATCTAAATTGATTAAAAAATAAAAAATTTAAAGAAGAGGAGCTACACAGAAAAACATGATAACAATTAGGACCAAATCTGGGATAATGTAGCAAAGTTGTAAAATAAAATGTGGACTTTTAAACATCAGATCTCAGTCATCTAAAGCTGTATTAGTAAATGATTTGATATCAGATTATTATATTGATTTACTCTGTCTGACTGAAACCTGGCTGTGTCATGAAGAATGTTAGCCTTAATGAATCCACTCCTCCCAATCATATTAACACTCAGACTCCTCGAAGCAGGGGTCGAGAAGGAGGCGTTGCAGCTATGACTCAGGCCTATTAATCAACCCTAAACCTAAATTATAATTAATTTGAAAGACGTGTTCTTAGTCTTTCACATTCAACCTGGAACACCGTGCAGCCAATTATTTTTGTTATAGTGTACCGTGCTCCTGGTCCGTACACAGCATTTCTAATTTCTGTCAAATTTAGTCCTTAAATCTGATAAAGTAATCATTGTAGGAGATTTTAATATTCAGCCTTAGTATTGCTTTTATCTCTCTATTAGATTTGATTGGTTATAGTCAGATAGTACACTGCTCATTGTTTTACTCACATCCTCGACCTTGTTTCGGCTTATGGTCTGGAAATCAATGACTTAATAGTCTTTCGACAGAATCCTATTTCATCAGACCATTATATAATAACTTTTGAATTCATATTACAGGACTACTCACCTCTGGGCAAAAGTTTCTACGCTAGATGTTTATCGGATAGTGCTGTAAATAAATGTAAGGAAGCCATTCCATCTGCATTCAATTCAAGAATCCTGTACTAGCGTCAGTTTCTCTGAAATTGACAGTGTTGCAGGCTAACTATGAACAACACATGACTCTGTTGCTCCTTTTAAAAAATAAGATAATGAAACAGAGGAAGTTAGCTCCATGGTATTACTCACAAACTCGCTTAGTTTGGCAAGAAAGTCTTAAAACATATAGGAAGGCCCTCCGTAATGCCAGAACAGCCTGTTACTCATCTTTAATAGAGAAAACAAACAACGAGATTTCTTTTCAGCACTGTAGCCAGGCTGACAGAGAGCCATAGCTCTATTGAGCCATGTATTCCTATAACCCTCAGTAGTAACGACTTCATGACGTTCTTTAATGACAAAATTATAACTATCAGAGACAAGATCAACTCGCTTGGCACCAATTTTTCTTCAAACCCAGGAACCTTAGAAACAACTGTACAACCTGATATATTCTTGGACTGCTTTTTTGCAGTTGACCTTAACAAATTAAACTCTACTTTTTCGGCATCAAAGCCCTCTACTTGTCTCCTAGACTCTATTCCAACTAGGTTACTTAAAGAAGTGTTACCTTTAGTTAGCACCCCTGTACTAGATATGATTAACATGTCTTTATCAGCAGGTTATGTACCTCATTCTTTTAAAGTAGCTGTAATTAAACCCCTTCTTAAAAAGCCCAGTCTTTATCCAGAGGTACTAACCAACTATAGACCTTTATCTAACCTTCCTTTTCTCTCCAGATCCTCGAAAAATTATTTGCAAAACAGCTGTGTGACTTTTTATATAATAATGGCTGATTTGAGAATTTCCAGTCAGGATTTATGGGCGAATCATAGCACTGAGACAGCACTGGTAAAAATGACTAACTACCTTCCAATACCTTCAGACAAAGGACTTGTCTTAGTGCGGCCTTCGACACTATTGACCAGTGTATTGACCGCATCCTGCTACGGAGACTGGAGCATGTGCTTGGCATTAAGGGAACCACCATAAGCTGGCTTAAGTCTTATTTATCAGATAGATCTCAGTTTGTACATCTTAATGACAAAACCTCATGCACACTAGAGTTAGTCACCAAGTTCCACAGGGTTCTGTCCTTGGACCGATTCTATACACCTGATATATGCTTCCCTTAGGAAATATTATAAGGAAGCACTTGAGTATACACAATTATATTTGTCGATCAAACCAGAAGAAACCGATCAGTTAGATAAACGTCAAATGTGCATTAAGGTAATAAAAAGCTGGATGACCTGCAATTTTCTGATGTTAAACTCAAATAAAACTGAAGTCATTGTTCTTGGCCCCGAAGGCCTCCGAAACTCAATAGCTATAGTTAGTTGTAGTTATTGTTACTCTGGATGATGCTGTCTTGTCCTCCAGCCCCACAGTAAGGAATCTGGGTGTTATTTTTGATCAGGATATGTCCTTCGAGTCTCACATAAAACTAACGACAAGGACTGCATATTATCACCTGCGTAATATTGTGAAAATTAGGAACATTGGGCCTCATTTATCTTGCGTGAAAACGGGCGCCAATCTGAGCGCAGAATTGGTCGTAGGAAAGGACCCACGTGTGATTTATGAAACATTAGTATCTGACCAATCTCAGCGTATGAATGAGCGGGCCTTGATAAATGCGGCGGCTGAATTTGATGGTCATTAACATGTTACGCCCTTAAATATTCCTGTTTCGGGGGCCTCGCCCACTAGGGTCAAACATGGAGAGCAGGAACGCAGATTAGAAAAGAAACTTTTACGACACACAGATCGGCCACCTGACATCCGAGATGGAGCAAAATTAAGATGTGTTTTTTGTCAGTCTTAAGAGTGGAATAAAAGGGGCCCATAAAAACGCTGTATGGAAAAAAATAACGGAGGCAGTCAACCCGAAGCAGCGCTCCACTGTGACCCGAGTGCGCCTGTGCGCACTGTTGGACAGGTGTTGTGCCGTATTCAGCACCCCTGCCGTGAAATGCACCCCCTCGCATTACATTACTCTAAATTATGAATTGTCTTGCTCAGAGTTTTACTCTGTGGCATTGAAAGACAAACAGCTCATGGCTGCAGCAAGAGCTCAGAAGAAGTACAGACGGAAAAGACAAATAGACTGACTACAACTGCAGGCCACAGTCATGGCGTTGGAGTTTACTCAGACTTTATGTTTGCACTTTTCTTGTTGCATTAATTGTGTACTATGTTCTGCTTTGTGTTTTTCTATATTAATTTATACAGTTTTAAATTAAGCAGGAAGATATTTATTTTATTCTGTTAATTTTTGTTATTTTGTACAAAAAAATGCTGATAATTATTTATTTTCTATGTGTTTATATCACTCAAATATGCATCTAATTCAATTCAGGTTTGAGTCAAATAGTAATAAAAATTGCTTCACATATACAAAAAAGGGCTAAAAAGATTCACTACGGCAGGTAAAATGAAGGCAATCGGGCCAGCCGGCCCTAGCAATGAGGTGTCCCTTATTGTTTCTTTCAGGGAGTTGGCAACCTAGACTATGCCCTCAGCTCACAAAACGAGACGATACACAATACCACGAGAGTCCACGAGAACTGAGTAGTGTTGCTTTCGTCAACGAAAATGACGACGAAATGTCCCCGTCAACGAACCTCTATCACGTGACGAAAACTAGACGAGACGAAACGAAAATGCTTGGCATGTGACGATGAAACGAAATATATAATGCAATTTGGTTGACAAATAAAAACGAGACGAAATGTCTCTTAATTTTCGTTGACGAAAACGAGACGGAACGTAGTTTCGTCTCGTTATTATTCACGTTATTAGTCACGTTATTATTATTATTATTTTGAAGTTTCACTCCCAGTCTCGCGTCTGGGCGACGTCACTTCCTCAATCCCCACACGCGCATTATTTAGATTCTGAAGCTGCCGCTGCTGTGGGTCAGCGTTAACGTTACAGTTAGGGTTAACGACAACTAAAGAAACATGAGAACAAAGTGTGCCACCAGCCAGGGCCGTGTTTGGGAGAAAAAGAAGAAACAATTTCATTACATAGACGTGGAAAGGAAAACGGAATCTGTTGTGGAAAAATGAAAGAGCGAAATGCAGCCAAAAAATCACAGGAAAAAACACCACGGATCTTAAGAGACACTTTAGGGCATCCCATAATGAACTTTAGGTAAGTCAAGACGTAACGTAACGATACTTTCTGTTGTAGAAAGCTCATGCGACATGAGGCTACGGTTAATGTGTCGGGTTTTAACGCTATCTTTAGCGTTATCCACTGGAGGTGTGTGTGTGTGTGTGTGTGCGCGTGTGTGTGTGTGTGAGAGAGACTAGCGCGTGTGTGTGTGTGAGCGCGCGCGCGGCTAGCGTGTGTATGTGTATTTATTTGTGAGAGAGTGTAAAGTGTGTTTTTAGTTCCTACCTGACTATAGTGCACTGAACTTCCCCTTGTTGGCCAAATACTTTCACTAGTTTTATATTTCACAGAGCAAATCACACTGAACTGAATTTGGCATCAACATGAATTGGATTACTTATTCTAGACCTGTACATGCTGTAAACTTAAGATATGTGCATGGATTTGACTAAAAGAAAATGTTGGTTTCGTCAATACTACTAGGTACTTTTATCATATTGATTTAATATAATTGCATTATTTAAAAGAGACTAATATACAATTTTCTTTGACTAAAACTAGACTAAAATGCTCAGACTTTTAGTCGACTAAAACTAGACTAAAATGCTCAGACTTTTAGACGACTAAAACTAGACTAAAATGCTCAGACTTTTAGACGACTAAAACTAGACTAAAATGCTCAGACTTTTAGTCGACTAAAACTAGACTAAAACTCTTAGACTTTTAGTCGACCGAAACTAGACTAAACTGCTCAGACTTTTAGTCGACTAAAACTAAACTAAAATGCTCAGACTGTTAGTCGACTAAAACTAAACTAAAATGCTCAGACTTTTAGTCGACTAAAACTAGACTAAAATGCTCAGACTGTTAGTCGACTAAAACTAGACTAAACTGCTCAGACTTTTAGTCGACTAAAACTAGACTAAAATTCTCAGTCTTTTAGTCGACTTAGTGGTGCCTGCTGCCGTGGTCCTGTGCGCTAGTCTCTGCTGGTGCTGGTGGTGCCTGCTGCCCTGGTCCTGTGTGTAGGTCTCTGCTGACAGTGGTAGTGCCTGCTGCCTTGGTCCTGTGTATCAGGTTCCTGCTGATGGGGGTGCTGCCTGCTGCCCTGTTCCTGCGCGCACGTCTCGGCTGATGGTGGTGATGCCTGTTGCTGTGGTCCTGTGGTCCTGTATGAAGGTCTCTGCCGATGATGTTAGTGCCTGCTGCTGTGGACCTGATTGTTGGTCTCTGCTGATCGTGGTGGTGCTTGCTGCCGTGGTCCTGTGTGCTGGTCCCTGCTGATGGTGGTGATGCCTGCTGCCCTGGTCCTGTGTGCAGGTCTCTGCTGATCGTGGTGGTGCCTACTGACGCTTCCTGCTACTTCAATAACTATTAGTCATTTATTCTGTCACTACTTTTATAAATTATAAAATCTGTAGCCATAAAAACACCATCAGTGGTATGTCTTGCTGTATCGTAGCTGCTATTGCCCCTACTCATCATTTTGTCATAATTATTTTCATTTTCATGTTCTGTCACCTTGGATGTGCGTGTTCCTGCTGTTCTGCTATGCAGAATGCCATAACATGTGGGTCATGTTCACATTACTATAGATATTGTTATAGTTACTGTTACTCGCTGGCTGCTTGCATCTCTGGAAGTGTGTCAGTCTCTCTGTCTTTTGTCTATCTTTGTGTTTCTCTCTTTCTCTCTCCTTTTCTTCCTCCCCAACCGGTCAAGACAGATGACCGTCCTCCACAGAGCTGGGTCTGTCCGACGTTCCTGCCTGTTATAGGGAAGGTTTTCGTTGCCACCGTACTCTATGGGGGAATTGTTGGGTCTTTACCTACTCTGTAAAGTGTCCTGAGATAACTTTGGTTATGATTTGACACTATAAATAAAATTGAATTGAATTGAATTGACTAAAACTGGACTAAAATGCTCAGACTTTTAGTCGACTAAAACTAGACTAAACTGCTCAGACTTTTAGTCGACTAAAACTAGACTAAAATGCTCAGACTTTTAGTCGACTAAAACTAGACTAAACTGCTCAGACTTTTAGTTGACTAAAACTAGACTAAACTGCTCAGACTTTTAGTCGACTAAAACTAAACTAAAATGCTCAGACTGTTAGTCGACTAAAACTAGACTAAAATGCTCAGACTTTTAGTCGACTAAAACTCTTAGACTTTTAGTCGACTAAAACTGGACTAAAATGCTCAGACTTTTAGTCGACTAAAACTAGACTAAACTGCTCAGACTTTTAGTCGACTAAAACTAGACTAAACTGCTCAGACTTTTAGTCGACTAAAACTAGACTAAACTGCTCAGACTTTTAGTCGACTAAAACTAGACTAAAATGCTCAGACTTTTAGTCGACTAAAACTAGACTAAAATGCTCAGACTTTTAGTCAACTAAAACTAGACTAAGCTTCTCAGACTTTTAGATGACTAAAACTAGACTAAAATGCTCAGACTTTTAGTTGACTAAAACTAGACTAAACTGCTCAGACTTTTAGTCGACTAAAACTAAACTAAAATGCTCAGACTGTTAGTCGACTAAAACTAGACTAAAATGCTCAGACTTTTAGTCGACTAAAACTCTTAGACTTTTAGTCGACTAAAACTGGACTAAAATGCTCAGACTTTTAGTCGACTAAAACTAGACTAAACTGCTCAGACTTTTAGTCGACTAAAACTAGACTAAACTGCTCAGACTTTTAGTCGACTAAAACTAGACTAAACTGCTCAGACTTTTAGTCGACTAAAACTAGACTAAAATGCTCAGACTTTTAGTCTACTAAAACTAGACTAACCTGCTCAGACTTTTAGACGACTAAAACTAGACTAAAATGCTCAGTCTTTTAGTCGACTAAAACTGGACTAAAATGCTCAGACTTTTAGTCGACTAAAACTAGACTAAAATGCTCAGACTTTTAGTCGACTAAAACTAGACTAAAATGCTCAGACTTTTAGTCGACTAAAACTAGACTAAAATGCTCAGACTTTTAGTCGACTAAAACTAGACTAAAATGCTCAGACTTTTAGACGACTAAAACTAGACTAAAATGCTCAGACTTTTAGTCGACTAAAACTAGACTAAAACTCTTAGACTTTTAGTCGACCGAAACTAGACTAAAATGCTCAGACTTTTAGTCGACTAAAACTAGACTAAGCTGCTCAGACTTTTAGTCGACTAAAACTAAACTAAAATGCTCAGACTGTTAGTCGACTAAAACTAGACTAAAATGCTCAGACTTTTAGTCGACTAAAACTAGACTAAGCTGCTCAGACTTTTAGACGACTAAAACTAGACTAAAATTCTCAGCCTTTTAGTCGACTAAAACTAGACTAAAATGCTCAGACTTTTAGTCGACTAAAACTAGACTAAAATGCTCAGACTTTTAGTCGACTAAAACTAGACTAAAATGCTCAGACTTTTAGTCGACTAAAACTAGACTAAAATGCTCAGACTTTTAGTCGACTAAAACTAGACTAAAATGCTCAGACTTTTAGTCGACTAAAACTAGACTAAACTGCTCAGACTTTTAGACGACTAAAACAAGACTGAAATGCTCAGACTTTTAGTCGACTAAAACTAGACTAAAATGCTCAGACTTTTAGTCGACTAAAACTAGACTAAAATGCTCAGACTTTTAGTCGACTAAAACTAGACTAAAATGCTCAGACTTTTAGTCGACTAAAACTAGACTAAAATGCTCAGACTTTTAGTCGACTAAAACTAGACTAAAATGCTCAGACTTTTAGACGACTAAAACTAGACTAAAATGCTCAGACTTTTAGTCGACTAAAACTAGACTAAAACTCTTAGACTTTTAGTCGACCGAAACTAGACTAAAATGCTCAGACTTTTAGTCGACTAAAACTAGACTAAACTGCTCAGACTTTTAGTCGACTAAAACTAAACTAAAATGCTCAGACTGTTAGTCGACTAAAACTAGACTAAAATGCTCAGACTTTTAGTCGACTAAAACTAAACTAAAATGCTCAGACTTTTAGTCGACTAAAACTAGACTAAAATGCTCAGACTTTTAGTCGACTAAAACTAGACTAAACTGCTCAGACTTTTAGTCGACTAAAACTAAACTAAAATGCTCAGACTTTTAGTCGACTAAAACTAGACTAAGCTGCTCAGACTTTTAGACGACTAAAACTAGACTAAAATTCTCAGTCTTTTAGTCGACTAAAACTGGACTAAAATGCTCAGACTTTTAGTCGACTAAAACTAGACTAAACTGCTCAGACTTTTAGTCGACTAAAACTAGACTAAACTGCTCAGACTTTTAGTCGACTAAAACTAGACTAAAATGCTCAGACTTTTAGTCGACTAAAACTAAACTAAAATGCTCAGACTTTTAGTCGACTAAAACTAGACTAAACTGCTCAGACTTTTAGACGACTAAAACAAGACTGAAATGCTCAGACTTTTAGTCGACTAAAACTAGACTAAAATGCTCAGACTTTTAGTCAACTAAAACTAGACTAAGCTGCTCAGACTTTTAGACGACTAAAACTAGACTAAAATGCTCAGACTTTTAGTTGACTAAAACTAGACTAAACTGCTCAGACTTTTAGTCGACTAAAACTAAACTAAAATGCTCAGACTGTTAGTCGACTAAAACTAGACTAAAATGCTCAGACTTTTAGTCGACTAAAACTCTTAGACTTTTAGTCGACTAAAACTGGACTAAAATGCTCAGACTTTTAGTCGACTAAAACTGGACTAAAATGCTCAGACTTTTAGACGACTAAAACTAGACTAAACTGCTCAGACTTTTAGTCGACTAAAACTAGACTAAACTGCTCAGACTTTTAGTCGACTAAAACTAGACTAAACTGCTCAGACTTTTAGTCGACTAAAACTAGACTAAAATGCTCAGACTTTTAGTCTACTAAAACTAGACTAACCTGCTCAGACTTTTAGACGACTAAAACTAGACTAAAATGCTCAGTCTTTTAGTCGACTAAAACTGGACTAAAATGCTCAGACTTTTAGTCGACTAAAACTAGACTAAAATGCTCAGACTTTTAGTCGACTAAAACTAGACTAAAATGCTCAGACTTTTAGTCGACAAAAACTAGACTAAAATGCTCAGACTTTTAGTCGACTAAAACTAGACTAAAATGCTCAGACTTTTAGTCGACTAAAACTAGAATAAAATGCTCAGACTTTTAGACGACTAAAATGCTCAGACTTTTAGTCGACTAAAACTGGACTAAAATGCTCAGACTTTTAGTCGACTAAAACTAGACTAAAACTCTTAGACTTTTAGTCGACCGAAACTAGACTAAAATGCTCAGACTTTTAGTCGACTAAAACTAGACTAAGCTGCTCAGACATTTAGTCGACTAAAACTAAACTAAAATGCTCAGACTGTTAGTCGACTAAAACTAGACTAAAATGCTCAGACTTTTAGTCGACTAAAACTAGACTAAGCTGCTCAGACTTTTAGAAGACTAAAACTAGACTAAAATTCTCAGCCTTTTAGTCGACTAAAACTGGACTAAAATGCTCAGACTTTTAGTCGACTAAAACTAGACTAAACTGCTCAGACTTTTAGTCGACTAAAACTAGACTAAACTGCTCAGACTTTTAGTCGACTAAAACTAGACTAAAATGCTCAGACTTTTAGTCGACTAAAACTAGACTAAAATGCTCAGACTTTTAGTCGACTAAAACTAGACTAAACTGCTCAGACTTTTAGACGACTAAAACAAGACTGAAATGCTCAGACTTTTAGTCGACTAAAACTAGACTAAAATGCTCAGACTTTTAGTCGACTAAAACTAGACTAAAATGCTCAGACTTTTAGTCGACTAAAACTAGACTAAAATGCTCAGACTTTTAGTCGACTAAAACTAGACTAAAATGCTCAGACTTTTAGTCGACTAAAACTAGACTAAAATGCTCAGACTTTTAGACGACTAAAACTAGACTAAAATGCTCAGACTTTTAGTCGACTAAAACTAGACTAAAACTCTTAGACTTTTAGTCGACCGAAACTAGACTAAAATGCTCAGACTTTTAGTCGACTAAAACTAGACTAAACTGCTCAGACTTTTAGTCGACTAAAACTAAACTAAAATGCTCAGACTGTTAGTCGACTAAAACTAGACTAAAGTGCTCAGACTTTTAGTCGACTAAAACTAAACTAAAATGCTCAGACTTTTAGTCGACTAAAACTAGACTAAAATGCTCAGACTGTTAGTCGACTAAAACTAGACTAAACTGCTCAGACTTTTAGTCGACTAAAACTAGACTAAACTGCTCAGACTTTTAGTCGACTAAAACTAGACTAAGCTGCTCAGACTTTTAGACGACTAAAACTAGACTAAAATTCTCAGTCTTTTAGTCGACTAAAACTGGACTAAAATGCTCAGACTTTTAGTCGACTAAAACTAGACTAAACTGCTCAGACTTTTAGTCGACTAAAACTAGACTAAACTGCTCAGACTTTTAGTCGACTAAAACTAGACTAAAATGCTCAGACTTTTAGTCGACTAAAACTAAACTAAAATGCTCAGACTTTTAGTCGACTAAAACTAGACTAAACTGCTCAGACTTTTAGACGACTAAAACAAGACTGAAATGCTCAGACTTTTAGTCGACTAAAACTAGACTAAAATGCTCAGACTTTTAGTCAACTAAAACTAGACTAAGCTTCTCAGACTTTTAGATGACTAAAACTAGACTAAAATGCTCAGACTTTTAGTTGACTAAAACTAGACTAAACTGCTCAGACTTTTAGTCGACTAAAACTAAACTAAAATGCTCAGACTGTTAGTCGACTAAAACTAGACTAAAATGCTCAGACTTTTAGTCGACTAAAACTCTTAGACTTTTAGTCGACTAAAACTGGACTAAAATGCTCAGACTTTTAGTCGACTAAAACTAGACTAAACTGCTCAGACTTTTAGTCGACTAAAACTAGACTAAACTGCTCAGAGTTTTAGTCGACTAAAACTAGACTAAACTGCTCAGACTTTTAGTCGACTAAAACTAGACTAAAATGCTCAGACTTTTAGTCTACTAAAACTAGACTAACCTGCTCAGACTTTTAGACGACTAAAACTAGACTAAAATGCTCAGTCTTTTAGTCGACTAAAACTGGACTAAAATGCTCAGACTTTTAGTCGACTAAAACTAGACTAAAATGCTCAGACTTTTAGTCGACTAAAACTAGACTAAAATGCTCAGACTTTTAGTCGACTAAAACTAGACTAAGCTGCTCAGACTTTTAGTCGACTAAAACTAAACTAAAATGCTCAGACTGTTAGTCGACTAAAACTAGACTAAAATGCTCAGACTTTTAGTCGATTAAAACTAGACTAAGCTGCTCAGACTTTTAGACGACTAAAACTAGACTAAAATTCTCAGTCTTTTAGTCGACTAAAACTGGACTAAAATGCTCAGACTTTTAGTCGACTAAAACTAGACTAAACTGCTCAGACTTTTAGTCGACTAAAACTAGACCAAACTGCTCAGACTTTTAGTCGACTAAAACTAGACTAAAATGCTCAGACTTTTAGTCGACTAAAACTAAACTAAAATACTCAGACTTTTAGTCGACTAAAACTAGACTAAACTGCTCAGACTTTTAGACGACTAAAACAAGACTGAAATGCTCAGACTTTTAGTCGACTAAAACTAGACTAAAATGCTCAGACTTTTAGTCGACTAAAACTAGACTAAAATGCTCAGACTTTTAGTCAACTAAAACTAGACTAAGCTGCTAAGACTTTTAGACGACTAAAACTAGACTAAAATGCTCAGACTTTTAGTTGACTAAAACTAGACTAAACTGCTCAGACTTTTAGTCGACTAAAACTAAACTAAAATGCTCAGACTGTTAGTCGACTAAAACTAGACTAAAATGCTCAGACTTTTAGTCGACTAAAACTCTTAGACTTTTAGTCGACTAAAACTAGACTAAGCTGCTCAGACTTTTAGTCGACTAAAACTGGACTAAAATGCTCAGACTTTTAGTCGACTAAAACTAGACTAAACTGCTCAGACTTTTAGTCGACTAAAACTAGACTAAAATGCTCAGACTTTTAGTCGACTAAAACTAGACTAAACTGCTCAGACTTTTAGTCGACTAAAACTAGACTAAACTGCTCAGACTTTTAGTCTACTAAAACTAGACTAACCTGCTCAGACTTTTAGTCGACTAAAACTGGACTAAAATGCTCAGACTTTTAGTCGACTAAAACTAGACTAAACTGCTCAGACTTTTAGTCGACTAAAACTAGACTAAAATGCTCAGACTTTTAGTCGACTAAAACTAAACTAAACTGCTCAGACTTTTAGTCGACTAAAACTCTTAGACTTTTAGTCGACTAAAACTAGACTAAAATGCTCAGACTTTTAGTCTACTAAAACTAGACTAACCTGCTCAGACTGTTAGTCGACTAAAACTGGACTAAAATGCTCAGTCTTTTAGTCGACTAAAACTGGACTAAAATGCTCAGACTTTTAGTCGACTAAAACTAGACTAAAATGCTCAGACTTTTAGTCGACTAAAACTAGACTAAACTGCTCAGACTTTTAGTCGACTAAAACTAGACTAAAATGCTCAGACTTTTAGTCGACTAAAACTAGACTAAAACGCTCAGACTTTTAGTCGACTAAAACTAGACTAAAATGCTCAGACTTTAAGTTGACTTAAACTAGACAAATGCTCAGACTTTTAGTCGACTAAAACTAGACTAAAATGCTCAGATTTTTAGTCGACTAAAACTCTCAGACTTTAAGTCGACTAAAACTAGACTAAAATGCTCAGACTTTTAGTCGACTAAAACTAGACTAAAACGCTCAGACTTTTAGTCGACTAAAACTAGACTAAAACGCTCAGACTTTTAGTCGACTAAAACTAGACTAAACTGCTCAGACTTTTAGTCGACTAAAACTAGACTAAAATGCTCAGACTTTAAGTTGACTTAAACTAGACAAATGCTCAGACTTTTAGTCGACTAAAACTAGACTAAAATGCTCAGATTTTTAGTCGACTAAAACTCTCAGACTTTAGTCGACTAAAACAAGACTGAAATGCTCAGACTTTTAGTCGACTAAAACTAGACTAAAATGCTCAGACTTTTAGTCGACTAAAACTAGACTAAAATGCTCAGACTTTTAGTCGACTAAAACTAGACTAAAATGCTCAGACTTTTAGTCGACTAAAACTAGACTAAAATGCTCAGACTTTTAGTCGACTAAAACTAGACTAAAATGCTCAGACTTTTAGTCGACTAAAACTAGACTAAAATGCTCAGACTTTTAGACGACTAAAACTAGACTAAAATGCTCAGACTTTTAGTCGACTAAAACTAGACTAAAACTCTTAGACTTTTAGTCGACCGAAACTAGACTAAAATGCTCAGACTTTTAGTCGACTAAAACTAGACTAAGCTGCTCAGACTTTTAGTCGACTAAAACTAAACTAAAATGCTCAGACTGTTAGTCGACTAAAACTAGACTAAAATGCTCAGACTTTTAGTCGACTAAAACTAGACTAAGCTGCTCAGACTTTTAGACGACTAAAACTAGACTAAAATTCTCAGCCTTTTAGTCGACTAAAACTGGACTAAAATGCTCAGACTTTTAGTCGACTAAAACTAGACTAAACTGCTCAGACTTTTAGTCGACTAAAACTAGACTAAACTGCTCAGACTTTTAGTCGACTAAAACTAGACTAAAATGCTCAGACTTTTAGTCGACTAAAACTAGACTAAAATGCTCAGACTTTTAGTCGACTAAAACTACACTAAACTGCTCAGACTTTTAGACCACTAAAACAAGACTGAAATGCTCAGACTTTTAGTCGACTAAAACTAGACTAAAATGCTCAGACTTTTAGTCGACTAAAACTAGACTAAAATGCTCAGACTTTTAGTCGACTAAAACTAGACTAAAATGCTCAGACTTTTAGTCGACTAAAACTAGACTAAAATGCTCAGACTTTTAGTCGACTAAAACTAGACTAAAATGCTCAGACTTTTAGACGACTAAAACTAGACTAAAATGCTCAGACTTTTAGTCGACTAAAACTAGACTAAAACTCTTAGACTTTTAGTCGACCGAAACTAGACTAAAATGCTCAGACTTTTAGTCGACTAAAACTAGACTAAAATGCTCAGACTTTTAGTCGACTAAAACTAAACTAAAATGCTCAGACTTTTAGTCGACTAAAACTAGACTAAAATGCTCAGACTGTTAGTCGACTAAAACTAGACTAAACTGCTCAGACTTTTAGTCGACTAAAACTAAACTAAAATGCTCGAACTTTTAGTCGACTAAAACTAGACTAAGCTGCTCAGACTTTTAGACGACTAAAACTAGACTAAAATTCTCAGTCTTTTAGTCGACTAAAACTGGACTAAAATGCTCAGACTTTTAGTCGACTAAAACTAGACTAAACTGCTCAGACTTTTAGTCGACTAAAACTAGACTAAACCTCTCAGACTTTTAGTCGACTAAAACTAGACTAAACTGCTCAGACTTTTAGTCGACTAAAACTAAACTAAAATGCTCAGACTTTTAGTCGACTAAAACTAGACTAAACTGCTCAGACTTTTAGACGACTAAAACAAGACTGAAATGCTCAGACTTTTAGTCGACTAAAACTAGACTAAAATGCTCAGACTTTTAGTCAACTAAAACTAGACTAAGCTGCTCAGACTTTTAGACGACTAAAACTAGACTAAAATGCTCAGACTTTTAGTTGACTAAAACTAGACTAAACTGCTCAGACTTTTAGTCGACTAAAACTAAACTAAAATGCTCAGACTGTTAGTCGACTACAACTAGACTAAAATGCTCAGACTTTTAGTCGACTAAAACTCTTAGACTTTTAGTCGACTAAAACTGGACTAAAATGCTTAGACTTTTAGTCGACTAAAACTAGACTAAACTGCTCAGACTTTTAGTCGACTAAAACTAGACTAAACTGCTCAGACTTTTAGTCGACTAAAACTAGACTAAACTGCTCAGACTTTTAGTCGACTAAAACTAGACTAAAATGCTCAGACTTTTAGTCTACTAAAACTAGACTAACCTGCTCAGACTTTTAGACGACTAAAACTAGACTAAAATGCTCAGTCTTTTAGTCGACTAAAACTGGACTAAAATGCTCAGACTTTTAGTCGACTAAAACTAGACTAAAATGCTCAGACTTTTAGTCGACTAGAACTAGACTAAAATGCTCAGACTTTTAGTCGACTAAAACTAGACTAAAATGCTCAGACTTTTAGTCGACTAAAACTAGACTAAAATGCTCAGACTTTTAGTCGACTAAAACTAGACTAAAATGCTCAGACTTTTAGACGACTAAAACTAGACTAAAACTCTTATACTTTTAGTCGACCGAAACTAGACTAAAATGCTCAGACTTTTAGTCGACTAAAACTAGACTAAGCTGCTCAGACTTTTAGTCGACTAAAACTAAACTAAAATGCTCAGACTGTTAGTCGACTAAAACTAGACTAAAATGCTCAGACTTTTAGTCGACTAAAACTAGACTAAGCTGCTCAGACTTTTAGACGACTAAAACTAGACTAAAATTCTCAGCCTTTTAGTCGACTAAAACTGGACTAAAATGCTCAGACTTTTAGTCGACTAAAACTAGACTAAACTGCTCAGACTTTTAGTCGACTAAAACTAGACTAAACTGCTCAGACTTTTAGTCGACTAAAACTAGACTAAAATGCTCAGACTTTTAGTCGACTAAAACTAGACTAAAATGCTCAGACTTTTTGTCGACTAAAACTAGACTAAACTGCTCAGACTTTTAGACGACTAAAACAAGACTGAAATGCTCAGACTTTTAGTCGACTAAAACTAGACTAAAATGCTCAGACTTTTAGTCGACTAAAACTAGACTAAAATGCTCAGACTTTTAGTCGACTACAACTAGACTAAAATGCTCAGACTTTTAGTCGACTAAAACTAGACTAAAATGCTCAGACTTTTAGTCGACTAAAACTAGACTAAAATGCTCAGACTTTTAGACGACTAAAACTAGACTAAAATGCTCAGACTTTTAGTCGACTAAAACTAGACTAAAACTCTTAGACTTTTAGTCGACCGAAACTAGACTAAAATGCTCAGACTTTTAGTCGACTAAAACTAGACTAAACTGCTCAGACTTTTAGTCGACTAAAACTAGACTAAAATGCTCAGACTGTTAGTCGACTAAAACTAGACTAAACTGCTCAGACTTTTAGTCGACTAAAACTAAACTAAAATGCTCAGACTTTTAGTCGACTAAAACTAGACTAAGCTGCTCAGACTTTTAGACGACTAAAACTAGACTAAAATTCTCAGTCTTTTAGTCGACTAAAACTGGACTAAAATGCTCAGACTTTTAGTCGACTAAAACTAGACTAAACTGCTCAGACTTTTAGTCGACTAAAACTAGACTAAACTGCTCAGACTTTTAGTCGACTAAAACTAGACTAAAATGCTCAGACTTTTAGTCGACTAAAACTAAACTAAAATGCTCAGACTTTTAGTCGACTAAAACTAGACTAAACTGCTCAGACTTTTAGACGACTAAAACAAGACTGAAATGCTCAGACTTTTAGTCGACTAAAACTAGACTAAGCTGCTCAGACTTTTAGACGATTAAAACTAGACTAAAATGCTCAGACTTTTAGTTGACTAAAACTAGACTAAACTGCTCAGACTTTTAGTCGACTAAAACTAAACTAAAATGCTCAGACTGTTAGTCGACTAAAACTAGACTAAAATGCTCAGACTTTTAGTCGACTAAAACTCTTAGACTTTTAGTCGACTAAAACTGGACTAAAATGCTCAGACTTTTAGTCGACTAAAACTAGACTAAACTGCTCAGACTTTTAGTCGACTAAAACTAGACTAAACTGCTCAGACTTTTAGTCGACTAAAACTAGACTAAACTGCTCAGACTTTTAGTCGACTAAAACTAGACTAAAATGCTCAGACTTTTAGTCTACTAAAACTAGACTAACCTGCTCAGACTTTTAGACGACTAAAACTAGACTAAAATGCTCAGTCTTTTAGTCGACTAAAACTGGACTAAAATGCTCAGACTTTTAGTCGACTAAAACTAGACTAAAATGCTCAGACTTTTAGTCGACTAAAACTAGACTAAAATGCTCAGACTTTTAGTCGACTAAAACTAGACTAAAATGCTCAGACTTTTAGTCGACTAAAACTAGACTAAAATGCTCAGACTTTTAGTCGACTAAAACTAGACTAAAATGCTCAGACTTTTAGACGACTAAAACTAGACTAAAATGCTCAGACTTTTAGTCGACTAAAACTAGACTAAAACTCTTAGACTTTTAGTCGACCGAAACTAGACTAAAATGCTCAGACTTTTAGTCGACTAAAACTAGACTAAGCTGCTCAGACTTTTAGTCGACTAAAACTAAACTAAAATGCTCAGACTGTTAGTCGACTAAAACTAGACTAAAATGCTCAGACTTTTAGTCGACTAAAACTAGACTAAGCTGCTCAGACTTTTAGACGACTAAAACTAGACTAAAATTCTCAGTCTTTTAGTTGACTAAAACTGGACTAAAATGCTCAGACTTTTAGTCGACTAAAACTAGACTAAACTGCTCAGACTTTTAGTCGACTAAAACTAGACCAAACTGCTCAGACTTTTAGTCGACTAAAACTAGACTAAAATGCTCAGACTTTTAGTCGACTAAAACTAAACTAAAATACTCAGACTTTTAGTCGACTAAAACTAGACTAAACTGCTCAGACTTTTAGACGACTAAAACAAGACTAAAATGCTCAGACTTTTAGTCGACTAAAACTAGACTAAAATGCTCAGACTTTTAGTCAACTAAAACTAGACTAAGCTGCTCAGACTTTTAGACGACTAAAACTAGACTAAAATGCTCAGACTTTTAGTTGACTAAAACTAGACTAAACTGCTCAGACTTTTAGTCGACTAAAACTAGACTAAAATGCTCAGACTGTTAGTCGACTAAAACTAGACTAAAATGCTCAGACTGTTAGTCGACTAAAACTAGACTAAAATGCTCAGACTTTTAGTCGACTAAAACTCTTAGACTTTTAGTCGACTAAAACTAGACTAAGCTGCTCAGACTTTTAGTCGACTAAAACTGGACTAAAATGCTCAGACTTTTAGTCGACTAAAACTAGACTAAAATGCTCAGACTTTTAGTCGACTAAAACTAGACTAAACTGCTCAGACTTTTAGTCGACTAAAACTAGACTAAACTGCTCAGACTTTTAGTCGACTAAAACTAGACTAAACTGCTCAGACTTTTAGTCTACTAAAACTAGACTAACCTGCTCAGACTTTTAGTCGACTAAAACTGGACTAAAATGCTCAGACTTTTAGTCGACTAAAACTAGACTAAACTGCTCAGACTTTTAGTCGACTAAAACTAGACTAAAATGCTCAGACTTTTAGTCGACTAAAACTAAACTAAAATGCTCAGACTTTTAGTCGACTAAAACTAGACTAAAATGCTCAGACTGTTAGTCGACTAAAACTAGACTAAACTGCTCAGACTTTTAGTCGACTAAAACTAAACTAAAATGCTCAGACTTTTAGTCGACTAAAACTAGACTAAGCTGCTCAGACTTTTAGACGACTAAAACTAGACTAAAATTCTCAGTCTTTTAGTCGACTAAAACTAGACTAAAATGCTCAGACTTTTAGTCGACTAAAACTAGACTAAACTGCTCAGACTTTTAGTCGACTAAAACTAGACTAAAATGCTCAGACTTTTAGTCGACTAAAACTAAACTAAAATGCTCAGACTTTTAGTCGACTAAAACTAGACTAAACTGCTCAGACTTTTAGACGACTAAAACAAGACTGAAATGCTCAGACTTTTAGTCGACTAAAACTAGACTAAGCTGCTCAGACTTTTAGACGACTAAAACTAGACTAAAATGCTCAGACTTTTAGTTGACTAAAACTAGACTAAACTGCTCAGACTTTTAGTCGACTAAAACTAAACTAAAATGCTCAGACTGTTAGTCGACTAAAACTAGACTAAAATGCTCAGACTTTTAGTCGACTAAAACTCTTAGACTTTTAGTCGACTAAAACTGGACTAAAATGCTCAGACTTTTAGTCGACTAAAACTAGACTAAACTGCTCAGACTTTTAGTCGACTAAAACTAGACTAAACTGCTCAGACTTTTAGTCGACTAAAACTAGACTAAACTGCTCAGACTTTTAGTCGACTAAAACTAGACTAAAATGCTCAGACTTTTAGTCTACTAAAACTAGACTAACCTGCTCAGACTTTTAGACGACTAAAACTAGACTAAAATGCTCAGTCTTTTAGTCGACTAAAACTAGACTAAAATGCTCAGACTTTTAGTCGACTAAAACTAAACTAAAATGCTCAGACTTTTAGTCGACTAAAACTAGACTAAACTGCTCAGACTTTTAGACGACTAAAACAAGACTGAAATGCTCAGACTTTTAGTCGACTAAAACTAGACTAAGCTGCTCAGACTTTTAGACGACTAAAACTAGACTAAAATGCTCAGACTTTTAGTTGACTAAAACTAGACTAAACTGCTCAGACTTTTAGTCGACTAAAACTAAACTAAAATGCTCAGACTGTTAGTCGACTAAAACTAGACTAAAATGCTCAGACTTTTAGTCGACTAAAACTCTTAGACTTTTAGTCGACTAAAACTGGACTAAAATGCTCAGACTTTTAGTCGACTAAAACTAGACTAAGCTGCTCAGACTTTTAGACGACTAAAACTAGACTAAAATTCTCAGTCTTTTAGTCGACTAAAACTGGACTAAAATGCTCAGACTTTTAGTCGACTAAAACTAGACTAAGCTGCTCAGACTTTTAGTCGACTAAAACTGGACTAAAATGCTCAGACTTTTAGTCGACTAAAACTAGACTAAAATGCTCAGACTTTTAGTCGACTAAAACTAGACTAAACTGCTCAGACTTTTAGTCGACTAAAACTAGACTAAACTGCTCAGACTTTTAGTCGACTAAAACTAGACTAAACTGCTCAGACTTTTAGTCTACTAAAACTAGACTAACCTGCTCAGACTTTTAGTCGACTAAAACTGGACTAAAATGCTCAGACTTTTAGTCGACTAAAACTAGACTAAACTGCTCAGACTTTTAGTCGACTAAAACTAGACTAAAATGCTCAGACTTTTAGTCGACTAAAACTAAACTAAAATGCTCAGACTTTTAGTCGACTAAAACTAGACTAAAATGCTCAGACTGTTAGTCGACTAAAACTAGACTAAACTGCTCAGACTTTTAGTCGACTAAAACTAAACTAAAATGCTCAGACTTTTAGTCGACTAAAACTAGACTAAGCTGCTCAGACTTTTAGACGACTAAAACTAGACTAAAATTCTCAGTCTTTTAGTCGACTAAAACTAGACTAAAATGCTCAGACTTTTAGTCGACTAAAACTAGACTAAACTGCTCAGACTTTTAGTCGACTAAAACTAGACTAAAATGCTCAGACTTTTAGTCGACTAAAACTAAACTAAAATGCTCAGACTTTTAGTCGACTAAAACTAGACTAAACTGCTCAGACTTTTAGACGACTAAAACAAGACTGAAATGCTCAGACTTTTAGTCGACTAAAACTAGACTAAGCTGCTCAGACTTTTAGACGACTAAAACTAGACTAAAATGCTCAGACTTTTAGTTGACTAAAACTAGACTAAACTGCTCAGACTTTTAGTCGACTAAAACTAAACTAAAATGCTCAGACTGTTAGTCGACTAAAACTAGACTAAAATGCTCAGACTTTTAGTCGACTAAAACTCTTAGACTTTTAGTCGACTAAAACTGGACTAAAATGCTCAGACTTTTAGTCGACTAAAACTAGACTAAACTGCTCAGACTTTTAGTCGACTAAAACTAGACTAAACTGCTCAGACTTTTAGTCGACTAAAACTAGACTAAACTGCTCAGACTTTTAGTCGACTAAAACTAGACTAAAATGCTCAGACTTTTAGTCTACTAAAACTAGACTAACCTGCTCAGACTTTTAGACGACTAAAACTAGACTAAAATGCTCAGTCTTTTAGTCGACTAAAACTAGACTAAAATGCTCAGACTTTTAGTCGACTAAAACTAAACTAAAATGCTCAGACTTTTAGTCGACTAAAACTAGACTAAACTGCTCAGACTTTTAGACGACTAAAACAAGACTGAAATGCTCAGACTTTTAGTCGACTAAAACTAGACTAAGCTGCTCAGACTTTTAGACGACTAAAACTAGACTAAAATGCTCAGACTTTTAGTTGACTAAAACTAGACTAAACTGCTCAGACTTTTAGTCGACTAAAACTAAACTAAAATGCTCAGACTGTTAGTCGACTAAAACTAGACTAAAATGCTCAGACTTTTAGTCGACTAAAACTCTTAGACTTTTAGTCGACTAAAACTGGACTAAAATGCTCAGACTTTTAGTCGACTAAAACTAGACTAAACTGCTCAGACTTTTAGTCGACTAAAACTAGACTAAACTGCTCAGACTTTTAGTCGACTAAAACTAGACTAAACTGCTCAGACTTTTAGTCGACTAAAACTAGACTAAAACTCTTAGACTTTTAGTCGACCGAAACTAGACTAAAATGCTCAGACTTTTAGTCGACTAAAACTAGACTAAGCTGCTCAGACTTTTAGTCGACTAAAACTAAACTAAAATGCTCAGACTGTTAGTCGACTAAAACTAGACTAAAATGCTCAGACTTTTAGTCGACTAAAACTAGACTAAGCTGCTCAGACTTTTAGACGACTAAAACTAGACTAAAATTCTCAGTCTTTTAGTCGACTAAAACTGGACTAAAATGCTCAGACTTTTAGTCGACTAAAACTAGACTAAACTGCTCAGACTTTTAGTCGACTAAAACTAGACCAAACTGCTCAGTCTTTTAGTCGACTAAAACTAGACTAAAATGCTCAGACTTTTAGTCGACTAAAACTAAACTAAAATACTCAGACTTTTAGTCGACTAAAACTAGACTAAACTGCTCAGACTTTTAGACGACTAAAACAAGACTAAAATGCTCAGACTTTTAGTCGACTAAAACTAGACTAAAATGCTCAGACTTTTAGTCAACTAAAACTAGACTAAGCTGCTCAGACTTTTAGACGACTAAAACTAGACTAAAATGCTCAGACTTTTAGTTGACTAAAACTAGACTAAACTGCTCAGACTTTTAGTCGACTAAAACTAAACTAAAATGCTCAGACTGTTAGTCGACTAAAACTAGACTAAAATGCTCAGACTTTTAGTCGACTAAAACTCTTAGACTTTTAGTCGACTAAAACTAGACTAAGCTGCTCAGACTTTTAGTCGACTAAAACTGGACTAAAATGCTCAGACTTTTAGTCGACTAAAACTAGACTAAAATGCTCAGACTTTTAGTCGACTAAAACTAGACTAAACTGCTCAGACTTTTAGTCGACTAAAACTAGACTAAACTGCTCAGACTTTTAGTCGACTAAAACTAGACTAAACTGCTCAGACTTTTAGTCTACTAAAACTAGACTAACCTGCTCAGACTTTTAGTCGACTAAAACTGGACTAAAATGCTCAGACTTTTAGTCGACTAAAACTAGACTAAACTGCTCAGACTTTTAGTCGACTAAAACTAGACTAAAATGCTCAGACTTTTAGTCGACTAAAACTAAACTAAACTGCTCAGACTTTTAGTCGACTAAAACTCTTAGACTTTTAGTCGACTAAAACTAGACTAAAATGCTCAGACTTTTAGTCTACTAAAACTAGACTAACCTGCTCAGACTGTTAGTCGACTAAAACTGGACTAAAATGCTCAGTCTTTTAGTCGACTAAAACTGGACTAAAATGCTCAGACTTTTAGTCGACTAAAACTCTTAGACTTTTAGTCGACTAAAACTAGACTAAGCTGCTCAGACTTTTAGTCGACTAAAACTGGACTAAAATGCTCAGACTTTTAGTCGACTAAAACTAGACTAAAATGCTCAGACTTTTAGTCGACTAAAACTAGACTAAACTGCTCAGACTTTTAGTCGACTAAAACTAGACTAAACTGCTCAGACTTTTAGTCTACTAAAACTAGACTAAACTGCTCAGACTTTTAGTCGACTAAAACTAGACTAAAATGCTCAGACTTTTAGTCGACTAAAACTGGACTAAAATGCTCAGACTTTTAGTCGACTAAAACTAGACTAAACTGCTCAGACTTTTAGTCGACTAAAACTAGACTAAAATGCTCAGACTTTTAGTCGACTAAAACTAAACTAAACTGCTCAGACTTTTAGTCGACTAAAACTCTTAGACTTTTAGTCGACTAAAACTAGACTAAAATGCTCAGACTTTTAGTCTACTAAAACTAGACTAACCTGCTCAGACTTTTAGTCGACTAAAACTGGACTAAAATGCTCAGTCTTTTAGTCGACTAAAACTGGACTAAAATGCTCAGACTTTTAGTCGACTAAAACTAGACTAAACTGCTCAGACTTTTAGTCGACTAAAACTAGACTAAAATGCTCAGACTTTTAGTCGACTAAAACTAGACTAAAACGCTCAGACTTTTAGTCGACTAAAACTAGACTAACCTGCTCAGACTTTTAGTCGACTAAAACTGGACTAAAATGCTCAGTCTTTTAGTCGACTAAAACTGGACTAAAATGCTCAGACTTTTAGTCGACTAAAACTAGACTAAACTGCTCAGACTTTTAGTCGACTAAAACTAGACTAAAATGCTCAGACTTTTAGTCGACTAAAACTAGACTAAAACGCTCAGACTTTTAGTCGACTAAAACTAGACTAAAATGCTCAGATTTTTAGTCGACTAAAACTCTCAGACTTTAAGTCGACTAAAACTAGACTAAACTGCTCAGACTTTTAGTCGACTAAAACTCTTAGACTTTTAGTCGACTAAAACTAGACTAAGCTGCTCAGACTTTTAGTCGACTAAAACTGGACTAAAATGCTCAGACTTTTAGTCGACTAAAACTAGACTAAAATGCTCAGACTTTTAGTCGACTAAAACTAGACTAAACTGCTCAGACTTTTAGTCGACTAAAACTAGACTAAACTGCTCAGACTTTTAGTCGACTAAAACTAGACTAAAATGCTCAGACTTTTAGTCGACTAAAACTGGACTAAAATGCTCAGACTTTTAGTCGACTAAAACTAGACTAAACTGCTCAGACTTTTAGTCGACTAAAACTAAACTAAACTGCTCAGACTTTTAGTCTACTAAAACTAGACTAAACTGCTCAGACTTTTAGTCGACTAAAACTAGACTAAACTGCTCAGACTTTTAGTCTACTAAAACTAGACTAAACTGCTCAGACTTTTAGTCGACTAAAACTAGACTAAAATGCTCAGACTTTTAGTCGACTAAAACTGGACTAAAATGCTCAGACTTTTAGTCGACTAAAACTAGACTAAACTGCTCAGACTTTTAGTCGACTAAAACTAAACTAAACTGCTCAGACTTTTAGTCGACTAAAACTCTTAGACTTTTAGTCGACTAAAACTAGACTAAAATGCTCAGACTTTTAGTCTACTAAAACTAGACTAACCTGCTCAGACTGTTAGTCGACTAAAACTGGACTAAAATGCTCAGTCTTTTAGTCGACTAAAACTGGACTAAAATGCTCAGACTTTTAGTCGACTAAAACTAGACTAAACTGCTCAGACTTTTAGTCGACTAAAACTAGACTAAAACGCTCAGACTTTTAGTCGACTAAAACTGGACTAAAATGCTCAGACTTTTAGTCGACTAAAACTAGACTAAAATGCTCAGACTTTTAGTCGACTAAAACTAGACTAAAATGCTCAGACTTTAAGTTGACTTAAACTAGACAAATGCTCAGACTTTTAGTCGACTAAAACTAGACTAAAATGCTCAGATTTTTAGTCGACTAAAACTCTCAGACTTTAAGTCGACTAAAACTAGACTAAACTGCTCAGACTTTTAGTCGACTAAAACTCTCAGACTTTAAGTCGACTAAAACTAGACTAACTAGACATGTAAACAGACTTTTCTCGATTACCTGTGATAAGTAACTGATTCTGAACAAAAGATGAAGGCTTTCTAGCGCATATTTAGTCAATGAAATGTACACACAGCAGTACACATTTCACCCTTCTTTTTTTTTTTTTTTGGTGACATTTTAGGGGAAGCTGAGCTTCCCTTGCAGTCTTAAAGCAATCTCCACTGGTTCAGTGTGACCTTGGCTAGAGGGAGTGTGCACCGCAGCGTTCCTTAGATAAGAGCTGCAGCTGTTTTCATTTTAACATCCAGCATATTCTCAGCACTTGGTGGATGGGATTGAAACAAGGGGAGACATCGGTGACTGTATATCTCTGTGTGCTTTTAGAGCAGGACCACTACAAGAGCAGGATGGAGGAGGATAAGAAGAAGCTGCAGCAGCGGAGCAATACCGTCACCAGAAGAGCAGCAGCAGGCTCGTCCTCTGATCAAACCGATGTTCAGGTCAGTGTACACCACTTTACACTAAAGACATGACGACTGAAGAGTCAGTCAGGGAAGAAAAGTCTATTTACATGACACAAAACAGTGAGGAAAACATGATACACAATTTATCTAGTGAGAAAATGTCAAAAAGAAAGAAAAGAAAATATATTTAATGTGACCCCAGTGCTGTGCAGACAGATTATTCCAGCTTGGAAATTTGGAAAGCTTCGGACCTTGTTTCACACACACACACACACACACACACACGGAAACACACACAGCAGTTCTGTTTGTTTTTTTTAGAGTGCATCTCTGACATGTTCTCTTTTTAAAACTAATATACCGCATTTTTTTTGCTTTATTAAATCTGAATTGGTGCACATATTTTTGAAAAGCTTTAATTAACACAGCGGTAATATGGAGTTAAAATACTATTTTATATTTGTATTTTAACTCCATTAAATCCATTATCTAGATTTGGGCTGCAGATATCAATTATTTTAGTAATCAAGTATTCTATCGATTATTCCATAATTACATAAATACATTTTAATGAATATACCTGCTGTATATGACTGGTGTATTTTAGGCTGCATTGCTACTTAAGAACCTTATGGAGTACAACTTCATCTATTTAATTGTCTGTTAAAGTTGTACTCCAAGATTTGAGACGTTGTTTCCTTGGCAGTAAGAAGTAAATGTAGGTGATCCTGTTCTTTCAGAGCCTCCATCTTGTCACGTTCATGGTGACTATGTTTTTTTTTAACTTTTTTTTATGCTCTTTTGTAAACTTTATTGAAACACATTCACCACTCAACTTCAAGTCCGTCCCCTATATGTTTCCCTCTTGAATAGAATAGAAATACTTTATTGATCCCAAGCTGGGAAGTCCAGACACAGACACACATATGATCCTATTACACTTCTGCCCTTACTACAAGCCATTTAGAGAGAGAATGGCCCTCATTTATCAAGTGAACGTACGGCAGAAAAACGTGCGTACGACCATTTCCAGGCAAACTTTGGCATTTATCAATTTGGACGTGAGCGGGAGCTACGATCAAATCTCACGTCTGGTCTGAGGTCGTGTACGCACATTTGAGCCTGTGTATTTGCGGTGCAGCACAGCAAAACCTGGCTGAAAATAATTAACCAACCTCAGCTGTCATTAAGCATAAGCAGTCACATATTAAGAACAGATCAAAACGTATTCTTAAAACGAATAAAAAAAATAAAAATTGTGGTTGGAGCGATTGATTGTACTCATGTGCGTCTGAAGGCACCATCCATGAATGATTACGCAATCATCATCGCAAAAACTACCACTCGATAAATGTACAGGTGATTTGTGATGCCAAGCTATCGCTTTTAAACGTGGTGGCCAGGTGGCCGGGGGGGGACAGACGATTCTTTTATATTTCTAAACAGCTCGGTTCCAGCCCCCCCGCGACCCCGACAGGGACAAGCGGTTGAAGATGAATGAATGAATGTGTTGGCGCGCGGCTGCAGGAAAGCGCACTGCAGAGCCAAAGTCATCTCCTCGGTAAGTGGCTACCCTCGATAAATTGCATTAAATCAAACAAGGTATCAGATGATTAACATTTTGGTATGGTTCTAGGTGACAAAGGTATTCTCTTACGGAATACCTAATAACCCCGCTGGCAAACCCCGCTACAGAGCAAAAGCGCAGGTTCAACAGTGCACACACACGCACACGGGTCACAGTGGAGCGCTGCTTTGGGTTGACTGCCTCCGTTATTCTTTTCCATACAGCGTTTTGATGGGCCCCCTTTATTCCACTCTTAAGACTGGCAAAAAACACATCTTTATTTTGCTCCATCTCGGATGTCAGGATGCCGATCTCTTTGTCGGAAAAGTTTCTTTTCGTACCAGCGTTTCTCCTCTACATGTTTGACCTCAGTGGGCGAGGCCTCCGACCCAGGAATATTTAAGGGCGTAACATGTTAATGACGATCGAATTCAGCTGCCGCATTTATCAAGGCCCGCTCATTCGTACGCTGAGATTGGTCAGAAACGAATGTTTCATAAATCTCACGTGGGTCTTGTAGTACGACCAATTCTGCGCTCAGTCACCATTGTTTTAACTCACTCTTCGATAGTAACATAAAAGACTATTAAATAGATGGAAATCTATTTAAGTTATAATCTCTCAAAGGGCAAGTTAGATCAGTGGTGATTGATCATGTGACCCACTATGAAAGCACTTGTCTCTTTGCTGAGTTTTCACATCTGTGTGTCTGGGGAGTGTTAAAGAAATTCTCTGGAGTCCTCAGTGTTTCTCAAATCATGTCTTTACTAAATATTGCATGCATACAGGAGAGATGCTACCACAACCGCCGGGTCTCCAACCATCTCTGCCTGTCTCCAAGTCACTTCAACATTTATACAGTTACATCAAAAGCACCTTACAAACACAAGGACATCAAAGTAACCAAAACACACTACCCAATGTTTATGACCCCATTGGATGTCATCAGTGTTTTATGACAACCAAATGTCACCATTTGCAACCCATGTGACTCCTATCCACAATCCCCCCCAGCAGTCATTCACAGCTTGAATGTTATGTTAATCAACATACAGGGATTTACATCATAGATAAATAAAGAGTTACAAAGAAGGTAGGAAAAACTCTGGTTATTTCTCACAGGAGACATTCCCTCTCTAAATGGCTTGTAGTAAGGGCAGAAGTGTAATAGGAACATGTGTGTGTGTGTGTCTGGACTTCCCAGCTTGGGATCAATAAAGTATTTATATTCTATTCAAGAGGGGAACATATAGGGGACCCAGATCGTCACTAATGGTTAGTGTAATAGGTGCCTGCGTGTGTGTGCGTGCGTGTGTGTGCACGCGTGTTACACAAGTCACTCTTTGCATGGTCAGGTCTTTAGGGGAAGTCTCAACTCTCAGTAGCAAGGGCAGTAGCAAGTCCTATTCCAGTCTCTTATGGTTTTAATAAATTATAATATAGAGTTGGAGTGCAACCGTATTTTGTAATAACACAAAGTCCCAACTAATGACTAATAATCTACTATAAGTAACGTTTGCAGCTCTCTTTACCTGAACTAATTACAGACACACTTGAAACTTCAGGTCCTGCTCTCATTGGAGGATTTTAAAGAAGTTTGAAATAACTTGGAGGCAGACACATCTGGCTGTAGATATTCTGACTAATTCGACTTTAATGTCAGCGAGCTCTTTCTGTGAAATTCATAAAAAAATCCTCCAGCCTCTCAAATGCAGTGTAATGGTTAAAGCTAATAACACAGTAACATTAACGTTATGTGGTCAACAATAAATCTGTAAAGTAAACTTGCCTTTAGCTGACATTAATAAATAACGAGTATATCTCCCGGTTTAACAGCGTTAGCAGCAGATGGAGGCAGCAGCGGCATGAAAACTCTTTTCAAAAATATGTAATTTAATGAATGGCAATCTCTCACAAAGCAAGCATTTGTAACAAGCTAACGTTGATAGTTTATGCAGGTGAGCTTAACACAGGCGTTGCATTCTGTGATTCTTTTGTTTCGGCTGTGCCTGAAGTTATTAAAGCCAAACAATATGACAGAAGGTAATGGAACTGCAGCAGCAGACCGAGGTGGAGTTAGTTTGAAGTTGGATATGCGGAAAGGGTGGTTCTGTTGAATATCCAACTTAGAACTAACTTCACCCCAGTCATCAGCAGCAGGTGATGTGCTCTCCGTGTCATCCGTGGAGTGTGGCCGCTCTCACATTTTCAATTTTCTATGGCAGAAAGTCATTCTCTCCCACAGAGGTGGGAGAGAATTACTTTCTGCTCCTGATGTTAATGCTCCAAAAACTACATAAATAAAAACATTGTGCATGAGTTTCGAAGCTTGAGTCCAAGTCGGGCCTCAAGTCTTGGGGGGCGAGTCCAAGTCAAGTCTCAAGATACATTTGTGTGTGACTTAAGTGCAACTCAAGTCTCAATCTTGAGTCCCCATCTCTGGTGTGTGTGTGTATGGATTTAACTGGAAGTTGAGAGGTGAATGTGTCAAAGTTTATAAAAGAGCAAAAAATCAAAATCAACAAACCTAGGCTGTGTTTAATTAGTTGTTCAGCATTCCCTCCTTCACTTCCCCTCAGCCCTTGGTATTACGTAGCAGCACACGTCACACGAAGGCCACTTAGAGAGCAGAGGGAAATTGGGCGGGGGGAGGAGCACCTGCCCTCGTTCACTTCAGCCCAAGCTATCATGGATCCACCACCAGGTGCAGGTTTAGAGCTGTACTGCTTTTGACTAATACTAACAAAAAGCATTAGACTCCTTTTAATTAGATGACGGTGTACGGATTATTGTAACACGTTGGCACCAAATGCATAACTGCAATGTATTGTGGCTGATTATCTACCCCTGGAGTGACCATCATTGTTCACTCGACCACTCAGCCCTCGGAGGGTCCATCTCACCAAGTTACTTTTGGTTTTTCAGACTATAGGAACAACACTTAAGATGGCGGTGGGGATTCAACCGAGGGCAATTGCTGAGGGGAAGTGAACAAGGGCGTGTCGAAACCACTATTCAAACGCAGCAATATTGACCGAGAACGTGACAAGATGGAGGCTCTGAAGGAACAGGCTCACCTGCAGTTACATCTTACTGCCAAAGAGGCTGCTAGAAACAACATATCTCAATTCTTATGGAGTACAGCTTTAAGTTACACCACCTGATATTTTCATTTCTGCTGTATTTTATGCATCACTGTAAATGTGTGTATATTTAATTTTGTTTGATTGTAGTGAATAGGGTCAGTGGGTGTAGTGCAACCTTCAGCATAGTAAGTAAACACACTTGCAACCACATTGATTTACATGGCTAACTAGCCATTGCATCTAGCTATAATTAATGTATAAACAGGTATTTGCACAGGCATACATCTAAACCAGGGGTATTCAAGTAAAATTCAAGGAGGTCCAGACAAAATTAACTCAAGCTGAGGTCTGGTTGTCAATATAACATTTAATTGAATAGATTAGAAATAAGTAGGCTCCTATAGACAAATGTGGTTGTTGTTTTTTTTTATTTCAAGTAGGCTAATAAGGGCTACATATTAAAATAAAATACATTTTAGAGAGCTTTTAAAACAAGTAAGATATTCCTTCATTAGTCCCACAGAGGGGAAATGGATAGAAACAATAACTTGTAGAAAAAATCTAGAGAAAAATATGAACAAGGAACAATATATACAGAATTAAGTATTTTAAATTTACAAATTTACACTAAGGCACAGAGGAAAAATAAAAGTATTGCACATTATGATTGAAATTGTCATTATTTATAATTATTGTTTCTGGTGTGTGTGGTCTACTGGGAGCAGTGCTGGTTGTACAGTCTGACAGCTGCAGGAAGGAAAGACCTGCAATAATGCTCCGTCACACACTTTAGGTGACGCAGTCTGTCACTGAAGGAGAAATTAATCTTAAAATAAAGTGCTCAATCTTAATAAAGTGAAATAAGTGTAGCTTCAGTTTCCCTTTTTCAGATGTACAATGTGGAACTATGGGTGACAACTTTAAGCAGTAGTGCTTCTATGAGCATCGTGTCATGGAAACTTGACATTTTTGAGGACTTTCTGGTTCAAAATCTGACTCAGTCAAACTCAAGTTAATCTGTGAGCTTGTGGTGGTACAACCACAGACAGACGCAGATGATAGACGCGTCGCATCTAACCCCCCGATGCAGAATGCACACATTGGATTGGCTCATGGCATCACTTGAGGTGATAAACCGGTAACGTAATTGCTAGAAAAGCTGCACCAGTTTAAAAAGTAAAGTACTGTAAAATATAATAATTATCAGTAATTTCTTTGTTTTTGGCCCGGATTAAACAGTTTCTGGGTCTGCCTGTTAGTGTAACCTGATCTAAACTAACAATCACATCGATGGACATTTATGCCAGCATTAGCACTGTTACATTTTGTCCGATGTGCACCGGGCAGTGAGTTCTGTGGTGATAAATGTTCCATCTCCATATGGTTGGAGATAGATCACTCCACAATGGCATCCCACTAACTTGCTCTCTGTATTTGTCTGTTGCTATAGAAACCAAGAAGAAGATGTTACAGCTGTCAGCACTGTGACAAGTCCTTCACAGCACTGAGTCATGTAAAGATTCATGAGAGAACGCATACTGGCGAGAAACCATATTGGTGTGAAGTATGTGGGAAAACCTTTTCTCAGAGCAGTAGCCTTCAATCCCACCAACGCATTCACACTGGAGAGAAACCTTACAGCTGTGAACAATGTGGTACAGCTTTCACTAAATCAGATCACCTAAAAGTCCATCGACGGGTTCACACTGGAGAGAAACCATACAGCTGTGAACAATGTGGTGCAGCTTTTACTCAGTCAGGTCACTTGAAAGTCCATCATCGCATTCACACTGGAGAGAAACCATACAACTGTGAACAATGTGGTGCAGCTTTCACGACATCAGGTAGCCTCAGAGACCATCATTGCATTCACACTGGAGAGAAACCATACATCTGTGAGCAATGTGGGAAAGCGTTCCGAAACAAGGGGGGCCTAAAAAAACACCAAAGCATTCACACTGGAGAGAAACCTTATAGCTGTGAACAATGTGGTTCAGCTTTCACTACATCAAGTAGCCTTAAAGTCCATCATCGCATTCACACTGGAGAGAAACCATACAACTGTGAACAATGTGGTTCAGCTTTCACTACATCCGGTAACCTAAAAGTCCATCATCGTGTTCACACTGGTGAGAAACCATACAGCTGTGAACGATGTGGTGCAGCTTTCACTACATCAGATCAACTAGAAACCCACAGACGTGTTCACACTGGAGAGAAACCGTACAGTTGTGATCAATGTGGCGCGGCTTTCACTAAATCAGGTCACCTTAAAATCCATCAACACATTCACACTGGAGAGAAACCATATTGGTGTGTAGTATGTGGGAAAACCTTTTCTCAGAGTAGTAGCCTTCATTGTCATCAACGTGTTCACTCTGGAGAGAAACCGTATTGGTGCGAAGTATGTGGGAAAACCTTTTCTCAGAGTGGTAACCTTAAATCCCACCAACGTGTGCACCCTGGAGAGAAACCTTAAAGGTGTGAAGTGTGCGGGAAAACATTTTCTCGGAGTAGTAGCCTTAAACAACACAAACGTGTTTACACTTCATCACTGACAACGTTTTTCAGAGCCCAGCCAGCTATTTTCTCCTCTACATGCCCTGATAGCTGTGCTGTTATATTCTGAGCTTCTCTACACATTGAGGGCTGACAAACAGTAACTTTGTCTTTTAAACAGCATAAATGATATCATGGATATTTCTAGATGCTGGCGGTTATTCCTTTAATGACTTTTTTCATCACCCATTAATCTGAGAATGATATTGTTGATTCATCACGTTTGAAATGAACTGCTGTGAAACCAGGATTGTAAATTAAACTAAACTCACAGTGTTTAATTGTTTTTATTTATTTAACAGTAAGTTTATTGAGAATACTCAATCTCATAATCTGAACGTAATTCAAGGCCTTACATTTAATTGGTTCTCCGTGTGAAGTTTTTAATAAATAAAGTTATTAATTTTTTTGTAGTTTTTCTTTATTAACTTTCTTTTTCAAATATTTCATTTGATAGTCACACTTTTGATCCAATTAGCCTAGATTACCTACATTGATGCCCCATGTGAGGCTTAGTTATGTTGGCTGTTGGCAATAATTCATAATTGTGTGATATTAATTTTCGTCATATTTTTGGACATTTTAATATTTTGGGTTTTTTCATTCAAAATTTTCCAAAATTCGTTCCATTGAACTCCACTTGTCTTCCACAGGAGTAGACATCCAGCTGAAAGTGGTGTTATTTGATTAATTCTTCAAATATAGCTAAAGCAATTTGAGAATATTGATAACCTCTGTAAGCCTGATAGTTACCCTTGAGATTTTGCTATGGTTGCTAGCTATTCAAGATTGGTTTAGCAATTGAATATCACATATTCAATGCAATCTAATGAGTCTTGTCATAAGTTGTTGCTAAATTAAGGGCTCCTTTCCCTTAACTCATAGCGTACCCCCGGCCCTATGAACCAGAGAGCTTGAACTGTTGGAACTGCCTTGCATTTCAACCTGAGTGGAGATAGATAGAGCCACAGTGTGCTACCAGCCCTGTGAAATAAAGTTACATACCCAGCTGTTTCTTGTATAAGGTCCCATAAACTTGGCCTGGAAGGATGAACTCACCAATGGACACAGAGCCAAAACGCAAACACCCTCACTAAACTCACGCAGCTCAGCTCTGCGATCATACTGCTTCTTCATTTTAGCCTGGGATGTAGCCAACATTTGCTTTGCCAGCTCCCCAGAGGTGTATAGCCTACGCCTAAATCCATTGACATAGTCAATTAAGTTAGTGGGGGGATCTGACCCCTTCCATCCACCCTTAAACACAGACAGTGGACCCCGTATAGTATGCCCAAACACCAAATCATTTGGGCTAAACCCTGTGCTTACTTGCACTACCTCCTACTACCTGCAGCTAAAATCAACCAGGGGAGCCCATCTTCCCCGTCACCATCAAGCTCAGTACAATACGCCCACAAAAGTGATTTAAGTGTTTGATGAAAACGCTCCAGAGCGCCTTGGCTCTGAGCGTGATAAGCTGAAGACTGGTTGTGCCCATTCCCAGGAGTTTTAACACTTGGCCCAACAGATGTAAGGAAAATTAGATCCCTGGTCACTTTGGATCACTCTAGGGATGCCAAAAACAGAAACAATCTGTGTCAGGGCCCTAAGCATAGCTCTTGCTGTAATGGTACGCAAAGGATAAGCTGTTGGGTACCTAGTGCTCTGATACATAACTGACAGCAAATACTTACAACGAGACCTGGCCTTGGGCAACGGCCCCACACAATCAATGAGCAAGTACTTAAATGGCTGACTGATAGCTGGAATCGGCTGCAGTGGAGCTGGTTTAATGACCTAATTTGGCTTTCCAGTTAGCTGACAAGTACTACAGTTTTTAATGTGAAGAGAAATATCCTTTTTAAGTCTTGGCCAGAAGAAATGATGCAAAATCCTGTCATAGGTTTTATGGACACCCAGATGCCCTGACACATCATGGGCCAACTTTATCACCAAACCACGAAATTTGAATGGAACAACCACTTGAAAAGATGGGATCCCCAACAAAATCCTCCCCATGGGGCACCCACTTTCTCACTAAGATCACATCCTGGAGAAAGTACCCGCTGGCAACACTTTTCAGCTCAGAGGGGGTCAGCACAGACCCAAACAGCTCATCCAACTATCGGTCAGCTCTCTGTTCACTCTGCAGTTCACTGTGGGATACAGACAAAGGAAAATCAGGCAAAAATGGCAAAACAGTATCACTCTTCCCATCTGTCCCTTGGACTCAGCACAACTCATTGCACGCATAACTACACATGCAGAAAAAACTTGCGGAAAGTGCGCTGCACTTTCATCAGGATGTCCTGGCCCCGAAGGAGAGAGGAAGACTACTGGAAGGCGCCCTACACTTTCAGGACATTTTTCCACTGAAGGAGACAGAGGGTCTGCTGGGGGTGGTGAACACTTAGCCCAAACCCGACTGCCTGCCAGATCGTTGCCCAGAATTATATCAACCCCCTCTATAGGAAATGCTGGTCTCACACCAATCACGCTGCCCCAATTCACGGTCCAAGTTCATCTTATGCACTGGGACAGGCACTACATCCAAGCCCATTCCTCGCATAAGGATCTTGTCACCAGTATCAGTCTTCTCAGAAAAACACAAAACAGATTCCAAAACATATGAATCAAAATGTCAAGATCTGGTTCTGTCAGTACCCTCCTCTCTTCCGTTCTGTGTGAGTTTGTCTCCCCCTGTCTGTTTTTCCCCGCATGTTTCTCTCCCTTGTCTCTGTGTAGGTCCGGTAGGCGTTCCCCCAAGCTGCAGCCTGTTATGCTGATTACCCCACCACCTTAAATACCTGAAGCTGACAGGCATGCAGCGCCGGACCGTCGTCGACCCTGTATTGGTAAAACTATTCCCTCCGGACTGGCATCCCCTTTCTCGTTGTGGTTTTCACGCTCCCCGTAGTAAGTTGATTAATCGTGTTTGTTTTCTGTTTTTCTCCGTAGTTCCCGTGTTCCCGTCCGTCTCCCTGATCTTCCGTCGTCTTCCTGTTCCTGTTATTCCCGTGTTCGTTTAGTTAGTTTTTGTATTTGTATTCTCTGTAGTGTTTTTGCGTTTGTCTGTTCATTATATTAAACGTTTGTTTTGTAACTTTACTTTTTGTCTGTGTCTGCATTGGGTCCACCTTTTTTGTGTTATACCTGTAAGAGAGGTTTAGTACGTACCCTCTGTCGAAATGTGACGTCACATAAATTTAATCATGAAAAAATAATACCTAAAAAATACATAAGTCCCGCCCCTTTGGGGGCCCCTTTCAAAATGTGTTGACATCATATAATTTTGTGGGTGTGACTGGGAGCGGTGCATTGCCAAAGCATACTATGTATGTATGGTTTGGCAATGCATTAGGTCATCTGGGGTCTGAGGTGAAAAAAAGCGGGAGAAGTGGGAGCGGTGCTCTCATTGTCGGTTGTAGAGTGAGGGTCTGGAAAATGCTGAGAAAGCAATACTATGTATGTATGGTTTGCCAATGCATTAGGTCATCTGGGGTCTGAGGTGAAAAAAAGCGGGAAAAACTATATGTCAAAACCCAACTGTTAAAAATAATGTTACCTAACATATTTTTAGGTTTAGTTTCCATAGGTGGGCGTGGTTTCCAGTGGTTTAGTTTGTATAAGTATAGGGGATGTATGTGCGTGTCTGTGTGTGAGTGTGTGAGTGTAAGGGGCAAGAGTTGGAGAGATGGAGAAACTGATGTTCCGTAGAAGGACTGTAGAACTGGATGGAGGCCGGGGGGTGATTGTCGAGTTTAGAAGTGGAGTTGGGGTTCCATATGTCGACCTTTAGGTGCTCAGTATGGCCTGTCATTTTGCTGGGGTGTATACAGACAATGACATGGTGGACGGATTGGAGACAGATTCCAACCACTAGCCCCCGCCTAGTGGGCGTGACCCTGTTTTAGACCCCTCCTTCGGGGCGGTAGCTTATAGTATCTGTGGTATATATTCAGAATTGCAGTATTTAGAATAGAACGTCACAATGGACAACCCATGCACAGCCCCATGCACAACGCCATGGACAGCGCCATGGACAACGCCATGGACAACCCCGTGGAAAACCCCATGGACAACCCCCTGGACAACCCCATGGACAACCCACTGACCCAGGATGCTGACTCAAGCTCTTTTCCAGCATGGGAAAACGATGACGTCGTGGGAGGAGCAAAGACATACGCCCCCCTTGCTTCACTACTGAAAACGGAAAACAAGGCGAGGGACGGCCTCCCTACACCTGACTGTGTGGCGTGCTCTATTGGTCGGGATGGGGGGTCGGAGCAGCAGGATCTGCCATGTGGACCTCCTCCATACTGCTCTTACTGGGGTCATTATCCAACCTTCAATGACCTAGAGCCAAATAGAGTCTACACGGCCTCCATGCTCCTCACCCCGCCTGACTCACCTCAACCTCAGTCAAGAGTGGTAGAGACTGCTGATTTTCTAGATACCGTGAGAGCCTGTGTTGCCAGCGCCCTGCATACGTTGGTGGTGAAGCAGATAAAGAAGGACTGTTTCGGCTGTCAAATCGATCATCCTAGTCAACGCCACCACCCCTGTCTCTACCCTCCAGAGCCAGGGTATTTAAGAAGAAACTTTGAAGAGTTAATGGTCAACCTGCAGTCCTGGAAATTTCTTCCAGCCCTCAAATATGGCCTGGAAATAGCGGGGTTAGACATCGTTGAATTGCTTCAGTTTTAGAGGAGAGTGGGATACCGGCTAAAATTCAAACTGATGCAGGAAAAGAATTTTTTAATCGCGTCTTTGAAAAACTGATGAAGAAACACAACATTGTACACTTTGCAACAGGAAGTGAGCTGAAAGCTTCAGTTGTTAAACGTTTCAACCGCTCCTTGAAGACCAAAATGTGGCGCTATTTCACAGCGAAAAACACCCGCAGGTATATAGATGTCCTTAATGATTTGCTCAAAAGCTATAACAATAGCTATCATAGCAGTATAAAGATGAAACCATCAGAGGTGACCCCTAGTAAGACAGGTCAAGTGTTTGAAAATGTATTTGGGACACTGCCTCTGACTGCTAAAGCTGATGTTTTTAAATTCAAAGTGGGGGACACGGTACGGGTTTCAAAGTTCCGCAGAAAGTTTGATAAAATGTATGAACAATCATTTACCGATGAGTATTTTATAGTGAACGAATGCATCCCTAGAACCCCACCTGTTTATAAATTAAGAGATATGAGGGGTGAAATTTTTGAGTGGAACATTCTATGAGGCTGAACTACAAAAAGTGAGAATCACACCAGACAGTGTTTTCCGCATAGAAAAAATTTTAGACAGGAAAATTCAAAACGGTCAGAAGATAGTTTTGGTCCACTGGAGGGGCTGGCCTAGTCAGTTTGACTCTTGGCTGCCTACTAAAGAGGTTGTAGAGCTGGGGAAGAGGAAAAGCACAAAAGACAAGAGAAGGTGATCAAACGATGGAGGAGCAAAACTCTTTCTATGTAACACTACCGTCGAACGCCTGTCATGACACTTTCCCAGACAACACCAGCTCAAACTATACAATAACTCTGGCCAAACCTATAGAATTACAAGGATCTTATGAGGTGGCGCTTGCTGAGATTATGCACGTTAATGCGACCACTAATATTTTTTCCACACGCGATAGTTTCGATGTCATCGATCACTCAAAACCATCAGATCCCCCAATATTTCTGAAAATTCCCACCGGGAATTATGAGGCTGTTGATCTGATAGTGAGGGAGATGAACGGTTTATTTAAGCAAGTACGAATTGATCTCGTTTTTCATTATAGTGCGATAAACAAAAGAGTTACTATACTTGGGAGTGATAGATATTCTCTCAGGTTCAGAGCATCACTAGCTTACATGCTAGGATTTGAACCAGGCGAATGGGTGAAATCAGGTGGCAATCCGCAAAGCAAGTATCCTTGTGACATATTTGGCGGGCAATATAACTTTTACGTCTATAGCAACATTGTCGAAGCCCAACTTGTGGGCGACAACTCCGTCCCGCTTTTAAGAATCGTTAAAAAAGAAGGGTCTTATGGAGACTTGATCACTCACTCCTACAACCGCTTACACTACGTTCCTGTCAATAAACAGCGCATACAGGATATCCAGATTGAATTAAAAACAGATTTAAATACCCCAAATCAATTTACATACGGGAAAACGATCTGCAAGCTCCACTTTAGGCCGGTGTCAAAGTCTTTCATCTGACTCAGGCTACACATTCAAGATGGATTCACAAAGATTTGTGAATTATTATGTGACCCAAGCCGGCAGGGGTGGATCATTGAGTGGGTTTTCAGGGGTGCCTGTAATGTATGGACGTGGAATTGGATCCATCCTGAGTAGGGCGTTCAGATTCGTCTTGCCTTTTCTTAAACATGGAGCTAGTATTGCTAGGCCGCATTTGAAATCAGCCGCGAAGGGGATCACATCGGACGTCATAGGAGCTGTAACCAGTCATATTGCCAAGCGTGCCACACAGCAGCATGAAGGCCAGCAAGGATCAGGACTGACGAGAATAGCACGGGGAAAAAGAAAAAGACTTCTGCACCCGCAATCACATAACGTCGCCAGAAAAAAACGTAAAACCCAGAAAAAAACTCAATTGGGTGGTGGTGATATATTTTAATCATGTCTCTCAGTCATAGACTCTCCTCCGAATGTGTCAAATCAGAGCTAGACTTCTTTGCATCCCCGATGAGCCAACTATCTATTGATCAGACCAGCTATGTTGAAATCCAACCCATCAACTCAATTGTGGATCAAGAAGTGCTGGAATTTCTGATACCATTACCATTACAAAAGCCGTCGGGACGGATCTGGGACGAGATGAGAAATGCGGCCTCATTAATTTTCCCGGGATGAATATGTTTCCTCAAGTGGATGTATTTTTGAACCAGGTGCTAGTTAGCTCGTCGGCCGCCACACACCCTTATAGATGTATGATTGAAACCCTGCTAAACTTTTCGCGAGAAACATTGGAGAGTCAGTTTTCAGCTGGGCTATGGTACAAAGATGTTGGGGAGGATTTGGATGCGATTGGCTGAGGAGATGATGGTCCTAACACGGGCCTTATTAAACGGACTGGCTTTACTCTTGCATCATGTGCATTTGAGTTAATAGCCCCTGTGCATGCTGACATTTTTTTTTCTGAAAGACTTTTGCTGAACAATGTTGACGTCCGTCTTAAATTTGCTAAAGCTAAAAATGCTTTTACATTAATGCATGAAGCTGACAAGGACTTGAATTTGAAAATTCTGGGGGCCAGCCTTTTTGTGAAAAAGGTGGAAGTCCCACCGGATGTCATGCTCGGACATTCAGCCCCTTTGATGAAATCCAACGCCATCTATCCTATAAGCCAGGGGTGGCCAACCAGTCAGAGCCTAAGAGCCACATTTTTTTACTGTGTTACCGCAAAGAGCCACATCATACACATGGGCACACATGAACATCGCCTCATCCCTTCCTCACACACACACAGACCTCTGCTTAGCCAGATTTATTGTAAATGTCACACACCAACATGATAATGACAGAATTTGACTTCTATAGCCCACGGGCCAGTCATTTTCAACATTGAACATTGTGTGCACTGTCTCACACACACAAACTCTCAGTTCAACCAAGTCCACAAACAAAAATATAATAATTAAAATATATTTTTTCTCTTACTGTGCATGGTGCTTAGTGGGACTTCTGGCATTCCTTGCCTTGAACAATCCTCTTCAGATCTGGCTTGTATTCAGTTGTTGCCACTCGAAGCAATTCTTTCACATGGGTGTCAGTCAGAACAGATCGATGCTTTGATTTCACGTGTTTCAGGGTAGAAAACACAGACTCGCAGACGTATGTTGACCCAAATATTGACAGTATCTTAAGTGCAGCCCGTTTGACATTGGGGTATTTTTCCATTGGCACACTTTTCCAGAACTCAATGACCCCTTCCCTTAAAGCAGGTTTCAGTTGGTCCTCCTCACAAAGATCGATAATCTCCAACTCAGCCGCAGCCTCATCTGTGACTAGCGGGGCTTTCAAACAGTGCGTCTCCACATTAAATGGGTCAACGAGGAATGCAATATGTGGCCTTTTCAGTTGTAGATCACGGAACCGGGTCACGAAGCTTTCGTGCAGGTTTTCAACCAGTGTTGCATATCTAGCTCTTTTCTTATTCAGGGCGACGCTGGTGACTTGCCCGTTTGGCTTTTAGTAGAGTGGGAAAATGCGTTAAATCTCCCTTTTGAATATGTGCCTTGAACAGCATCAGTTTGTTGACAAACGCAAACACACTTTGCACCAGGTCAGGCAGCATTTTTAACTTACCCTGCAGGGTCAGGTTCAGTCTGTCCAAGTGACACAGCATGTCAACCAAAAAGGCCAAATCCATAATCCACTCGTGGTCCGAGAGCTCGGGATAGTCCTTGTCCTTCTTTTCCATGAACAGTTTCACGGCATCCAAAAGCTCAAAGAAGCGAGAAAGTACCTTGCCTTTCGATAGCCACCTCACAGTGCAGTGCAGCGGCAGGTCACCTGGAAGCTCTTGGTCCAGGTCAGCGATAAGATTCTTGAATTGCCTGTGGTTAAGCGCATGTGTACGGATGTAGTTGACGATTTCCATCACAGGCTTCACGACGTTGTCTAAATTCAATGATTTAGACACGAGTTGCTCCCTGTGGATGATGCAGTGGAAATTCCAAAACTCGGGAAATGTTTGGTCAGCTTTGCACAGCCCCACAAGCCCGTTCACAGACCCGATCATGGCTGGCGCTCCATCCGTGGCTATTGCAGTTAGTTTCTGTATGGGCAGATTTGCTTTCGCAAATACAGCCATCATTGTTTCTTTCACATCTATGCCACGGGTTCTGTCTTTTAATGGCACAATATCAAGGAGTTCTTCTTTGATCACACAATCGTTTGACACAGATCGTGCAAATATTGCCAATTGAGGCTTGTCTTGTATGTCACAACTCTCATCCAATGCGACACTAAAATACTCACATGCTTGAAGGGCAGAGTGCAACTGTGATTCAATAGTCGTGTTAATGTCCGATATTCTGTGTTCAACAGTGTGGCGGGACAGCTGGGGCCTCATGTACTAAGAATTGCGTGGCTTTCTTACTAAAACATGGCGTACGCTAGAATCCAGAAACTGGCGTAAGCACAAAAAAATTCAGATGTATCAATGTGTGCGTACGCATGGATCCAAGCACTTTTCCTTTGTACATCCCAATCAACGTGGAATTGAGCGCACATGCAGAAGTGCTGAACTCCTCCCTGTCCACGCCCCCATTTAAATATGCAATTCAATGTAAATAGGGCCTGCACCGGGGATTCCCTCTCTGCACTATCAGATTTAAACGATGAGTAAAGGTAAGAAGCGCAACTTCAACGAGTCTAAGCTCGAAATTTTATTAAATGAAGTGGAGACCCGAAGAGCGGTTTTATTTGGTAGCCTCTTTTCAGGGATAAACACAAAGAAAAAGACATTTCTGGGGAGTGTGTGTGTGAGGCAGTGAACGCTGTTGGGTCGGAGCAGCGCACAACCACTGAAATAAAAAAAAAAATGGTCCGAAGTGAAGGTGGAGGTGAAGCGGAGGATTTCGGCCCACCGCCGCAGTATCACCGCAACGGGCGGGGTGACAGGAGGGGAGGAACTGACCCCCTTTTGATCAGAGAGTGGCGGCTATTGTGGAGGGAACAGCTCTAAGCGGAGTTGTGGGGGGCCATGAAGGCGACACAGATCATCCTCAAGGTAAATGTGTTAAACTCAGAAATGTCATTATACTAGGCTGCTCACATTACACATGCTCGTGCGTTAAGTTGCCAGGATATAAACACATTGACTCATGTTTAATTACTTCATTTTTTTTATTATTATTTCTCAATAGACGATGAGACAGGAGAGGGCTCCTCCCTCTGCACCGTGCGCCCTGGCGTCTCCACCGGCACCTCCAGCACCACGCGCCCCGGCGACTCCACGCCAGCTGACGTCCGCCCGACTGGCCGTGTCCTTTCACAAGCTGTGCTGGAATCACAGGAGGAAATAGTGAGAGCAATCCCTGGCGTCAGTGATCGTCTAGATCAAATTGCAATGCACTGGGAGATATTTATCATGCAATAAATGCACGTACAAAGGAAACTGTGTCCTTGCCTCTTTACATCGTTGAAATCAGACGCTGCCGGGCCCGTATCGCTTTGCGGGCTGGGTCGAGGTTGACGGGTCCGGCATCCGGTTCCTCCGGTGGGGGGGTGCTCTGGCAGTGGTATGCCATGGCGGTGTGCCAAGTTGTGCAGGACACCATAGGCCAGCACGATGCGGCACACCTTCTCAGGTGTGTACAGCAGCACCCCGCCCGACCTGTCTAGACAGCGCCAGCGCCCCTTCAATAGGCCAATTGCCCTCTCCACCACTGCCCGAGTTCGGGAATGGCGGTCGTTGTATCTCCCCTCTTGGTCGGTGCCGGGGTTAGTGAGAGGGGTCAACAGCCACGTTTTCAGGGGGTAACTATATATATATATATATATATATATATAAATCACACTACTGTTCGCGGGAAAACAAACAGGACAAAATAACTGCATTACAAGGATTGACAAGACTGATCACACTTATATTAATGACTGCAGAGGTTCCAACTTTACGCACGCGTTTATTGAGACGAATAATGAACACAAGGAGACATTCTTTTTTCACCAGGGAAAAAAACAAATACACATATTTGAATGCGCGTGTCCAAACGGGCATTGTGCTGGTTTAAATTCGGGGCGCATTAAACGGATAAATGATTTACTCACCGAGAAGCCACCCATCGCGCACCGTGCCAGCCTCCAACCTGTTACCTACCATGCTATTGTTTAGATTGAACGAGTCATGCGTTGCCAGAAATCCCAGAGTGGTCAGCACCTGTGTGGGAATGGACAACCCCTGGCTCCTGGGCGTGTGTCGTTCTAAGTCTGGCCGCGGCTCCGCGCACAGCTCCAGTAACACTGGCCTCGGCAACCCGAAACGACTCATGAGCCAGTTGTCGTCATTTGCAAACAGAGCTTCCCGCTCTCTAAACACCCTCTCACGGCTGACATAACCATTTGCGATGTCTTCTAACAAGGCCAAGGCTGCCATTGTTAATTCCATTTTTTATTAAATTGCGCATGCTTTTATATCCTTCTCCTTATTTTATATCCTTACGATTGCAAACACGTGTGTGTTAATTGTCCATTAATGTGTCGCTGATGCGCACATTACACTGAGGATGAATTGTTTTCACATAACTAACAGTTTCCCAGCATCACCTCTAAGTGTCGCCAACGAAACAATAGCTGTAGAAACGTGCGTACGCCAGCCATGAAGTTTGCGTGGCGCACCGCACATTTCCACGGTCATTTCACTTTTGATACATCCGAACGTTGGCGTGGAAAATGGCGTACGCCACGTTTTTGTGCGTACGCAACATTGATACATGAGGCCCCTGGACTTCTGATACCATTCGTTTTAGCTTGTCGTTTTCAGGAGACAAGATTTCAACAACGTCACTGAGGCACTTTTTAACGAACTCCCCTTCATTGTATGGCTTTTTAGCCCGCGCAATGTTCCAAGCCAGTTGATACGATGCAAGCGTTACGGTCTCTGAGGACTTCGTAAATTTGTGGAAAAACTGTTTCTGCTTTTCTGCCTGGCTTTTCAAAGTGACCAACTTGTGCTTGCGAAGTTCAGTTCCTTTTGGAAATTCCTGGTCGATGTTAGCATGGAGTGAGCTGAAATGGCGCTGAAGATTTGACGCTTTGAAATGCGCTAATCACGCCTGGCATATAAGGCAGAATGGCTTGCCATTACGCTCAACAAAAAAATATAAACTCTCCCATTCTGTTAAAAACGTCCTGTGTTCATCTTCATATTTTCGTTTGGCTGTGCATTTTTTCCCTGCCATTTTGAAGGCGAACTTGACACAATTTGTTTACTCAAAAGATTTTGTCCCTACTGGGAAACTTTGCCGTATTTTCATCTAACGAGCATGCGCGTTTGGCGAAAGTACCGTATTGAACTCAAGCGAAGCGAACACGCACATTAGAAAAAACACAAACCCAAACTTCGATATGAACGTTAGAGCCGCATGAAACCAGGCAAAGAGCCGCATGCGGCTCGGGAGCCGCGGGTTGGCCAGGCCTGCTATAAGCCGTGTGGATGTTAAGAATTATGCTATGCCCGCCCAGACACGCGTGTGTTCCCAGGACAACTTATTTTTAGGAAAACTGCCTAAATATATAGTTGTAGGAATTGTTGATCATCGGGCATTTGTTGGAACAAAGCAACTGAATCCTTTCAAATTCCAACACGCTAATCTTGAATACCTAGCGCTCAGTGTGAATTTGCGTTTAATCCCCTCAAAACCTTACCAACCCCGCTTCGACACGCATCAATCCGTGCGAGACCTGTATCTGGGTACAAATAGACATATCAGAGACTCCCCACTCTGCATTGACCGTGAAAACTTTGAAAACGGTTACACCCTCTTTCTATTCAATCGGTCAAGGGATGACGAATTGGACAACGGTGCTGTCTGAAGAATAAATCATGTGTTAGCGTGTGTATTAATAATGATTAATAAGAATGTGATAAGTGTGATTATTAGGTATGATCATTTAAAGTGTGATAGTGATTATTAGTCCAAGCTCAAACTTTTCTGCTTCCAGCAAAGCACACAAACTTTTGACTCAAGCTTTTCTGCTTTCTCCAAAAGCACAGGATCTTTTGGCAGTCAGTCAAGGTCACAAAGACAATGAAATAGCCAGCTTGCACAAACGCCAGTGGCAACTAGGTTGAGATTAGAGATTTGCTGTCCGTGCTGTGCTTCCTTCACAGATAAAGAAGAAGACTCCTGCTCTACAGATGATACTCCGACGCGCAGGGAGGAAGATAGAGGCTGGAGGAACGGCTACTTCTGAAATAAACATATGCACGCACAAGCGGACACATAACCACGCCTTTGTAACAAGTTTATATGCTGGAGCAAATAGAATAGAGATCAGAAACTTCTTGCCTCTGGTCACGGGTACTGTGTGCTCACAGTTACTCTAGATAGAGAATAGAACATTTCTCCAGACGTCTGTATCATCCGATGTCCTCCTGCTAATAAATGCCTGCTGGTGCACTAAACTGCCAACGACTCTGCTGACTCCAGAAAGCCTTCTGTAGAATTTGAATTACGCAATATATATACTATAAAATTCCTACAGAGAAACTTGGTGACCCCGGACGTGATTCTAACAAGGAGGCTCAGGTGAAAGGAGCTGCAGAGGTTGGACCGGTGACCAAGCGGAGTCACTGGGAACCTCCTGGGGCCGACTGAACTTCTCCACAAGGGCGCCCACCACTAAAAAAGGTAAGCAGTCACCTATTTTTCTTAAGAAGTAAAGACTGTGATTCGGCCTATAATCTAAATTGGTGGAGAAAGTCAGTATGTTTCCTAGAGGTTAATTTGATCCAAATTTAGCCGGTGGACTGACGATTTGGCCTGGTAAACTGATTTGGAATCAGTATAAGAGTAAAAGGTAAAGGAGTGTTGGGATCTTAAATCCCGACAGGTCCTAGGCGCATAAACGGTGCTCAGTAAGACGTTCAGGGATCGCAGAAAGGCCGGAGGCTGTAGAGACCCTCGAATATACATTAGGCATTAAGGACTAAAAGCGCCACAGGGGGATAGCCCCTAGGTGAGCCTAGAAAGCCACCGTAGGTCTGGGACCTAAAGGTTCTGGGAACCAAAGAAAAATTGTAGGTCTGGGACCTAAGGTTCTGGGAACCAAGGTATAAGAAATACCTAAAAGTTGTGTTTATTTGTGGGATTGTTGTTTGGGAGGTTTCGAGGATAATAGAGAACACAAACAGATAAAAGTGTGAGTAGGTTTCTGTGATGGTGGATACACCCTTGTCTGGAGCCGCTGATAGTGAAACACTGTCAGTAGAAGCTTGTTGCAGACATCACAGAAACGCCTGATGATTAAACTCACTACTGGTCTTCTCTTATCTGGGGGTACATAAATAACAGGGCTGTGACACTCGGCTTTTGGTCATTAAAACTGGTGATTCATCGTCTCACTCTTCTCTATCACGGTAGAGTAGAAGCTTGAGTGAGGGGAGGATCACTGGGGACTAGATCCACTGACCTGTGAATAGTACTTTAACAGCTGAAACAGCTGAAACAGCTGAAATAACTATGGCAGGCCCTGTAGCGCCCCCTTCTGATTGATGGTCGGACTCTTTAACTGATGGTTCACAAGTGTTTCTTTTTGGGCAAAATATATGATACAGTTGCTCCATTAAATCTTTTGACACCTTGAAGACTCTGAACACAACGTGAACACACCGTAAGAGCTATGGAATAAGACAAAAATAATATGTTACCATCAATGTAATATCATGTTCAACAATATCAAAATAGTGTGTTTTTAACCTTTTACATTAAAATGAATTGTCATTTACAATCATGAAATATCCCTTTTAACCTATTTTATCTCAATTACAAACTCAGAATAGAGTGCAATAAACAAACATATTTAACTTAAAAAATGATATTATAATTGTCAGTTTGCAGCTTTAACTTCCAAAGATTGTTAATGCCGCAAAGATAATGCTGTATTTATTAAATACTAGCAAGCAGTGTAATGAAATAATTGTCTCCTTCAGAAAGACAGATGCTCTGAATTGCGCCAAAACAGCGTTACTGAGCTTAAAATAGACTTGTATAAAACAATGCATAAAAACACAAGGACATCCCGTTTTGATAACGCATTAAGCACCACATGAAACAAAATGATGACAAACCTTGTGCCTTTATCAGCCAGGTGCTAAATAAACTTGTCAGTTTACATTTCCTTAAGTTTTTGCACTTTTGATGGACCCGTTTTCAATACACTTAACTTCTTGTAAAGTTGTCCTTTTTTTCTCTTTTCCGGTTACACTCTATCAAAATAAAAGCACAAGCCTAAAAACAGGAAGTAAACTCATTTTAATAGATTTCTCGTGAAAATGCAACTACACATTTTGGGAATATGATGTGCTATATTAAAGGTAATTTACAGGCCCAGGATTAGGTTGGGACGAATACCGGCAGCGAGTAGTAGGACAGGTTATTTCCGGAAGGCCTACTCACAGTCAGGATAAAAAGAAACATAAGACTAGATTGACAGATTTGAAGGAATATTTAAAGATGTGTAAACGATGGGGTGAAGGGCGAGCCAGAGAATATGATAAAGATAATTCAGTTAGAGGAGGACAGAGCATGTGAAGAAGTAGTGGGAAACAGAATTAATGGACCTATCAGGTTGTGGCATAAGAGAAAGAAGGAGGAGAAGGAATAGGAGAAGAGGGAGGAGCGAAGAGCAGATTTGCATATGGCCGGACTGGCAGCTGAGAAATAGGGCAGAAAAGAAGGAGGCAGAAACAGTACCCCCACCCTATCCAAACCAACCCCCGTCACCATCAGCCCCTTCAGCAAGTAGAATATACCCAGATTTGTCTTTACAGTTACCTATGATTGAGGCAGAAGGAAGTATGAAGGTAAGAATGAGAAGAAACGCAGATTATGAGGATACTAAAAAGAGGGAAGAAAGAGAGGAGGACTATAGTATAATAACAGGTGAATCTGAGAGGGTGAGACTTCAGACAGAAGAGGAAGAGACAGTGGGAGGAGGAAAAGCGGAAGGAGAGACAGCGTCAGAGAGGAGCGCGATATGAGGAAGGGAGGGGGCATGAGAGGGCACAACAGAAAGGAGGGGCTTTCGGAGAGCAACTAGAGGAAGAGACAGTGGGAGTAACAGAGGGAGTAACAAGGCTGCCCTTCAATAAAAAAACACCTACTAACATCCACAGACACCAAGCAGGAAAACCCAAACCTGAGACTGACTTAACTGACTCAGACCACTCTGACTATGACTGTAGAAGCCAGAAAAGCGACAAACACGGGAGAAAGAGAGAGGGATTTAAAAACAAACACGTAAATCTAAAAAATCAGTGTGATGAGTTCAGGCTCAGAGGGGGAGGAAGAGGAGATACTATGGTCAGAATGCGGAAGCAGAGGACCAGGAACTAAGACTAGACGAGACATGAAGGAAGAAAGGAGGATGAGGGAGTATATATGCAAGAATTAGTGGAAAAGAATTAGAAGATGAGTTACAACTTCTGGCACAGCATGGAGCAGACGGACCAGTAGCGTTTAGAACACGTGGTAAATCTCACATGATGCCTCTAGTGCGCTCAAAAGGGACAGGACCACCGATATATAAACCATTTAGTTTAGCAGACAAGGAACACATGAATGCACAACTACCACCACTTAGTGACGGAGCTGAAATATGGTTACAGAAATTAGCTGGTCTAACCGTAGGCACAGAGCTCACCATGAATGAATGAATGAATTTTATTTTTGGTTCCACATCAGATGTTAAATAAAATGACATAATATTTTGACAATTTCAACCAAAAAAAGGAACTTGCTTTTATTAGCCCACCTTAACATCACAGTTCTGTTTAAACACAACATATTGACATATGATTAAACATATATTTGATTACAAGTATATTTACTTATACCTAAATAAATTAAATAATTTACTTACTTTATATACATTTAAACATATTATACATGTAAACACACATACACATACTCACAAAGCAAAAATCAAAATCTGCAAAATCAAAATTCATATTTGCTTAAATAAGGTTTACTTTTTTCTCATTTCCATGTATTCAATAATCAAAATGAATAACATTTTCCTTTTTTATTTATTTATTTTTCTCCTTTCCAATTATAACATTTATACATATGCATTAATTATTTCAAATTTCAAGGTCTTTAAATATCGGTCGTGTTGTAATTACTTTCAGTTTATCATTAAGGTCATTACACATTTTTACACCAATAACGGACAGCATCTTTGTCTAATGTTAGTTCTTGCTTTTCTTGTTTCAAATCGAAGCAGTCCTCTTAAATTATAGCAATTGTTTCTTAAATTAAATAAAGATTGAACACCTGTAGGCAGATTTTTTACAGCTCTGAATAAGATTTCAAGTATTTTTAGCTTGACTATATCCGTTCATTTTAAAATATTAGATTTTATGAAAAGCTCCTTAGTAGAGTCACAGTATCCCACCATAGGTGATGTGAGAGGATTAAGATTCAAGATTCAAGAAGCTTTATTTTATCCAGAGGGAAATTATTGTGCAACAGTTTCAATACAAAGGTGGGATCAGAGTAACAATAAGCTAACATAAGAAAATAAAATAAAGCTAACGTCAAATAAATCAAACAATAACTAAGTGTGACAGAGTGCAACAGACATTGTGGTTAAGCGTAGGTTTATACAATATACAACAATACGCAGCATGCAGTTTAGCAGCAGATTGAAATAAAATAAGTACAAATTAAATAAGTGATAAAGAGCGATAATTGAAGCAGTGTTAAAAATGTAGCAGCATTTCCTGAAGAACTAAGAATTAATTGGACAGAAATACGGATTAGGGACAACAGACCAATTAGATTTAGATGCAGGAAAGACTGGCAGGAGAGTTTAGGAACAAACCCAGGGTCAGATCCACTGCAGGGATCAATGTTTAAAGCTACAGTTATGAAAGGAACAGATAAGGAAGTGCAGGCAAAGATGGAGGATGACCCCAGAGTAGACACAGATCCACTACACATATGGATGAGGACACTTCAACATCACATGCGTAGAGCAGATGAAAGAAAGGCTGCGAGCAAAACAGAGATAGAGAATTTGAAAATACAACTGACCAAATTACAGTTAGAGACACAAGCACAAATGAGCAAACAACAGGAGGAGCCAGCGCCAATGGGAATCCCCAACCCTGTTACCCCAGTTGTGGGCCAATTTTATGCAGGTCCCCCTCCCCAGGGACCATCGCACCCGCCACACTGTAAATGCAAACAATGTCCTGACTTAAGAATAAATAGTGCATTTAACTTAATACATGCTAGTTTTTAAAGTTTACTTTCTTACACCGAGTTTTCTGCACTTTTTAACTGCATACTTGTTTCATTAAGTAATATGAACTGGATTTTTCTGAGTGAGTAGCATGGTTTGTGGTATGAGACGTCAGTTACACCCAGTGCGCATGTCCATTTCCGGTTAGCGCGCATCTACTACTGGCGGTAAACTCAAGCAAGTGGTCAAAGCCAGCCATGCACACGGCCCCGGTGCTCTCACGGAACGTTGGCTCTTACGGTGGTTTCGGTAAGTGTAAAGCTTTTGTTCGTAATCTTGTCAATATGATTTAATGTTTGGAATGAGAGTTGTTGGACTAAAGCCCATTCTTCGACTTCTTGTTGGCATGTTAGCCTATGTGTGTGTCTGCCCGCGCGTTCACAGAGCAGACGTTAGTAGCAGCTCAACATGAGCGAATCTGAATAAAAGTACTTTGACTCGGCCTTGAGCCCCAGTGTAGCAACATGGGTGACACTGCAGCACCCCATATTAGCTTAGCATTAGGATCAGGAAGTCAAGCTAAAGATTTAGGGCCCATGGTAAAAACAACATCTCAGTTACAGGACAGGGAACAATCCCTGCAGTCACATACTCTAAAGAAGGACAGGTGTACAAGATCACTCATCACACCACCTCGCAGTCAGAATTAGAGAAAAAGGTAAAACCACAAAAACACCTAGTGGCAGGGCATCCACTCAAATTTTTGACCAGGCATAGTGTAATAGCGTTAATCTCATCATCCGTTTTTACTCTATCAGGCTCTCGACTGAGGAAAGTAGAGGACGGCTTAAATGCGCCAAACATAATGTACACACACAAAGGAGTTAATGCAGCGAGCTGTTTAGCAGTTCCAGATGACGAAAACCCACATGACTGCATTCCACTGACAGCGCAAGCCATTAAAGTAAGACCCGACTTGCATGCAAGACCACTGGACCGACTAGACATGGACTTGTATGTAGACGGCTGCTGTTTCAGAAAAGATAATGGAGGACTAAGCGCAGCATGGGCAGTGGTTATCAAAGATCAGGGAAAGTTTGAGACACTAAGTACAGGAGAAGTGACAGAAAAACCGTCAGCTCAGCTAGTGGAAGTGATGGCAGTGACAGCAGCTTGTAAGCATGGTGAGGGAAAGAGAGTGAACATTTATGATAGATAGATAGATCGATAGATAGATAGATAGATAACTTTATTTATCCCAGAGGGGAAATTAGGTCATCGTAGCAGCGGTACAGAGCAATCAGAAGTACTAAAAATAAGATAAAACATAAAATACAAAATATGAACAACAATAAAATTAAATAAAAGTACAGTATCGCAGATAAACACTATATTACAATGTGCTATGTGGATTTTAATGTGCAAGAGAGATAAAGGTGCATTTCAGTGATAGGTCACTTTGAGTAGTGTGAGTTTATTCCCTGAGCGTCGCTCAGCGTTGCTGTACAGTCTGATGGCAGGCATATGCAGACTCTGCATATGCCAGTGCAGCAGTGCATTGTCAGTTGAAAGAGTGAGAGAGAGCAGGTTTGTGACAGCTTCAGGTCTGCCTATTAAGCATGAGGAGGAAAAGAGGAAAGAAAAAATAGCAAAAAAGGATGGCAACTACAGGTTTATCATGATTAGACTGTTTGCATATGGCATTATAATCTAAGAGGGCTAGTGTGAACAGAGAAAATAAATGTACCCCTTATGAGTTACTTACAGGTCGCACCATCCCCGAACCAAGACAACAGGAACCGCTGCAGCCAGGGGCCACACCAGGACTGGCACGGTCCCACGTGACTCAACTCAAAGGCTGGGTAAAGACATTGGCAGGAAGCCAAGGGGGGTCAGGACCAGTACCGGCCCCACTGACTTTGCTAGGAGAACCTTGGGTATATGTAAATATATTGAAAAGAAAGTGGACACACCCGAGGTGGACAGGACACCATAAGGTGGTGGAGCGAACCTCCACAGCAGTAAAAATACAGGGAAGTGACAAGTGGATTCACCTTTCAAGGTGTAGACAGGGGGAGGAGCCCAAAAGGTCCCTAGACCAAGTCAGAACAGATCTAACCGAACAGGGTGAAGGGACTTCTGTAAATACATATAATCTATGATTGACCCACATACACCATTAGTAAAAAACACCACAGTATATAGAGTTGAAAAAAAAAGTGAGCAGAAAAACAAACAGTGTGTGTTGACACTTAGTGTGTTTATTGTAATATTCATTATTTTAGTGGTAATTTATCTTATATGTGCATGGTCAGATAATTGTTAGAGTTATGGAACTTGGCAGGCCACGTCCGTGGCATCCCTTTAGACATCCAGGATTTTTTGGTCTCGGAGGAATGATCACTCTGGTGAGTGATCAACAGGGGGAAATGAAGAATTAATAATCATGTGTTAGCATGTGTATTAGTAATGATTAATGAGAATGTGATAATCAATGATTGAAGAATTAATAATCATGTGTTAGCGTGTGTATTAATAATGATTAATAAGAATGTAATAAGTGTGATTATTAGGTATGATCATTTAAAAGTGTGATAGTGATTATTAGTCCAAGCTCAAACTTTTCTGCTTCCAGCAAAGCACACAAACTTTTGACTCAAGCTTTTCTGCTTTCTCCAAAAGCACAGGAACTTTTGGCAGTCAGTCAAGGTCACAAAGACAATGAAATAGCCAGCTTGCACAAACGCCAGTGGCAACTAGGTTGAGATTAGAGATTTGCTGTCCATGTTGTGCTTCCTTCACAGATAAAGAAGAAGACTCCTGCTATACAGATGATACTCCGACGCGCAGGGAGGAAGATGGAGGCTGGAGGAACAGCTACTTCTGAAATAAACATATGCACGCACAAGCGGACACATAACCACGCCTTTGTAACAAGTTTATATGCTGGAGCAAATAGAATAGAGATCAGAAACTTCTTGCCTCTGGTCACGGGTACTGTGTTGCACACAGTTACTCTAGATAGAGAATAGAACATTTCTCCAGACGTCTGTATCATCCGATGTCCTCCTGCTAATAAATGCCTGCTGGTGCACTAAACTGCCAACGACTCTGCTGACTCCAGAAAGCCTCCTGTAGAATTTGAATTACGCAATATATACTCTGTGAGGTCCTTCTGATTTGACTAAAGTATTGTGTTTAAAATTCCTACATGTCTCACCCTCAGTACATGGCAGTTGTCGTCTGGATTTAAGATTCAGACTCGCCTTACCCGAAACCGTTTCGCTCATACTTTACTGTGTTTATGATGCGAATATTGAAATAAGTTCACAGAGACAGGTTATGATCAACTATTAAAAAATAACCGGATAACACCATGAACAACCATCAATTGGAATGCATGCTGCGACCGATCTTAGGTGACTCATTTGGGGGGGTCTGGCCTAGCGATTTACTACCGAAAAAGATTGATAAATGCCCCTGCTATTTGATTGCCAACACGCATCATCACGGACTTCCCGGGGAGCACTGGATAGCGCTGGTCCTTGAAGCTGAAGATGGAAAATCGAGTTTCTTTGACAGTTATGGCCGCCCACCCGATGACGAATTCTACCCTAAAAGTTTTTTAACCTTCCTAACAAGGAACTCTGATGAAATAAGCTACAACAAACTTCAAGTGTCAAGATCTGGCTCTGTCAGTGCCCTCCTCTCCTTTGTCTTGTGTGTGTTTGTCTCCCTCTGTCTGCGTTTCCCTGCATGTGCTTTCCCCTGTCTGTCTGTAGGTCCGGTAGGCGTTCCCCAAAGCTGCTGCCTGTTTAGCTGATTACACCAACACCTTAAAAGCCTGAGGCTGGCAGGCATGCAGCGCCAGACCGTCGTCGACCCAACCTTGGTAAAACTATTCCCCCCGGACTGGCATCCCCTTTCTCGTAGTGATTTTCAAGCTCCCCGTTGTAAGCTTACTAATCGTGTTTTGTGTTCTGTTTTCTCTCCGTAGTTTCCCGTGTTCCCGTTTTCCCATCCGTCTCCCGATCTCCCTTCATCTCCCCGTTCTTGTATTTCCGTTTTTGTTTAGTTAGTTTTGTGTTTGATTATCTGTAGTGTGTTTCCGTTTGTATTATTAAACGTTTTATTTGTAACTTTCTTTTTGTCCCTGTCTGCATTGAGTCCACCTTCTTGTTATTCCTGTACCATTCATGACATCAAGTTCAAGACGAGGATTCATTAACTTGCGGGCCGCATGTTATATTCTTCCTCTACCAACGGTTTAAAGGACTCTCTTTTGAAGAAGTGATGCGACTGTACTCGCCTGATTTGAAAAAAAAGAATGATGTTCCTGTCACCAAGTTTGTCAGGAATTATGCAAAATCTAGTACAACAGGCAAGCCTGATAATGTATAAACAGAATGCATGCTCTTTAAAAGTATTTAACAATTGTTGTTCTAAATCAGGGATGTCAAAGTCAAATTCATCAGAGGGCCAAAAAAACAAATTTGCTACAGGCCGAGGGCCGGACTGGTTCAAAGTTTATTAAAACATATTAAAATAATTGCATATTGAACCAAGACCTAACACAGTGTACTGTATTTTATTTAATAATTAAATGGATAATCCAATATTTTTGTACGGCTCTGTCAGTAATTTCAGGTGAAAACATTTTCACAAACTTCCTGTACATTAAATGAATAAAGCAAGATTTTCTTATGACTCTAGTTATTTCAAGGAAAACATTTTCAACAGGTAAAGCAAAAAAGAAAATGTCCTTCAAAAATAAAATATATTCCTTAATATCAAGATAAAGACACACAGCTTTGTGAACATGTGCTCTGCTCCCCACCGAGCTTGAAACACCCTGTTCTCATCGTCCACCTTCCCTTTAGCCATTACTGGGGAGGGGGGGGGGGGTGCTGAAAGTTGACATCTGCCCTGAATGCTGATGAATAATGAAGCCGAGGCGGCCCACTTGCGGCGCTGCAGTGAGTTCACGGGCTACCGTTGCATTGTGGGTAATGTAGTTTTGGTGAGTGAAAAACACCAGCAGGCGGCTGTGGCGTGCGGGCCGGTTCTAATACAAAACATATATCATCCCGGGGGCCAGGATAATTCATTTGCGGGCCGGATCTGGCCCGCGGGCCTTGACTTTGACACCCATGTTCTAAATGAATACTCACACATGTATCATTTTTTAATAAAAAACATTTATTGATTAAAAAACATACGGTGTACATGAACTCATTTGCTTGATCTGAAATCTAGCCATTTGGAGGGGATGGGAGTTGACAGTTTCCATTCAAACGAGGGTGATGTATGGTCGTCTAGGATATTACGGTTGATTTAGACGGAGAGGAGATGGCTGTGGGAGTCTTGAAATCCATGTCTAGAAGCGACGTTGACAGTTGGGATTTTTTACCCTGTCTTCTCTTACTTCGGCGTATGGGGGGATTCATATCACTCCCTATTTTAGGAGGTTTAACCCTTAGTTGTTCACGTGCATGCTGGTTTGCAATTGTTGTAATGGGGATTGATTTGAGAAATTGTTTTCAAGAATATATCCCATGCGTAAGGAACAGTCTGTCCATGGAAGCGCCGGTTTGACAGAGTTTTCATTAAATCGAAAATATGAGAGCCTTTAACCGGTCTATCCCTGACGATTATCTCCCCGGATCAATTCCATTTGAGAAGGTCTGATTGGCGTATCTTCTGTAAAATATAGGCAGCATTTTCCGACTCCGTGAGGGTAAATTCTCTAAGATCTCACGTTCAACAGTGTCTGAAGAATCGGCGTCCTCATCGTCTTCTACCCGCACAATATCACCCTCTGGAGATTTCTCTGTGTCCGCCGTGGGTAGTTTTAAAACTACCTCACGGGGGCGACTCTCCTCTTTTCTGAGTAAATTCAGATATTTCTCAAGCAGATCATTATACCGGACACTCTTGGTGTATGTGGAGCCGGGTTGTTTTAACACATGATCCATTTTCTCCTCCAAAACATGCTGAGCCCTCTCACTCATGTTTTCACTCGAGGTTTTCTTCTGCCTTAAACTCTCAAGTTGTTGTGGAGAAATCATGTACATTTTATTAAACGACCCCATGGCAGGAGAGAATCGCTCTGTATCTATTTCCGACCAGTAAACAAACTAGTTAAGAATGGGATGGCAGCTCCTAATAATGGGAAAAGGAACCCACCACCAGTCTGTGTGAGCAGCTCACGCTTGTGTTTTTCACTTCTTCCATCATCACTGTCTGCTGCACACCGTTTTACACTTTACAGAAATGACAGGAGTCAATAAATGAAGAAGTATTTATTCTGGACATGACAACAGGTTATGATTTTAAACATTTAAAACATTTAAAAAGTTTGATACTGTTGAGATCAACCTGCAGTTACCTCCCCGGGTCCGTTGATCGGAGGATAGAAGGAGAGATCTTGAGACGATGGCTTGAGATCACACCAATATCTTTATTGGAGCACTTTGCAAAGCGGGGACAAGTTCTGATAATGGGCGTTAATCTGCCTGGCAAGACATTATAACACTAAAAGCTGTGTGGGGGAAACTAGTGCATGTCCCTATATGGCTATCTAGAGAGAACTGATGTGTCTATGTTTGCACCACAGGAAATTGTTAGTTAATGAGTGTGTGTGTGTCATAAAATGAGGAAGTGAGCATTCCCCTGTTCTTTAGGGTCATCACGAGGTGAGTGAGCACGAGATCTATATCTTCCACAATTCCCCCTTTTGAGCTCAACATCAAGCGTTCGCAATTGCAGTAAATCATTGATAGCAAGCATGGATATAGCTCGGCCGTATGCTATAGTTCGGCCGTACATGGGTTTTAAGAAAAAGCGTTGGAATCACATCTGTAGTGGGTCTAGACATCGACCAGTCTAATATCCCGTACATAGTCACCATCTTCATTCTCCTGGTTCTCCTGTTCTTCAGCTAACAGTAGAGGCATGGTCATCATGGCAGGAGCTTTACCCTCAATGGTGGTGGTGATTAGCCTAACCATCAAAGATCTGATACATGGTACACAACAGCATCCACAAGTTACCAGTATGGCCAGGAAAACAGCGATAGACAGAAATAATGACAGAATGTCTTCCATTTTCCAAATACTCTGGTGAACCATTCATCCAAGGGGTTATCCAATCCAGAATGTTCGTGCATAGTTTTAGAGAGGGTTCGCAATCCTTCTAAGGCCTTGGTCACTGAACCGTCCGGCGCAGTATTGTTGGGAATGAACGTGCAACACATGTCCCCAAACATTGCACACACATACCCTTTTTCGGCTAAAACCATGTCCAAGGCCATCCTTTTTTTGAACTGCCATAAGTGAAGTCGGGGCTAATTGAGCCGAAAGACCTTCGACTGCATCCCTGGTTAAATTGAATAGTCGGAAGACATTGTAATGCACATAATTGATGCGATCGACATTTTTGTTGGGCGTGATCGGGAACACAGCACTGACAAGGGGGATGTTTTCGAAACCTGCCGCTACTTGATCCGCTAATTTGTATCGGTTGGGGACCCCGCGTGGTACTCCAACTGCATCAATATACGTAGGATTGTTTAATGACGTATCAAATGAACCGGTGTTTCGTTTCTGGAGCACATGACGTCGTCGACGTTGTGTGAGTGCCTGTCTAGCGGTTTCGGTGGCAGACAGATGTTTCAAATGGTCGCCTATCAAAAGGAGAGGTGTTCTCAGTCTCTCTCACCATCGCGCATTTCCCAATGCTATGTGGGAGAAGACGGACATAGAGTCGGTTAGTGCCGCAATAGTAATACAATCCTGCCCGAGCCCACGTGCAAATTTCACTTCCATTTCTGATTTCTTTGCACCAGGAGGAGTCTATGCACCCATAGTCGCGTTTATCAGGCGTTTTGCTGTGAGTTAGATTACATCTTGGGGTATAGTCAGACCATTCGTAACATATGTACGTACCATTGTTCTTATTGGGCGTAAATAGACCTACTGTGGTTTTGTTAGATATCGGGGGAAACAGATGTCCCAGAGTGGAACAGCTGGTATCAATGCCGTTAGTCAAGCTCATCATGCAATTATAGCCTACTGTGTCGTTTGGAAAGAGTGGCGCTGGGACTGTTACTAAACTGGGGCGAGCAGATGCACATGCTACACAGTCCCCTTCACTCTGTTCTCGCGCTACCTGAGCTACCCAGGATACCCACAAGTTTTCTTCAGAGTACCCGGTAGCCATCCGTACTACATCTGCCGGTTTCAATAGAGAGTAGTCTATGACCTTAAAGGTAGATCCCAGGTCCGGTTTAGTCGCCGGGGCTGGAGCGGACACAGTGGCTAATGCGGTGAGGTTTTGAGGACGAGCCGGGTGTAAGTTCAGTTTTATTAGGCCCATAGGTTCCTTCCCTGTGATATTTAACCCTAATAAGAAATAGAAGGAGTTTTCGGTATAGTTCCAACAATGTCCACTTGGGCGGTTAGGATACGGATTGGCTGTTAATTGTAGGACACTCATTGTTAATGGGTTTGTTTGTGCACTAAAATCCCTCTGTATACGAAAGTTCCCCGCCGTTTTTACCTTTCCCTCCGAGGTCGTCGTTTGCGGGTTAAAGTCTCGATTGGTGGCCTGCCAGACATGGTTTCAGCTAGGACACCAAACCTGGCTCCCTGGCCACCCCAGCTGGCAGAGATATACGTCATACCCTCTATGCGAAGTTGGCTTGCCTCCACAAGGAATTACGCTACACAGGTCAAATTGGAACGCCGAGGTTGAATTTAGGGTGTAATCTAACTCAATTCCCCCATATTTCTGTATGCACTTTTCCTTTTTTTGCGTTCCTCGTTTCTTACGAGAGAGCGGGCTAAGGGGTGACACTGCCTTATTCTGTTCATGCTGACCTTCGCATAACCAAAAAATCAGGGGTACAATTATACATGTTAGAGCACCACACGATAATAACACTCCTCTATTACCAAATAGTAGCATGATTTAGCACTAAAACCTAGTGGTGCCTGTGAGTATTAGTTTTAGCAAACCTAAAGCAAAGAAAATAGCAAATATTACAGAAAGAAAAATAAAAAAGTTCAGTTGACACGTTGGAGATGGTGGGTCTGGCGACGTCGTCTTCTTCGGGTGTTGGTTTTAACGAGCTCAGGTATACTACCTTCCCTCCAGTGCCACCAGGGGATTATTCTGCCCCTTGTTGGTCGGTGGTCTTTTCTTCTGTACCAGCCGGTACAGTGCACGATGCTTTCAGGTCCTGATGCACCTCACTCAAGGAGCGTTGTGGTTCTGCCGCTGCCGCACACTGGCTCCAGTGGTACCAAGTGTCGCCTTTCCCCTTCAGTCGGACGGCGTGGGACGTTCGCTCCACCACCTGGTATGCTCCTAACAGACATCAAGGCTAATGGTAGGGCGTCAACCCAATTCATTTTGGTCTGTGCACAGATTTTGGCCAATTTGTTTTTTATAGTCTTATTCATTCTTTCCACTTTCCATTGTGACTGGGGATGGTAAACTGTACCAAACTTGTGTTTCAAACCCAACATTGATTCAACCTTCTGCAAATCCTGGTTCTTGAAATGTGTTCCGTTATCTGACCTGATTTTCTCCGGGAACCCATGTCTCGGGATGTACTAGTTTATCAAAAACTTAATTACCGTCTTACTGTCTTCCTTCTTCGCAGGCCATGCCTCTGGCCATCCTGTATATGCATCCACACACACCAACACATACCTATACCCTCTTACCATGGTAACCATATCTGTATAATCGATTATGATTTCTCTTCCGACTCTGGGTTCTAGAGGATATCGTCCAGGATGTGGTTTCACCGTGGGTCTGGCATTGTACTGTGTACATATTTTGCATGTGGTCACAAAGTGTTTGGCCATGTCTTTCAGATAAGGATGCCACCAATGTCCCAGATTTCTCATCATCTGAGCCACACCCACATGTCCCACACCGTGTGCTTCAACTAAAGCGGTCTGCCTACCGTCCGGTGGCAAAACGAGACGCCCATCCGGGCCTCTCCACAAACCATCCGTTTGTGTGGCCCCTCTAGCTTTCCACATGGTTTTCTCCTGTGGAGACACTGCTGCTTGTCCATTTTTGAGTGCACTCAGATCAGATAGCTCTTCTGCCTCTGAACACACCACTATTGCTTGTGTTACGTATCCTGCCGCCTTCTTTGCGGCTTGATCAGCTGCGTCATTGCCTTGTCTTACTCGTGTGTTGACTTTGTCATGTCCTTTTTTTATTACTTTTTTATTTTTTATAAAAAAATATTTTATATTTTAAAAAATATTTTATATTTTATTTTTTAGCATTTTATTACTGCTACCTTGTTCGGGAGTAATAATGCATTCGCCAGATCTCTCATTTGTTAGGTTGCACCAACCTCTCACAACACATTATACTCATTTATGTCTATTTTAAGACATCACTGATAAACCTTTAAGTGCATATATATATTTTTTTTAAACTAGTCTACAAAATAAAATTACACAGAAAATATGAAGACTGTCACAATGTACAAAAGGGACTCATTGGACCTCGATATTCAACCCTATAGGATTTATAGAATATCAGACAGCGGACCACATTGTCTCGAACTGTCACCTAGGTTACCACGCCTTCTCAGAGCCTCAAAAATCACACAGAAAATGAAACTAGTCTTCAAAATTACACACGAGATATGATCTAAAAACACTGTACTCACGTTTAAAATGGATGGACCAGCACCCGTTCCTGACATCAGGCGGAATCCTGTCCTCCTTGGCGGAGCGGAATTTTTCCTTACCGGTTTTACCTTCAGTCAGGACTCAGGCCTGATCAGCAGATCGTCCAATCCCATCCTCGTCGCCAAATTGTGAAAGAAATTCTCTGGAGTCCTCAGTGTTTCTCAAATCATGTCTTTACTAAATATTGCATGCATACAGGAGAGACGCTACCACAACCGTCGGGTCTCCAACCATCTCTGCCTGTCTCAAAGTCACTTCAACATTTATACAGTAACATCAAAACACCTTACAAACACAAGGACATCAAAGTAACAAAAACACACTAACCAATGTTTATGACCCCAGTGGATGTTATCAGTGTTTTACGACCCCCAAATGTCACCATTTGCAACCCATGTGACTCCTATCCACAATCCCCCCAGCAGTCATTCACAGCTTGACTGTTATGTTAATCAACATACAGAGATTTACATCATAGGTAAATAAAGAGTTACAACTTCAACTAACTCTTTCTTTGACTACACACTGCAAACATTAGTAGAGGTTAACTTTTAACTCTCCGAATATAACAAGGAAAAATAAAAACAACGAAAAACATTAAAACAAAAACAATTCTATTCACAACGTATCATCAACTGCTATGGCATTGCCCTGTGAAAACTGAGTTTTTACAGTCAGCGTGAACTCTTTTAACTGTAAACAGGTAAAAGTGTTGGAGACAAAAGGTTAAGGACAAGGGTTTCCTGTAGGAGTGAGAATGCCACAGTTTTTCCCAGAGTCTGCAAGTTATGGACAATATTAAAGCATATTGTGACTCTGACACTGTATCATCTGTTGCGCCTAGAAAGAAAACCACAGATTAATACAAATAACTCTGTCACCTTAGCACGAGTTATTTTGGCAGTTTTAGTTCAAAGGCAAACACAGAAAGAGCAGTTAGATGGATTCCTCGCAGAACCATCTATAAAGAAAAACAGAATCACCATTAGACACTATGTATCAAACAATGCCTCCCATGGTTTTGATCCACTGTTAAACATTTCCATCCAAGAATGGTTCTCCATCTTCAGCTGTAGGATCAAAGGCCCAAAAATTAAGACGGTACAGCGCTTCAGGCTGACATAAACATTAGTGTGACAATGAGTATCATGCAGAACATGCACACTTTGAAAATACAATAGGGTCAGATGTTAGTGTTTGTTAATCGACATAAAACTATTGACATACAATTATCATGCAAAAATTAAATTAAATTTAAATTAATTAAATTAATTAAATTAATTAATTAATTATTAATAAATTAATTCAATTAAAAAGAAACAATCAGAGCTCGATCAGGTAGGTCATTTTAAATCGGTAGAGGCTGTTTGCCTCAGCAGTCACAGTCTAAAAAGTCAGTCATTGGCCAAGTTTCTTTATACAGGGTTTGTGAGATCTCCACAAAAACATAAAATAATCCATAAGTGGCAATAGAATTTAATCTATTAATTTTTTTTAAAAACCCATCCAGTTCCTATGGATGCAGTCAGGACCCACGTATTATCATTATTAATAATATTATCCTTATTATTATTGTTATATCTAATGCTTCAATTTGCAAAAACAAGACGTATATTTCTGAAAACTTCACCATCACTATGGCAGTTTTTTAAACAAGGTTTTCCCAGAAAACTGTACCATTAAATTCCAAAAATTCAAATACCATTGAGAGTGAAAGCAAAAAACCCAGAATAATGAGTCAGGATTTACAGTGATGCATCAATATTGCATTTTCTAAAATCAATCCCCAGACACTCAAACCTGTGACATCTATGATGCCTCTTCAGGTAAAATGGGAGGTATATTTGAGATATTCCACAATGGCATGTTTGTTTTATAAGAAATAATCAGTGTTGCTTCCAATAACTTGAATTTTTTCTTATGTGAGCTAAAAAAGATTTTGTCTGAGCATAGTAATCAAAACCTTAACTTTCTGTGTCTAATGATCAACTCTCACTGCAAAACCCTAATTTTCCCTATTGACACCAATACTTATTCTTAATAAATGTTCCTATATGTATATGTATACTATTCTGTTGTATTAACTGTCTTAACATATACGTTATATTCACATTACTATGGATATTATTATAGTTACTGTTAGGCTTTGCTTGCATCTCTGGAAGTGTGTCTGTCTGTCTCTCTCTGTCCATCTGTGTGTCTTCTCTCTCTTTCTCTCTCCTTTTCTTCCTCCCCAACCGGTCAAGACAGATGGCCGTCCTCCACAGAGCTGGGTCTGTCTGACGTTCCTGCCTGTTATAGGGAAGGTTTTCGTTGCCACCGTACTCTACAGAGGAATTGTTGGGTCTATGTAAATCATAAATAAGTCATTGAGTGTGGTCTTTACCTACTCTGTAAAGTGTCCTGAGATGACTTTTGTTATGATTCGACACTATAAATAAAATTGAATTGAATTGAATTGAATATGCAAGTGTATGTATGATTTGAACATTAACATCCTGTTCATTCTAAGTTCAACGGTTTCATCTAGTGTGGATGTTTTTATCTTTAATTTCTAATTAGTGATTTTCAAATGCTCTGACCTTCCTCCGCTGTCTGTATGGCCTGTTCATGGGGGAACCATGAAAAAAAAAAGCAAGCAGAAAAACGCAACCAGGACTTCTCTGGATCTTGTCCCAGTCTCTTTCTTTCTCTCCTTCTGCTGTTGTCTTGATGAGGCCATCTTTGTCCAGGATTCTGTGCCCATTCTGCTGGTATAGCGAACCAAATGGCCGGTCGAATGTTGCCCATCAGAGTTCACACCTCTCCAGCTCCCACCTCCTTGCAATCTTTTAGTTCCTCTGGCTGCCATGTCCTGAACACAAGCTCTTCAGTGTTCAATTCAACTGAACATCTGGTTCCGTGGACATCCGTTTCCTTTTCTTCAGGCCAGTAGTCAAAAAAGAAGTTGCTGTTTGGAGAGAGAACTTTTCTGGAGAAGCAATGCTAGCTTTTTCCTTGTTTCAGTCTGTTTTCCTCAGTCACTGGTTTTGTGACAACTGACACATCAGATGCAGGTTCAGTCTCCCCTCCCCCTCATTGTCAGAGTCCTTCTGGGAAGGTCTTTAAACTATTTTAAAGAGTTTAAAATCACAAACTTGGATAATAGCGAACACAAAACAACACCTTTTGTATGTTCTGTGGAAATAAACGGCAGCCATAATTATACAATTTATTAAATTCAATCTTTTGAATATCAGCTATAATGCGAGGGGGTGCAATTCACGGCAGGGGTGCTGAATACGGCACACCTGTCCAACAGTGCGCACACGCGCACTCGGGTCACAGTGGAGCGCTGCTTCGGTTTGACTCCCTCCATTATTCTTTTACATACAGCGTTTTTATGGGCCCCTTTTATTCCACTCTTAAGACTGACAAAAAGCACGTCCTTATTTTGCTCCATCTCGGATGTCAGGATGCCGATCTGTGTGTCGGAAAAGTTTCTTTTCTAACCTGCGTTCCTTCTCTCCGTGTTTGACCTCAGTGGGCGAGGCCCCCGAACCAGGAATATTTAAGGGCGTAACATGTTAATGACGATCAAATTCAGCCGCCGCATTTATCAAGGCCCGCTCATTCGTACGCTGAGATTGGTCCGATACGAATGTTTCATAAATCACACGTGTGTCCTTTCCTACGACCATTTATGCGCTCAGATCTGCGCCCGTTTCCACGCAAGTTTGATAAATGAGGCCCATTAGGAGGAGGCCCTGTCTTTTATCCCTAATCTCTGCTCCTCATCATTCATTCACTTCTCTTTCTGTCACACATACTTATTTCTTTAATTTCTTGCCTTTCTATAACTGAATTTGCTTTCCTCCTATCTTTCCCTACTCGCTGTCCCTTTCTCTCTCATCACTTTACCCTCTTCGCTACATGTGTACCTAAACATGTGCCTAATAAAAGACGAAAAAAAACAACAAAAAAAAACCTCTTAGTCTAGTAATGCCAAAATGTAAGCTCTCAACCACATTAACCCATTTATCTGCTATAAATTTAGCAGGATCTGTAAAGATTTTAACTTTCCCATTTTGTTTCCCATTTTTCTATTGACTCACTGGGATGTGCTTTTACTTTCAATGGGCTTCAATGGTCTGTTCACTCAGACAGATTTCACACATGCTGATCTTTCCATAGAATATGGTTAGATCTTATCACACATACACTAACTTTGGATAATCTTTCAGCCAGCAGGTTTGTACGACACCTTCAAATGCAAATTATATTTGCATTTTAAAAATTTCATTCATTTTCTCCCTAAATGCTTATGTATTTTCCAAAACACTTCTCTCATTTGTTAGTCAGAAAACAGCAAGCCCGATATTTAATTATACCCGATCGAAATCCATAATTTAACTTTTAACTATCCGTGTATGCGTGAAAAAGATATCCGACAACCAACACCACCTCTAACACGAATACTCCTAAAAATGGCGCCTAAGTATCTCGTCTGCCTTTTCTGTTCTTTATTCACTTTCACAATCCACGCTAAATACTCCGGTGACGTGTATGATGCAACCATGAATGAAGTTATAACACTTCGCTGTTCTCGTCAACGGGGGTTCAATGCCGGTAATGCCGTTCTAGTAAAGGAAGCTTCTACACAGACTCACGTCTGTGCGCCTTCACTCTCGGGGTTACCCCAGAACGTGCACCACTTTTCCCGTTTCAGATAAAAACAGCAACCGAACTATACCGCCCTCTGTTGTCCCACAGAAATGTGTATTCCTCAGAACCTGAGTCTGATGTCAAAGTGGATATACACACAAATCTCCCACACTTCTTTAAACACACATATGAGTCCCAGACTCGGCTTATAGCAAAATTGCGATGCCTCTGTGAGCTTAAAAACTCACTCAATTCCGGGTATCCTCAGTTCCCCGGGCCTCTAACCCAGTAACCTCCTAGGTTTTGTCCGTATCCTCGTCAGAATAACGGTGGGGTCAACCACGACCCAGGACGATTCTCAGTTTACCATTCTCAGTTTTGCCATTATCTCAATTTAAATAGTTTACTCACTGTGGCGCAGGCAAGACACAATGTTTTAGAATGCCCAATGTGCAGAGTTTCGATTAAACAGGTTCTGCTTACCTTTACTGATGTGCCGGCTTGTGTCTCACGCTGTTCCCTGTGAAGAAACCTTTTGGGTCGAATTTGCCTTCTCCTCCTTCCGATCCCGGACGAGCCCCCAAATTGTTGAGATCAACCTGCAGTTACCTCCCTGGGTCCGTTGATCAGAGGATAGAAGGAGAGATCTTGAGACGATGGCTTGAGATCACACCAATATCTTTATTGGAGCACTTTGCAAAGCGGAGACAAGTTCTGATACAACACACACTAGGTCATACATCAGAAGAGTCTGTTATTGTCTAGGGGTAGAGGCTTAAATACCCTTCTTTCGATGGTAACGCCTTAAAGGAAAAGAAGGCGGCAATGGGCGTTAATCTGCCTGGCAAGACATTATAACACTAAAAGCTGTGTGGGGGAAACTAGTGCATGTCCCTATATGGCTATCTAGAGAGAACTGATGTGTCTATGTTTGCACCACAGGAAATTGTTAGTTAATGAGTGTGTGTGTGTCATAAAATGAGGAAGTGAGCATTCCCCTGCTCTTTAGGGTCATCACGAGGTGAGTGACCACGAGATCTATATCTTCCACAATACACATTATGTTGAAACAAACAAAAAAATTTACTTCATAAATGGTTAATGCAGAAAACAATATGTTAAAACAAAAAAAAGATACACCATTTAAAAAGTTTGATACACATTATGTTGAAACAAACAACAAAATGTACTTCATAAATGGTTAATGCAAAAAACACAATATGTGTTGAAACAAACAAATGTATTTATAAAGTACAACACAATGACATAAACACTGCATGTTCTCTCTGTCCCCGTTTAATAGCCAAATGGCTGTGTGCCCCCGTCTGGAAGAAGGCGTCTCTTATCATACACAACTGCAAAATTGATCACATGTTGTTTATTAGTGAGTTCAATCGTTTTGGGAATTTTGTAGCAGCTGTCCTGATCTTTGATGTGAGCCTCTACCATGTGTGTGAGACTGTCAAAGTTTAGTTTTTTAGCATTCTCATAATTTTGTGTAATCCCTTTAGCCCGCAAAGTCACCTTTCCCTGGTGTGTAAGATATGCATATGATTTTGGACCTGCAGCTGTCCAGTTACAAATATAATCACCCGGGTCTAATTCAGAGGTTAGATCTCCCAGATAATTACCGAGTGGTGGTGAATATTGATCACTGGGTGTGGATGTGTAAACAATCGAATCGGTATCACAATACAAAACCCGGGGCCTGTTTCACAAAGCAGGTTTAGTGAAAACTCTGAGTCTGTTAACCCTGAAATGAGGGAAACTCTGAGTTTTCCGTTTCACAAAGGGAGGTACCTCAAACCAGAGACAGAGGGGTAACTCTAGCCTGTTTCACAAAGAGAGGTAACTTAACCTCTCGGTCAGTTACCATGGTAACATCCTCTCTGAAACTAACCTGGTCGGGACCAGGTTTTTCTCAGAAAACCTTGAGTTTCTCTCTGTCTCTGCCCTCTTTCAGCCACACAAGGTGTTTGATTTCCTCATTCATTCAGTCAGCGGGCGAGTTTTGGCGTAGTATAGTTCCGTCTGTTTTTTCAGAAAATCACTGCAAAAATCAGACATTAGAAGTTATATTAGGTAGCGACTATTTCACTACCATGGCGTGTCCTTTTGATAACGATCCCGTGGATGAAGGTGCAGAATTACTGCGCAGAGAATTAAATATTCGTCGGGAGATGATTATCAGACTATTGATTATAGATGTTCTTGCATCTCCAGGCAATTCTCTTTTTGAGCGGTACCATTTCATATCACAGCAGATATTGTGTGTTGCGCTGCGTTTTTTGCAAACGGGAGTTTTTGTATACAACGTATAAAAATCATTCAGTAGGCCTACATTAGAAGTTATATTAGGTGGTGAATATTTACACTACCATGGCATGTCCTTTTGATAACGATCCCGTGGATGAAGGTGACGCATTACCGCAAAGAGAATTAAATATTCGTCGGGAGATGATTATCAGACCGCGCATAGACGTCCTTAATATACTGCAGCCATAATTACAAAAATTTCTTGCAATTCATAGGTTCAAAAGTGTGTGCTTTTAGTTGGGTTACCGGTATATAAACTACTCCTATATAACCTTCTGATCCAGAATCACCTATAATGAGATGGGGCTGAATACGGCACAACACCGTTTCATGTCACAGTCCATCTCCCCCCTCCTTACATTTCCAACATTAACAACCAGTAATGCTCTCATATCACAGCAGATATTGTGTGTTGCGCTGCGTTTTTTGCAAATGGGAGTTTTTTATACGACATTTATATGTCGTATAAAAAACAGCCACTTACAGTAATATTTACTTTACCATGTAAAACATGCTCAAAATGAGGCGTCACAATGAGATTTTGCCGATGTTTTACCTGTTTGAACAATGTTTTTATGTTTCATCTTAAGCTACTGCCAAGTGCGCTTCTCCCCGTGGGAATGCACTTAAATTAAATAAATTAATAGGCTCCCACTCAAGCAGTTCCCCCTGAGATATTACTGTGATTGCAACAGGACTACATTTAAACTTATGCACTGAGCCGAGCATCAATGTCCTCCCGCACCGTCTCCCTCTCTTTTGCTGCTGCAGCGGTGTTACACTCAAACTCCCGTATGAGCAACATTAATATTTCCAATTCCAGTTGTAGCGTAGCCCTTTGCTTCCCCGTTGCCATGGTGACTTGTCGAATCAGGGCTACATTGATGCTGTCTTTTTTTACTTGTGGTGCACGCGCTTAACTCCAGGTCAAACTACTCTGAGTTGATCAACCTAACGCAAATCAGCTGTTCTGGAACCGAAAACTCAGAGTTTCCTATCTCAGAGTAGATCAACTCAGAGTTCAGGGTTAGACTCAGAGTTTTTTGAACCTGCTTTGTGAGACAGGCCCCTGCTCTTGGAGTAAATCCAGCTGTTTGTAAAGAACCCCTCGGGCATACGACGTTGTAAATGCGGCCAGGAATATATTTGTATCGCCGGTCGGAAGGACACAGTTGGAATGGTGACGCCATTGAACGAGTGCAACATCATTGTTTATGAAATGAAACTCAGAAATGTCATACTTGCTTGAAAAAAGAAATTCAAAAAAGCGCTCAGGCTTTTTCACCAGTGTGGTGGTGAGCTGTTGTGATCTCTGTGCCAGCTTCCCCCAGAGTGAATTGAGAAGGAGCTTGGCAATCTGCCTCTTTGCAGGGTTGTAGACTATTTTCTGAGGATCAAGTTCAACACCCTGTTTCTCTTTATAATCTTGGATGTATGCAGATTTATCAGCGTCGTCTACAATGCCGGGTGGGTAGCCCGAGGCCTCCTGCTTCTGTTTAAGGAATGTGTAGATGTAATCTTTAACAGTTTGTCTGATTTCTCTTGAAAGTCCCAAATTTCATAAATTTCCCTTAATTGGTATCCTCGTTTAATCGCCTCATTTAGCTCCACTGATACCCAGACCCCTCGAAGTGCCCTGTCTTCATCATCATGAGTGCATGCAGAAGTTTGATTGTTTATGTTTGCACATATAAGACACAGTGTGAAAATCAGTTTCCCTTTGTTATTTCTCATAGGGAGCACCGGGAAAAACTGTTTACGTGGAGGGTAAACTTTAGCGTGTATCAATCCAAAGTAGTTTTCAACATTATCAAAATCATTTCTAATGATCCGCGGGTGTGACAATGGGAAGAAGAAGCCTCCAGACAGTACATAAGGGTATAAAGAGCAAAAATCTACATAATGAATACGCTCATCAGATCCCACAATATGGCGTAGTCGGAAAGCCGAAGTGCGCCCCCCATATAAGGCCTGTCTAGGCTCTAGTGGGATGGGGTATTGAAAATTCTCTAAGAAAGATTGAACACCTTGATCAGTTTTCTTCAGCCGATTCCATTCATGCTCCCACATCACCACAACAGACTCCACGTTAAAGGCTTGTTTTAAGTGGTCTATTCCCCTCATGCTGTCTGAGTAAAACTGGTTAAAACAGACCCCTGCGAGAGGAGAAATGTTGTGAGGGTTGAAACATGAGTCACAGCCGTGCCAGACACAACCCATATATTCAAATGCGTATTTGACACCTTTCACCTCTGCAAATCCATCCACCGAAAAGCGACCAAATTTAACCTCCCCTCCATTCAAAGCATGTCTGATTGAAAAGTTGCGTTTGGACGCCTCCCATTCGAGCCATTGTATAGAATCGTGAGAAAAGGCCTTACTGCTTGATTTGTAATTATCAGGACAGGGAATTGCAATTGTGTTAGGTTCTAAGAAATTGGTTTGAAAAACCGATACGGCTGCTGAAGCAATGGTTATACTATCAAACGGATCACACCCAGTTGTCTCAATGAATTCATCGCGGAAACTGGTTGCTCCTTCTGCAAGGATTTGAACATCATTTTTACAATAAGCTTAAAGTTCAGCCCTGCAGTCAAATTCCTGATCTTTCACTGTGTGATACCAGGTGAAGAAATCCTCTCTCTGTTTAGAACCTATCTGATCAACTCCATACATCTCAGGGGGAGGATATGCACCCTTATAGCTGATTTTTGAATAATCTGTGAATTTGTGTGGGAAGTAGCCCTATTTTAATTCTGTTTTACAATTCAGAGATTTGCTGAAATATCTCAGTGGGATCGGGATGAAAGAAAATGTGTCAAGCCTTGAGACACAAAAGCATTCAAAATAATGTGATGATCAAAACCTTTCCCATAGTGTGATATGAAGGTGGTGTTTCATTGCCGATTCTTCCGGTGATGGAGGAGGAAATTTACAGCGCATGAAGGCCCCTCCCAGACGCATTCCTCCCCTTTGTGTGATCGAGCTGCTACAAACACTGGAAGATAAGTTCCTCCGGTTTGACTGGTCTCAAAATCAAAAAACACCATTTTTTTGCTGCTCATTTTCTCTTTAGTTGAGATTTCTTTTTTACTCATATAGCATGCATGAGTTTCAGAACTTGCGCGCTGCGTAGAGTGACTGGTCTGTGTGTTTGTGTCTGCTTCGCTGCCAGATGTTGATGGAGTGCTTTTAGGTTGTTTACAAATAGGACAAACCTTGGAGGAACACTTGTGTGGTTTAGGATTGGAAATTGATAAGGTGTAGAGCGACCTACAATCAGGGCATACTTTATGAATCTGACAATTGCTAGCCCACTTTCTCAAAACTGGATGCCATTTCAACTCACGGTGACGTTCGTAGCAGAAGGTGTTTGAGCAATATCGATTGCAATCAATACAGTAGGTATTTTGAGACGCTGACTGTTTACAGTCTGTGTTGCAAACATTGCAGCTTTTTTCACAGTAGTGTCTGTACTGATTTTGATACCCTTTGTGACAATGAATGCAGAAATGGCGCACACCCAGAAATCCTTTTACATTTTTAATCCCATAAAAATGATTATCATGTAAAAAGAGGTAGTGGGTTGTTTCACTAGACGGTCTCTTTGTTAGAAATGTAGCCATTTTCTTTCTTTTTTCAACATCTGAGGACTGGTAAAAGACGATGATTTTACAACCCAATAAATCTTCAAATTTAGCAATGTCATCAAATGTGACCATTGTATCCAGGCTCAACCCTACCAGGGTGTGGATGTCGCAGCCTTAGTCGTAGGCTGCCATCATTGTCAACTTGGGGTTTGCCAGCATGGCGAGAACAGCAAAACATGTCTGATTGTGGGTGGGAAATACAAATAGATGCTTAGCTTTTTTTTCCCTCGCAAAGCATGCTTCAATCTGTCTCTTACCACCCCCGCGTGGTGGTCCCACCAGATTGACAATAAGCTCAAGAGACCCAATCGGAGAAAATAGAGAAGTAACTCTGAACTAGCCGGTCTAAAAGCTGTTGAAATTCAGACACTGAACCACTTTCATACCGCTGAATCATTGAAACATCGTTTTGTAATCGCTCAGCTCGCAGTGATACCTGGATAACATCATTTGGTTGGAGGTTGGCTCTCTGGATCACTGTTGAAATTCTGTCCTCAAAACCGTTTGTGATATTCAGATAAAATTCATGAAAATTGGGAACAGTGGCAGGTGGTGGAAAGCGAAGAAAAGAACGTATCTCTTGATTGTTAAATCTCCCTCGATCGATAATCTCCATGTCATCCTCAACATTGCGGTCATCATTTGGTGGAGGTGGAGCTGGAGATGTATCAGACCCCATGACCTCCACTCCTCCCCCGCTGGGACCACCCCCCTGTTGCTGGATACCTTCTACAATATCCAGGCTGTCACAACATTCTGAATCAGTAGGGCTCCAGGGCTCCAGCAACACAGTCTCCCCCTGCCCATCTCCCTCCTCTACATCAGCGAGGCTCTGAATACACACAGGGCCTCATTTATCAAACTTGCGTGGAAACGGGTGCAGATCTGAGCGCATAATTGGTCGTAGGAAAGGACCCACATGTGATTTATGAAACATTCGTATCGGACCAATCTCAGCGTACGAATGAGCGGGCCTTGATAAATGCGGCGGTTGAATTTGATCGTCATTAACATGTTACGCCCCTAAATATTCCTGGTTCGGAGGCCTCGCCCACTGAGGTCAAACACGGAGAGGAAGAACGCAGATTAGAAAAGAAACTTTTCCGACACACAGATCGGCAGCCTGATATCCGAGATGGAGCAAAATAAAGATGTGCTTTTTGGCAGTCTTAAGAGTGAAATAAAAGGGGCCCATAAAAACGCTGTATGGAAAAAAATAAACCGAGGGATTTAAACCGAAGCAGTGCTCCACTGTGACCCGAGTGCGCCTGTGCGCACTGTTGGACAGGTGTGCCGTATTCAGCACCCCTGCCGTGAATTGCACCCCCTCGCATTATAGCTGATATTCAAAAGATCCATTTAATTTATTTTATAATTATGGCTGCAGTTTATTTCCACAGAATATAAAAAAGGTGTTGTTTTGTGATCGCTATTATCCAAGTTTGGGATTTTAAACTCTTTAAAATAGTTTAAAGACTGTAAGTAACCAATGGTCTGACCGTTGTGGGTTACCTGTATATAAATTACTCCTATAGGTGGAAACAGCCTTCTGATCCAGAATATCACCTATAATGCGAGGGGTGCATTTCACGGCCGGGGTGCTGAATACGGCACAACACTGGCGCTACCGGTGGGTCATTAGGTATTCCGTAAGAGAATACCTTTGTCACCTAGAAGAACCATACCAAGATGTTAATCATCTGATACCTTGTTTGATTTAATGCAATTTATCGAGGGTAGCCACTTCCGAGGAGATGAATTTGACTCTGCAGTGCGTCTTGCTGCAGCCACACGCCAACACATTCATTCAATCATTGTCGGGGTCGCGGGGGGCTGGAGCCGAGCTGTTTTGATATTTAAAAGAATCGTGTGCCCCCCCCCCCCCGGCCACCTGGCCACCACGTTTAAAAGCGATAGCTTGGCATCACAAATCACCTGTACATTTATCGAGTGGTAGTTTTGGCGATTGATGAATGCGTAATCATTCATGGATGGTGCCTTCAGACGCACATGAGTACAATAAATCGCTCCAACCACAATTTTTTTTTTTTTTTTTTATCCGTTTTAAGAATCCGTTTTGATCTGTTCTTAATATGTGACTGCTTATGCTTAATGACAGCTGAGGTTTATTAATTATTTTCAGTCAGATTTTGCTGTGCTGCACCGCAAATACACAGGCTCAAATGTGCGTACAAGACCTCAGACTTGACGTGAGATTTGATCGTAGCCCCCGCTCACGTCCAAATTGATAAATACCGACGTTTGCCAGGAAATGGTCGTACGCACGTTTTTCTGCCGTACGTTCGTTTGATAAATGAGGCCCACAGTGTCTGGGGGACTCCAGGCTTCAGCTTCATTCATTTCACTCTTGTCACTGTTGTGGGAATTTTGGATATTTGTAATTCATAATCATAATTTTGTCAGGTCAGACACAGTTCAGTGTCTCCTCTGTCTAACCTTCTTAATGGATAATGCAAATAACTAACTCATGATGATATATTGGCATATTTGTGCATCTGTACCCTGTGTTAGAGACCTTGTGATGAGAGAGGTTCAGAATGTTTAGAATTGTAATGTCTAAGCCATGTTTTTGTTTGGTCTAAAGACGTCACCCAACCAAGGCTATTTGCGTCCTGTCCCTCTCACTAAAAGACTGTGCGGGATTTGGCACATCGTCATTTCCTACTAGACTCTAACTTTGTGAGGATGTAGGGATGAACGTATTTTTGTGTATTTTTGTCTGCAGAGGAAAATGCTTTGGCAAAATAAACCATGGAGAAAAAGCTGATCCTGTTTGTTGATCTTTATTGAAGAATCTATTTCCACAACAATTTGGCGTCCCTGGGTGGGCACCCGGAGTGAGAGGCATAGGCTGGGACAGGACTGACGGTGAAACCTGTGCACAGTGGAGTGAAGCTCCTTCCTCAACCTCGCCACAAATTCATTGGGGGGGAGGGGGGGCCTAACGTCCAACAGCAGGCGTGTCCTCTCACTGCTGGTGCCTACTGAACTCGGTGGAGAATCTCTTCAATAATCTCCGGTGAGTTTCTTTTTGTTGGTGACGTCTAGAGGACAGGGTGCAAGTCCCTGCTCCGCAAATGGTTCGAGTCCATTTGTTTGTTTGTTGACATCTAGAGGACGAGGGTGCCAGTCTCTCTTTGCAAATGGTTTGAGTCCATTTGTTTGATGGTTGACGTCTAGAGGACGTCCGGAGGACGAGGGTGAGAGTCCCTCTTCCGCAAATGGTTCGAGTCCATTTGTTTGTTTGTTGACGTCCAGAGGACGAGGGTGCCAGTCTCTCTCACATAATTGACACGCCAGTGCGACTCTACACAGACCTAAACTAAGCGAGATGGGGCCAACTCAAAGCAAACGCAACGAAGGCGTAGCCCTAAGCCAAAATCTCCAGTGCATGAACAAAACTACGGTGCAAGATTCACCGTTGACCAATAAAAATTTTGGGCCACTGAGTGCGGTTTTCCCAATACAGGCAGTTTTAGTCTCAGACAATTGGATTCTGAAAAGTAACCTCAGGCAGAAGGAGAAAGATGACAGGGAAAAGCAAAAGAGCAGGAGGGGCAGAAGAAAGGAGTCTTTCAAAGCTGATTGGGCCGACGAGATAGCTGGCTACAGGAAGCCAGGCTGAGAGACAGAAGGCAGCAGACAGGCAGGGAAAGGGTAACCTCTCCTTCCCCTCCTTCTTCTCTGTGTTTTAAACTAGATGCGACCCTCAACCTGGACTCGGCTCCTCCAACCAGGCTGGCTCCCCAACCAGCCAACCAGCAGCAGGCTCAGCAGGCTCAGCCCCAGATCCAAGAGGCTGCCCAGCCTGCACCACAACCGCACCAACCACTCTACCCCCTCGACGACCTGGCTGCACTGACCTACCACGAAGAGACAATCAACAAAGAGGTCATGAAAAAGGCAGAGGGCGTGGCCGAGGGCCAAGGGGGCGAGAAGCTGTTTCATCTGCGGAAAGCATGGACACTGGCGAAACGACTGCTCAGAGTGTGAACAATGGCAGACCAACCGCCAGGGATTCCGACACAGGGGCAATTGACTGGCCGGAGGACTGGGGAGAGTGAGGGGCGCATCTGGACCAGACACAGGCCATCCGAACGGAACACGTGAATACACCAACACATCCACACACACGACAGTTTAAATTCCGTACTGCAGGCTATTGAATGCTTAGAAAACACACACACATCACAAAACTTGCAGGAATGTATGCTTCACTAAACTCTGCTGCCTATAAGAATCTACCCACACTAACACAGACGTTGCAGACGTAACCCTCACATTCCTAGTAGATTCCGAAGCGACAGAATCTGTTATACGACACACCGATTTCAAAACAACACCCAAAATGAGGAGGAGATGTGTTAGAGATCTTATGTGTGTGTTAGGCATAAACATTAACTCAGGCTCGAATGGCCTAACCATAATTAAAAATGATTCATACACTAAAGCCTTCCTGACTTCTCCTGATAATGCGGCTACTTACCACTATCTATGGCTCCTCCCCCATTCGAGCCTCACTGCTGCGGCAGCCACAAACACACATGCTGGTATTTTGTGTCACTCTGACCTACATTGTGCTGCACACATCTGCTTAGGGAAAGATATGCTATTTGAACAAACATGGTTTAAACAAAGTACTATGTGTGACAGTTTAGAACTGCAATGCCTATATTGGGATAACACACGCTGTGCAATCTCTGTGTGCCTGCCTAATGTTTCTTTCCAAGTGCCCCAGTTCCCGTATGTTTCCCTGATCAAAACACAGGAGCCGCAAAATCTGGAACCTTGGTTGAGAAAATGCATCAAGGCGACCGGATGGTATCAAACGGCCAACCCCGCAACTGAGCATCATGAAGGTTTAAAGGTGCATCGAGTAACAATTTCAAAAGGCAGTTGCTGCTCTTGAGAACGGTCGAGATTTAAACTTCAAAACCCAGAGGTATCCTCTACATCACACTTCACTGCACCACACGGAAAGATAATGATTAATAATGTCACTGATATACCAGAACTGAAGCGAGTGCCACCGCAAGTGTGGGCACAACACCGGCACAATGTAGGTTTGCTGAAAAAAACAACAAAAAAAAACCCGCCAAACCTGTTGCAATAACCCCAAAATCCTCTTATAGGCCATGCCAGCGACAGTATCCATTACGAAAAGAGGATGTGAAGGGCATCAAATCGGTGGTTGAGGCCCTCCTCAGGGCAGGCATCATCGTCCCCTGTGAGAACTCACCAGTCCGCACGCCAATATGTGAAAAAAAAAAAAAAAAACGGCCTCCACATACGCCAGACGAGTGAAGGGTTTGTCCAGGACTTGCAGGCGGTAAATGCAGCAATCCATGCACGTGCCCCTACAGTACCAAATCCTCATACAATTCTTTCACAAGTTCAACCTGAAAGTAAGTGGCTTTCTTTTATAGATTTGGCTAACGCTTTCTTTAGCGTCCCCATACACCCCGGCAGCCAATATTGGTTTGCATTCACATTTTAAGGTAAAGCATCAAGTTTACCCGACTGTGTCAGGGGCTGTCGGAGTCTCCAACCATCCTCCACGCTACTCAGCGTGAGAATTTATAGTCCTTAAGTCTGCCACAAAACAGCGCCTTGCTGGCACATGTGGATGATTTAATGATTTGCTCTCCTACACAGGAGGCTTGCGTCGCGGAGACGCTAGCCTTGCTTAGACACATTATATCGCAAGAGGGGAAAATACTTTCCCAAAAGTGCATCTCTGCCATCCAAGAAATCCCCAAACCAATCACAAAGAAACAGGTTATGAGTTTTCTTGGCATGACATCATACTGTAGACAGTGGATCCCTGACTATGCAAGCATCGAGGCACCTTTGGCGGCCATTGCTCATGGTCAGGGTCTAGCAGCACGGGACAACAAAAAACATTCCACGATCTAAAGCTAGCTCTACAGACACCACCCACTCTGGGCCTCCCAGATTGCAACCGGCCATTTACACAAACCGTTGATAAAAAGGGACACTACATGACCTCCGTCTTACTGCAGGATTACGGGGGGCAAAAAAAACAAACAAAAAAACGGTTGCATACTTCTCATCCAAACTAGACCCTATGGCAGCCGGTCTCCCAGCCTGCCTTAGAGCTGTGGCAGCTGCGGAGAAGGCAGTCATAGCTTCTCGCAACATTGTCAGTTACTCTCCACTAACCTTGTTAGTCCCACATGCAGTCTTAATGATTTTGTTAGAGGAAAAAACCTCAAAAAATCTGTCCTCCGCAAAATGGTTAAAATACAACACCATTCTGCTTGAACTGGCCAATATCACTGTACGGCGCTGCACTGTACTCAATACTGCCACATTGCTCACTACTTCTGAGAAACAGAAGCCCCATGACTGTGTGGCTATTATTAATGAAATCTGTTCCCCCAGACCTGATCTTCACGAAACACCACTCACCAACCCCGACATGGAGCTTTTTGTGGGCAGCTCAGCATCAAGGGACCCGGGAACAGGCCTTAACCAATCAGGTTTTGCAGTCACCATACACAAAACACTTTTGGCAGAACTTCTCCCATCTGACTATTCAGCACAAGCCGCTGAGCTTGTGGCCATGACTGAAGCATGCAAATTGCCTAGAGGTAAGAGGTAAGATTTTCACAGATAGCAGATATGCATGGGGGGTTTGCCACTTGTTTGGACAAATTTGGGCAAATCGATGATTCGTGATATTTAAAGAAATTGGTTCACAAAAGGGTTTCTCACTATACAAAATTATTTGTGATCTCTGCAACAAAACAATGCAGGCAGAGGCATTAGGGTCAAACAGAGCGCCCATCCCCCAGCAGTGAGACCTTTTGATCACTTACAAATGGACTTCATAGAACTAACACCAAGTGAGGGAAAGGAATTTTGCCTCGTCATGGTCGACAGGTTCTCGAAGTATGTAGAGGCTTTTCCCACTTCAAAGCATGATGCGTCTACAGTGGCAAAAGCCTTAATAACACAGATACTTCCCAGATGGGGAGTCCCCTTACAAATATCAAGCGACAATTGGACCCCTTTTGTAAACGCTGCGCTTAAAACCATCAGTTAGTACCTCGGTTTTGACCTGAGGCGGCATTGCAGCTAGAAAATGGGACCCTAAAGAACCAACTAGCTAAAAGCTGTAAGGAAACAAAACTGCCCTGGACAAAGGCCGTCCCCATTGTGTTGATGTACATGAGGGGGAGAATCAGGTCCGGAAATAATCTCAGCCCATTTGAAATCCTGTTCGGTCGGCCTTTGCGAACTGGGATTGGGTCTGAGCGAAGGCAATTCCCTGAGACAGGGTGCTGTGAAGATGAGATGCTGCAACATTGTACACATCTAACCTCTGTTCTCTCTGATATTCACAAGCAGGTGAATAGCTGGATCCAGGTGACTGGGTCGCGGTCCAAGATCTGAGAAGGAAATCTTGGCGATCAAGAAGGTGGAACGGGCCCTACCAGGTGCTGCTCATCACAGAAACCGCAGTAAAGGAAGCAGAGAGGGCCACCTGGATCCACGCCTGCCACTGCAAAAGAGTCACGGAGCCATCAGACGACGCCCTCGTACAGACAGATCCAAGGGAACCAGATGGCATCGATCTTCCAAGGCCAGCCACTCCGGGGGGGGGTTGAGACGCCACCTGGACCTGTTGCCGGCTCAACACCTACTACTCCTGCTGCTGAACGAGTCCTACTCCAGCCTCGCAGATCGAAACGGACAAGAACTACACATCGTGGACATCGAATGCCTGGTTACGAGCTGTGGCTCTAACCGCCAGGCAGACGACGAATGACAGTTGTTATGTCTGTGCCCAACATCCTAACGGTGTGGGCATGGCACTGCCTGCGGCCTCGCTCCCTGGTTGGGGGTTCTGAACATCAGTGCTGTCAACTACGAGGGATCGACAGTCAGATTCAGAAACGTCACAACTACACTGAGTCAGGTGCATCATTCAGTGATGACGACAAACCCCACACGGGTTGTGCCGGACATCACTTGACCAAAATCTAGGCCCGTCCTTTTGCAACTAGACAGTGAGTGCCACGTGCAACAGCGCATGGAACGCTGCCTACACCAACCCTGAGTGCAAGAATGCGGGCCCTTACCTGGACAGACTGAACCTCACAAACACCCACAGCCTGGCCTCTCAAGGGGGTGTGTGCCACATTATCGGGACAAAATGCTGCACCCATGTGCTTGCATTAGGTGACAATTTGACTCATGTTGTCGCCCACTTGAATGAACTGTTGAGAGAAAAGCAAAACTCAGAAGCCCATGACGGCTGGGACCTTGGTCCTGGCTCACAATGGGGGGATGGAAAATCCACCGCTGTCAGATTACTACTCCCTGTGTTGATCGTGGTGGTGGTAATGTTGTTGGTCATTTGTTGCGTGCTGCCTTGCTGCAGAGTTCTCGTGGTTTCATTAGTGAGCTCCGCCACGGGGTAGTACCCACGAATCACCATGGGCCCAGATAAAGATCTGTGGGTACCACCGTTTTTGGATTCAGATATTGAGTCAAACTAATGTAAACACAAAATGTGAATTTTAGAGTTTGATTACACTACAACCACAACAATAACAACAATAAAATTCTCATCCTTTTGTGCAAACCATGACATGTAATTGTGTGAAAACTGTCTCACTCAGGTCTGCCTGCTTGCCTGTCCGACCTTAGCTCCTTTACCCTCTACAGCTTGACCAGGCCGCTACAAAGGGGGGGGGGGGGGTTGTTTAGATATCCTTTGTCTCAATCCGGTGAAGAGTGACAACAGACTTTGTCAAGGGGGCTGTAGAAATTAGAAAGTTGCTGAGCGGTGACGGTGAGTGGGTGCCCTGTGGTTAGAAGTTTGGCCATATACATGAATGCTGTATCCGCACCTTCTTTTTAATCATATTTTATCATTTTTCCCCTTCAGGGTGGATGTTTCAAGCCTTCAGGTCAATTTCTGGCCTGTGGTAGTGAAAGAAAGAAAGGGGTTTATCTGTATTAAGCTATTCATCGTTTGTTCCTTTCCCCCTCACTTATTTATTACATGATAATTACCTTTGTGACTATTCCAATCACTGTTTTTACCCAAATTACCTTTATTCATCTATAATATAAAAAGCCTTTTCTCCAGTTTTGATGCATGCTATTTAAAAAATTGCTAAAAATTGAAAAATAGATAGATTACAAATTTCCTTTTGTAGTGAACATAAAATGTTCAAAGGGGGGACTGTTGTGGGAATTTTGGATATTTGTAATTCATAATCATAGTTTTGTCAGGTCAGACACAGTTCAGTGTCTCCTCTGTCTCACCTACTTAATGGATAATGCAAATAACTAACTCGTGCATCTGTACCCTGTGTTAGAGACCTTGTGATGAGAGAGGTTCAGAATGTTCAGAATTGTAATGTATAAGCCATGTTTTTGTTTGGTCTAAAGACGTCACCCAACCAAGGCTATTGGCGTCCTGTCCCTCTCCCTAAAAGACTGTGCGGGATTTGGCACATCGTCATTTCCTATTAGACTCTAACTTTGTGAGGATGTAGGGTTGAACGTATTTTTGACTGCAGAGGAAAATGCTTTGGCAAAATAAACCACGGAGAAAAAGCTGATCCTGTTTGTTGATCTTAATTGAAGAACCTATTTCCACAACACCCCTTACACAGACACACTCACACACTTACACAGACATGCACATACATCCCCTATACTTATACAAACTAAACCACCTGAAACCACGCCCACCTATGGAAACTAAACCTAAAACTATGTTAGGTAACATTTATTTTTAACAGTTGGGTTTTGACATATAGTTTTTCCTGCTTTTTTCACCTCAGACCCCAGACGACCTAATGCATTGCCAAACCATACATACATAGTATTGCTTTCTCAGCATTTTCCAGACCCTCACTCTACAGCGGACAATGAGAGCACCGCTCCCAGTAACCCCCACTTTTCCCGCTTTTCCCCGCTTTTTTTCACCTCAGACCGCAGCAGTCATCGATGGATTGCCAAACCATACATACATAGTATGCTTTGGCAATGCACCGCTCCCAGTAACCCCCACAAAATGATATGATATCAACAAGCCTGTGAATGTTCTCATTCGTCCAGGTCATCGTTATCCTCAAAGCAATTTCAGTCAAAAACAACTGGACTGGTTGTTGTCTAGGAAGACGTTTCACCTCTCATCCAAGAGGCTTCATCAGTTCATGTACGCATCTGACCAGGCTGGGACTGGTCCAACTAACTGGTGTGAGATCCAGGTATTTAAACTCTCACAAGGTCGATGATGTCACTGAAACCCTTTGTGCTCCAAGTGCCAACGCCCGTCGTTAGAGTGACAGTCGTTGGTGAGCAGTTGGTTTCGACTTCGTTAGTGCTCCATTGAGTCTGAACGACAGTCGTTGGGGTCACACGGGGCCATGTGTGAACAGTTGTTCTTTGAGGTTAGATTGTTGAATCTGTGGCTTGGTGGCAGAGTGGGTCGTCCTCTGTTCGAGAGATTGGTGGTTCGATCCCCATCTCCCCCCGGTCCACATGTCGAAGTGTCCTTGGGCAAGACACTGAACCCTGAATTGCTCCCCGTGCTGCGCATGGGTGTGTAAATGTGGTGTGAATGGTTAGATCAGATTAGATGGTATGTAGATGTCCACTGCCATCAGTGTGATTGTCTGTGTGAATGGGTGAATGTGACAGACACTGTGAAGCGCCTTGAGTAGTCACATGACTAGAAAGGCGCTATATAAGTACAAGTCCATTTACCATTTACCATTCCGCTAGTGCTACAGATTACTCCGTTGAGTTTCGCTCATTAGCGGCAGAATTAGGATGGGATGATCGGGCTCTTCAGAGCATTTTCGTTAAGGGGCTTAATGAGGAGGTTAAGGACAGTTTAGTGGGTAAATCTGAGACTGCTAACCCTCAGGAGCTCATTAGCCTCGCTATAAAGATTGATAACCGTCTGCGTGAGAGACGCCGCGAGAGACGGTCAGGTTTTCCCGTGACTCCTGGTCCTCCTATTAATTTTCCCGAGCAGATTCCTGTTGTACCCGTGAGTAGTCGGGTTCCTTTATCCTCCGCCCCTGACCAGGAGGAACCCATGCAGCTAGGTCGTAGCCATTCGACTCCTGCGGAACGTGAGCTGCGTTTTCGTAATAGGCTATGCATTTATTGTGGGGATCCGAATCACCAAATTTCTAATTGTTGAAAACGGTTAAACTGTCAGGCTCACCAGTCACAGGCAGGGTCCTGGTGAGTCGTTCAGTGGTCCCAAATAATCCCCGTCAGAATCAGAATCAGAATCAGAATCGGAATCAGGTTTATTGCTAAGTATGTTGGACATACAGAGAATTTGACTCCGGCTTATGCTTTGCTCACAGTTTCCAAACATTTAACAGGACAAACCTAAACATAACAATAACAATAACATTTACATAACAATAACAGAACAATAACAGAACAACACAGAACAATAATTTAAGATAAAAAATAGAGGTAATATTAAAAATAGGTTAACAAGTAAGTATGAGAAATTTAAAATAGAAAGATAAAATAAGTGTGTAAAGTAAAGTGACCAGGCTGTTATAAATATCTTTGTTATATGACAGAGTCAGTCGTGGCTCTCGCCGACCCAGGAGCCGGGGTCCGCTCGCCCAAACCAACCCCCCTGCTCCGCCCCGGTTAGGAGCAGCCGCGAGGCAGCGCATTTCCCCTCCCGTGCTGGTTGTCGGAACCTCGATGGTCAGACACGTGAGGGTGCGCTGCGGCCAGACTTTCTGCTACCCTGGAGCCCGCGTGAGGGACGTTGAGTGCTCCGCCCTCCAGCTGTGTTCACAACACAGGTCGGCCTCCACGCTGGTGCTGCAAGCCGGCACCAACGACTTGAAGAAACGCCAGTCCGAGGTCCTCAAGCAGGACTTCAGGTCCATGGTGGACCGCCTGCTGAACTCAGGGAAGCGTGTGATCATCTCCGGCCCGCTTCCCCCGCCCCGTTTTGGTGACGTCATGTACAGCCGCCTCCGCCAGCTTCACCTGTGGCTTAAAGGACACTGCCTGGGGAAGGGCATTCCATTCGTGGACAACTTCACAACTTTTTTTTAGAAGACCCAAGCTTTTTAGACGCGACGGCCTGCACCCCAACCAAGAAGGGTCAAGACTTTTGTCTGCAAACATTGACCTGACTATCGAGTCCTGCACCTCCACCACCTCCTGACAAAAACCCAGTGTTGGGATCAGGATGCAGAGTCAGAGTTTAATTCACCTCTCTGCGCTGCCCTTACCGCAAGCACACAGCAAGCATAGCTGCAGTCTTACACAACTCTCCGCGAGCTCTGTGGATCACTTTACAGCTCAGTATCCTATACAAACGCTGTGTGCCCCACGATCATCTACATTAATTAAATCAAAAATGAACAGAAGAGGAGCTATACAGAAAAACTTGATGCAAATCAACACCATATCTGCGATAATGCAACAAAATCAGAGAATAAAATGTGGACTTTTAAACATCAGATCTCTGTCATCTAAAGCTGTATTAATATATGATCTGATATCAGATAACCATATTGATGTTCTCTGTCTGACTGAAACCTGGCTGCGTCCCGAAGAATATGTTAGCCTAAATGAATCCACTCCTCCCAGTCATATTAATACTCATATTCCTTGAGGCAATGGTCGAGGAGGAGGCGTTGCAGCTATTTATGACTCAGGCCTATTAATAAACCCTAAACCTAAACTAAATTATAATTCATTTGAAAGTCTTGTTCTTAGTCTTTCACATTCAACCTGGAAAACTGTGCAGCCGATTATACTCGTTATAGTGTACCGGGCTCCCGGTCCCTACTCTGAATTTCTGTCTGAATTCTCAGAGTTTCTATCAAATTTAGTCCTTAAAACTGACAAAGTATTCATTGTAGGAGATTTTAATATTCATGTGGATGTTGTTAATAATAGCCTTAGTACCGCGTTTATCTCTCTATTAGATTCGATTGGTTTTAGTCAGTGTGTGCATAAACCTACTCACTGTTTTAATCACACCCTCGACCTTGTTTTGGCTTATGGACATATAGGAAAGCCCTCCGTAATGCCAGAGCAGCCTATTACTCATCTTTAATAGAGGAGAATAAGAACAATCCTAGATTTCTTTTCAGCACTGTAGCCAGGCTGACAGAGAGCCACAGCTCTATTGAGCCATGTATTCCTATAACCCTCAGTAGTAATGACTTCATGACCTTCTTTAATGACAAAATTATAACTATTCAAGACCAAATCAACTCGCTTGGCACCAATCTTTCATCGAACCCAGGAACCTTAGAAACAACTGTACGACCTGATATATTCTTGGACTGCTTTTCTCCGGTCGACCTTAACAAATTAAACTCTACTATTTCAGCATCAAAGCCTTCTACTTGTCTCCTAGACTCTATTCCAACTAGGTTACTCAAAGAAGTGTTACCTTTAGTTGACACTCCTGTATTAGATATGATTAACATGTCTTTATCAGCAGGCTATGTACCACAGTCTTTTAAAGTAGCTGTAATTAAACCTCTTCTTAAAAAGCCCAGTCTTGATCCTGAGGTTCTAGCCAACTATAGACCTATATCTAACCTTCCTTTTCTCTCTAAGATCCTCGAGAAATTAGTTGCCAATCAGTTGTGCGACTTTCTACATAATAATGAGTTACTTGAGGACTTCCAGTCAGGATTTAGAGCGAATCATAGCACTGAGACAGCACTGATAAAAATTACCAACGACCTTCTAATAGCTTCAGACAAAGGACTTGTCTCTGTGCTTGTCTTACTAGATCTTAGTGCTGCCTTCGACACTATTGACCATCACATCCTGCTACACAGACTAGAGCATCTGATCGGCATTAAAGGAACCGCACTGAGCTGGTTTAAGTCATATTTATCAGATAGATCTCAGTTTGTACATGTTAACGACAAATCCTCCATGCACACTAAAGTTAATCACGGAGTCCCACAGGGCTCTGTCCTTGGACCGATTCTATTCTCCTTATATATGCTTCCCTTAGGAAATATTATAAGGAAGCACTCCATACATTTTCATTGTTATGCTGATGATACACAATTATATTTATCGATCAAACCAGATGAAACCCATCAGGTAGATAAACTTCAAATGTGCATTAAGGAAATAAAAAGCTGGATGACCTGCAATTTTCTGATGTTAAACTCAGATAAAACTGAAGTTATTGTACTTGGCCCCAAAGGCCTCCGAAACTCAATAGCTAAAGACATTGTTACTCTGGATGATGTTGTGTTGTCCTCCAGCACCACAGTAAGGAATCTGGGTGTTATTTTTGATCAGGATATGTCCTTCGATTCTCACATAAAAGTAACAACAAGGACTGCATATTTTCACCTGCGTAATATTGCAAAAATTAGGAACATTATGTCTCAGAAAGATGCAGAAAAACTAGTCCATGCATTTGTTACTTCAAGGCTGGACTACTGCAACTCCTTATTATCAGGCTGCTCCAATAAGTCTGTTAAGAGTCTCCAGTTGGTACAAAATGCTGCAGCTCGTGTACTAACTAAAACAAATCAAAGAGAACATATTTCTCCTGTATTAGCTTCTCTGCACTGGCTACCTGTAAAATCTAGAATAGACTTTAAAATCCTTCTCCTTACCTATAAAGCTCTTATTGGTCTGGCCCCGTCGTATCTTAAAGAGCTCATAGTACCGTATCACCCAACTCGATCACTGCGCTCAGAAAATGCAGGGCTACTTGTCGTTCCTAGAGTCTCCAAAAGTAGAAGGGGAGGCAGAGCCTTCAGCTACCAAGCTCCTCTCTTGTGGAACCAACTCCCAAGTGTTATTCGGGAGGCAGACACTGTCCCCATATTTAAGAGTAAACTTAAAAATTTCCTTTTTGATAAAGCTTACAGCTAGGGCTTACGAGCTCTCAGCTGTGTTGCTGTTGTTATTCTTAAAGCTGCGTCCATTCAGTTTAATGATGCTGCTATAAGCCTAGTCTGCAAGGGGAAATATTACCTTTCCTAATACTCTGAGATACTCTGTCATTCATGTCTCATCAATGCATGTTATTAATTCAACTTCTTCCCCGGAGTTGTTTGCTCTTTGTCATCTCCGAGGTCTCTGCTGATCGTGGTGGTGCCTACTGCCGTAGTCCTGTGGGTCACTGCTGATTTTGGTAGTGCCTGCCGCCTTGGTCCTGTATATCAGGTCCCTGCTGATGGGGGTGGTGCCTGCTGCCGTGGACCTGTGTGCTAGTCTCTGCTGGTGCTGGTGGTGCCTGCTGCCCTGGTCCTGTGTGTAGGTCTCTGCTGACAGTGGTAGTGCCTGCTGCCTTGGTCCTGTGTATCAGGTTCCTGCTGATGGGGGTGCTGCCTGCTGCCCTGTTCCTGCGCGCACATCTGGGCTGATGGTGGTGATGCCTGTTGCTGTGGTCCTGTATGAAGGTCTCTGCTGATGGTGTTAGTGCCTGCTGCTGTGGACCTGATTGTTGGTCTCTGCTGATCGTGGTGGTGCTTGCTGCCGTGGTCCTGTGTGCTGGTCCCTGCTGATGGTGGTGATGCCTGCTGCCCTGGTCCTGTGTGCAGGTCTCTGCTGATCGTGGTGGTGCCTGCTGACGCTTCCTGCTACTTCAATAACTATTAGTCATTTATTCTGTCACTACTTTTATAAATTATAAAATCTGTAGCCATAAAAACACCATCAGTGGTATGTCTTGTTGTATCGTAGCTGCTACTGCCCCTACTCATCATTTTGTCATAATTATTTTCATTTTCATGTTCTGTCACCTTGGATGTGCGTGTTCCTGCTGTTCTGCTATGCAGACTGCCATAACATGTGGGTCATGTTCACATTACTATAGATATTGTTATAGTTACTGTTACTCGCTGGCTGCTTGCATCTCTGGAAGTGTGTCAGTCTCTCTGTCTTTTGTCTATCTTGGTGTTTCTCTCTTTCTCTCTCCTTTTCTTCCTCCCCAACCGGTCAAGACAGATGGCCGTCCTCCACAGAGCTGGGTCTGTCCGACGTTCCTGCCTGTTATAGGGAAGGTTTTCGTTGCCACCGTACTCTATGGGGGAATTGTTGGGTCTTTACCTACTCTGTAAAGTGTCCTGAGATAACTTTGGTTATGATTTGACACTATAAATAAAATTGAATTGAATTGAATTATTATTTTACAATGATGTACATAAGGTGCATAAGGTACATTTGTCTTTGGCATGTGTGTGTGATGTGTCGGGTAGGGTCAATTGTTTAGCAGTGTGACGGCCTGGGGGTAGAAACTGTTTTTATGTCTGGCTGTTTTTGTGTACAGAGTTCTGTAACGCCTGCCAGAGGGGAGAAGTTCAAAGAGGTGATGTGCAGGGTGTGAAGGGTCTGCAGAGATGTGAACTGCCCTTTTCCTGACTCTGGATGAGTGCAGGTCCTGGATAGTGGGCAGTTTGACACCAATGATTCTCTCTGCAGTCCTGATTGTCCGTGTCAGTCTGTTCTTGTCCTGTTTGGTGGCCGATCCAAACCAAACAATGATGGAGGTGCAGAGAACAGACTGAACTATTGCCGTGTAGAACTGGATCAGCAGTTCTTGGGGCAGGTTGAACTTCCTCAGCTGAAGCAGGAAGTACATCCTCTGCTGGGCCTCTTTGATTATGGAGTCCACGTTGTGGCTCCACTTCAGGTCCTGGGAGAGGATGGATCCCAGGAACCTGAAGGTTTCCACAGCAGACATGGTGTTGTTGAGGATGGTGATGGGGGGCAGTGTGGGGGGGCGGCTCCTGAAGTCCACTGTCATCTCCACAGTTTTGAGCGTGTTTAGCTCCAGATGGTTCTGACCGCACCAGAGGGCCAGCTGTCCCACCTCCCGTCTGTAAGCAGACTCGTCACCGTCCCGGATGAGACCGATGACGGTTGTGTCTTCTGCAAACTTCAGGAGTTTGACAGATGGGTCACTCGAGGTGCAGTCATTTGTATAAAGGGAGAAGAGCAGTGGAGAGAGCACACACCCCTGGGGAGCGCCTGTGCTGATGGTCCGGGTGCTGGATGTGATCCGCCCCAGCCTCACCTGCTGTCTCCTGTCAGTCAAAAAGTTAGTAATCCACTGACAGGTGGAGGCTGGGACGGTGAGCTGGGAGAGTTTGTAGTGGAGGATGTCCGGGATGATTGTGTTGAAAGCCGAGCTAAAGTCTACAAACAGGATCCTTGCATAAGCCCCCGGGGTGTCAAGGTGTTGCAGGATGTGGTGCAGTCCCACGTTGACTGCATCATCAGCTGACCTGTTTGCCCGATATGCAAACTGCAGGGGGTCCAGCAGGGGTCCTGTGATGTCCTTCAAGTGGCTCAACACCAGTCTCTCAAAGGACTTCATGACCACAGATGTCAGGGCCACAGGCCTGTAGTCATTTAGTCCTGTGATTGCTGGTTTCTTGGGGACCGGGATTATTGTGGAGCGTTTGAAGCAGGAGGGGACTTCACACAGCTCCAGGGATCTGTTGAAGATCTGGGTGAAGATGGGGGTCAGCTGGTCAGCACAGACCTTCAGACAGGAGGGTGACACACCGTCTGGGCCTGGAGCTTTCTTGGTCTTTAGTTTCTTGAAGAGCTGACACACATCCTCTTCACAGATCCTGAGTGACGGTGGGGGGGTAGGGAGGGGTGATGAGGGTTGTGTGATGGTGGAGTGGGTGATGGGTGTGGAAGTTGGCGTCTCAAACCTGCAGTAGAAGACGTTCAGGTCGTCAGCCAGTTGACGGTTCACTGCAGTGTGGGGGGATGGTCTCCTGTAGTTGGTTATGTCCTGTAGACCTCTCCACACTGACGCAGGGTCGTTAGCTGAGAAACTGCTCTTCAACTTCTCAGTGTAGCACCTTTTTGCCACCTTGATCTCCTTTGTCAGTGTGTTCCTGGCCGTGTTGTACAGGACTCTGTCCCCACTTCTGTAGGCCTCCTCCTTGGCCTGGCGAAGCGTCCTGAGTTTTGCAGTGAACCAGGGTTTATTGTTGTTGTATGTCCAGAAGGTTTTGGTCGGCACACACATGTCCTCACAAAAGCTGGTGTAGCTTGTCACAGTGTCAGTCAGTTCGTCCAGATCTGTAGCAGCAGCCTCAAAAACACTCCAATCAGTGCAGTCAAAGCAGGCCTGTAACTCCAGCTTTGACTCTGTGGTCCATCTCTTCACAGTCCTCACTACAGGCTTGGCAGATTTGAGTTTCTGCCTGTAGTTTGGAACAAGATGGACCATACAGTGATCAGAGAGCCCCAAAGCTGCACGGGGAACAGAGCGATAGGAGTCCTTTAAAACAGTGTAGCAATGGTCCAGAGTGTTTTTGTCCCTGGTGGGACACTTAACCTGTTGTCTGTATCTTGGTAGTTCACGGCTGAGGTTTGCTCTGTTAAAGTCCCCCAGCACAATGAGCAGGGAGTCTGGATGCTTCCTCTCCTCGTCCGTTATCTGGTCAGCCAGGTGTTGCAGGGCCTCAGTAACACAGGCCTGAGGTGGGATGTACACACCAACCAGAATGAACGAGGAGAACTCCCGCGGTGAATAAAACGGTCAAGAGTTTATGAAAAATGTCTCCAAGTGGGGGCTGCATGATTTCTTCAACACTGTGACATCTGTACACCAACCTTCGTTAATATAGAAGCAGATTCCGCCTCCTCTGCTCTTCCCCGAGAGCTCCGTTACCCGGTCCGCTCGTAACAGCTGGAAGTCCGGTAGATGTAATCCTGAGTCTGGGGTGAGTTCACTGAGCCAAGTTTCAGTGAAACACAGGGCGGCAGATCTGCAGAAGTCCGAATTCCTTCTGTTGAGGAGCAGCAGTTCGTCTATCTTGTTGTTAAGGGAGCGGACGTTCGCCAGGTGAATTGACGGGAGCGCTGTTCGGAATCCCCGCTGTCGGAGCTTAACGAGCGCGCCGGCCCGTTTGCCCCGTCTGCGTCGCCTGAACATCCCGTAGACAGCCGCTGCTCCTCCGACTAGAAGTTCCGAAAAGTATCCAGAATCGGTGAAAAATGTTGGAAAATTGTGTCCGGTAGACTGTCCATACTGTAAAAGTTCCTCCCGAGTGTACCGGATCACGGAAGGACAACTTAAAACGCAACAAAAAAACAAAAACAAACAAGGAACTGCGGAGCTAAGCGCCGAGGCAGCCGTCCGTGGCGCCATTTTGGATCATTAATGGTCCGCGCATAAATCTGGATGTGGTGTCGTGTGAGGGCAGGGAATATTCCCTTCAGGCACTTATTGACTCACGTGCCGACACTAATATAATCGATTGTGATTTTGTTGCCATTAACGGCATCCCCGTGAACCAGCTGGAGACCCATTTAAGTGTTAACAGTCTCAGTGGGAGCGAACTCGCTCAGATCTCCGCTGAAACCTTACCCTTAACTATGTCCCTGGCTGGTAATCACTCTGAATTGATAGCGTTTCATGTTATGCCTTCCACCAATGCCCCAGTAGTTCTTGGACTTCCCTGGCTTATCACTCACAACCCGGTCATTGACTGGTTGACAGGTCGGATTGTGAGTTGGAGTAGTCATTGTCACTCTTCCTGTCTCCGCTCAGCGCCTCCTAGTTGTCCTAGTGCTCTCAGTTCCACTGTACCTGATCCACCTGATTTGTCTTCCGTACCTCCTGTGTATCACGATCTCGCCGAGGTTTTCAGTAAGACTAAGGCGCCATCTTTGTCCTTACGACTGCCCCATTGAGCTGTTGCATGGATCAACTTTCCCCACTAGTCGTCTTTATAATCCGTCCGGTCCCCAACGGGAGTCTATGGCGGCCTATACAAACGACTCACTCAAGTCAGGGATTATTCGCCCTTCATCTTCTCAACTGGGAGCGGGGTTTTTCTTTGTGGCCAAAAAGGATAAATCACTGCGTCCCTGCATAGATTACTGAGGACTTAATAACATCACTATAAAGAATAAGTACCTCTACCGTTGATCCACTCTGCATTCGAGCCGTTGCATGGCCGTTTTCTCGAAGCTCGACCTCCGTGATGCTTATCACCTCGTGAGGGTGAGGGAGGGGGACGAGTGGAAGACAGCCTTCAATACACCACTCGGCCATTTTGAGTAACTGGTCATGCCTTTCAATTCAATTCTATTTTATTTATAGTGTCGAATCATAACAAAAGTTATCTCAGGACACTTTACAGAGTAGGTAAAGACCACACTCAATGACTTATTTATGATTTACATAGACCCAACAATTCCTCTGTAGAGTACGGTGGCAACGAAAACCTTCCCTATAACAGGCAGGAATGTCAGACAGACCCAGCTCTGTGGAGGACGGCCATCTGTCTTGACCGGTTGGGAAGGAAGAAAAGGAGAGAGAAAGAGAGAAAAGACACACAGATGGACAGAGAGAGACAGACAGACACACTTCCAGAGATTTCGGTTTAACTATGTATTTCAGGCTCTGGTAAATGACGTTCTTCGAGATATGCTCAACCGCTCCGTGTTTGTGTATTTAGACGATATCCTGATTTTCTCGAAGGACTTGAATGAGCATGTGGTGCACGTTCGTCAGGTTCTTCAGCGTCTCCAGGAGAATCGTTTGTTCGTGAAGGCCGAGAAGTGTGAATTTCATGTGTCGTCGGTAGCCTTTTTGGGGTATATATGACCCTGCGAAGGTCACGGCGGTGACCGAGTGGCCCACACCTACCTCTCGCAAGCAACTTCAGAGATTTTTGGGTCTCTCTAATTTCTACCGCCGGTTTATTCGTAACTACAGTCAGGTAGTTTCTCCTATGACCAAATTGACCTCCCCCTCTGCTCCCTTTGACTGGACCTCTGCCGCCAACAGCGCGTTCTTGACTCTGAAGAAGCGTTTTTCTTCCACTCCTGTTCTTGTGCAACCGGACACTGGTCTTCAATTCATCGTCGAGGTGGACGCTTCGGATCTAGGAGTGGGGGCGGTCTTGTCCCAGCGAGTGGTTTCCGACAAGAAGATTCACCCTTGTGCGTTCTTTTCTAAGAAACTGTCCCCTGCAGAGAGAAACTACGATGTCGGAAACCGTGAGTTGCTAGCCGTGAAGCTAGCATTGGAAGAGTGGTGACATTGGCTGGAGGGGGCAGAGGTTCCATTTGTGGTGTGGGCGGACCACAAGAATTTGGCCTACATTCAGACGGCCAAGAGGCTTATTCCCGTCAAGCCCGGTGGGCCTTGTTCTTTGGTCGATTTAACTTTACCTTGACCTACATTCCAGGGAGTAAGAACATCAAGCCTGACGCACTGTCGCGGCAGTTTGGACCTGCCGAGGAGGAGGAGCGCGGCTTGGAGAACATCGTCCCTTCATCTTGTGTCATAGCAGCATTAACCTGGGAGATCGAGGCCACTGTCAGGCAGGCGCAGCGCTCACATCCCGACCCCGGTGGTGGACCACCGGGATGCCTGTTTGTTCCTGCCAGTGTTCGCTCTCAGGTACTCCAGTGGGGACAGTCGTCTCGCCTCTCCTGTAATCCCGGAATCTCCAGAACCCTCAACCTTCTTTGTCGCCACTTCTGGTGGAAATCCATGGTGCCGGATAAGAAGCAGTTTGTCCTGGCCTGCACCGTCTTCGCTCGAGGGAAGGCATCTAATCGACCTCCAGCTGGTCTTCTTCATCCTCTCCCGGTTCCCGGTCGACCATGGTCCCACATCGCGCTGGATTTCGTTACTGGACTTCCCTTGTCACAAGGTAAAGACACCATCGTTACGATAGTTGATCGTTTTTCGAAGATGGTGCACTTTGTTCCTCTACCGAAGCTGCCGTCTTCCATGGAAACAGCACAGATCCTCGTGGACCACGTATTTCGCCTCCATGGGATACCTGCGGACATCGTCTCCGACCGTGGCCCCCAATTCACCTCCCCGGTCTGGAAGGCTTTCTGCCAGGCCTTAGGGGCCAAGTTCAGTTTATCCTCGGGGTTCCACCCCCAGTCAAATGGTCAAACTGAGAGGGCCAATGAAGATTTGGAAACTGCTCTCCGTTGCATGTGCTCGCAACCCTTCTTCGTGGTCTTCGCAGCTTTCCTGGGTCGAGTACTCCCACAACTCCCTAACCAGAACCGCTACAGGTATGCCCCCCTTCGAGGCGTCTTTGAGCTACTTACCTCCTCTGTTTCCGACCCAGGAAGCGGAGATTGCCGTGCCATCAGTCCAACACCATCTCCGAAGAGTGCGTAGGATTTGGAGGGAGACCTGTGGGGGGTTACTCCGAACGGCGGAGCAGAACCATAAGATGGCAGATCGTCATCGCATCCCTGCACCCAAGTACAGACCTGGACAAAGGGTATGGTTGAACTCTCAAGACATTCTTTAGAAGATATCATTTAGAAGAGAAGTGTCTCTTCTAAAAAACTTGCCCCCTCGATTCATTGGTCCTTTCGAGATCGAGGCCATCGTGAACCCCAGTTCTGTCCGTCTGAAGCTCCCTGCGTCCCTCAGGATCCACCCAACTTTCCATGTTTCCCAGCTAAAGCCAGTAACCACCAGCACGTTGTGCCCGCCTGCCGTCGCCCCACCCATACCGCTGACAGCCATCCGGCGTACACAGTCAGTACAATCCTAGACGTGCGGCGTCGTGGTCGGGGTTTCAGTACCTGGTAGACTGTGTAATGGTAAATTTGAATATTTCTTTTTCCTTGAGAAGCCTTTCAGACAGGCAGAACAGAAGGTTTTCCCCCCAAAGATATCAGATTTCTTTGCTACCCATTTGTGTATTTTAATGTCTAGACCTTGTAATGGCATTTCAAGTTTCGGAGACAGTCAACCACTCACTGTCTCATGATGTATTCAACCCTTGTGTATTCTGAACTGTGTTGATCAGACCTGTTAATTATACGGCAGGATGTCTGGGCTGATCAACCCAGCAGTAGACAAAGGATGTAATACACATTCAAGGGGTGGGCTTTCCCTCAGGTATAAATGTTCAACGTTTCTTTAGCTCACTGTCTTTCCTCATTCGAACCGCTCGCATGTCGATTGACCTTTTCTTTGCAAAGAAAATAAACTTTGTCGGCCGGCAAGAATTCGTTATTTCATTCTTCACCAAGAGCAGAAAATTTCCACGACAATTTGGTGTCAGAAGTGGGATTCCTCAGGTGATCGTCTGGGACGGAATGCGGACAGGGATAGGCCATCCTGGAAAAGAAAAGCTTTTCAGCCTCTAACCTCAAAATCTCTTCTGAGGGAGGACTGACCGCAGACGCCCCAGATTGTTCCTGCTGGAATCCTGCGAACAATAAGTCAGCGAAATTTATCTGGTGAGCATTGAAATATTGACATTCTAACTTCTTTTCTTTTAAAATTTGGGATTTAATTTTACATAATATTTCTAGTTTTCGTTTTATCCACAATTGCTACTGAGTCTCTGACTCAGGGATCAAAGTTTAAATACTTTGGGTTACGCTTTTATCACTTGTGCGGGTTATATAGATATTTTATTATATTGGTATAAGAAAACGAAGTGGTCCTTGCAGAGACGTCTGTATTGTGAGTTGTCGTGCACGACCTCCGCAGCTGGAATGGGGAGTAAAGGCTCTGTTGAGGCAGGACCTCCGGAGGGGCAATTGTGGATGTAATGAGAAAGAAATATGGGGATAAAACTCTAAAATATTTAAATGTCTGGACAGCTGAGTTTGGATTCCCAATAGGGGGATCTCTCAGTTTAAAAACTATATTACTATTAGAGGAAAAACTAAAGAAAAAAGAACTAAACATGAGAAGGTAAAAGAAATGATCTGTAAAAAAATTGGAAACTATAGAAAATCAAAGGGAATGTTTACAGATTCGGAAAGCGGAAGCAAAAGCAAGAAATAGGAGAATAATGCAGAAACAACTTCCTTTTTCAAACGAAATAACTGAAACAAATGAAAAACAAGATTTAAACCCAAAAAGAACATCAGGCCCGCAGGTTTCTTCCTTTTTGTTTCCACAGTTGGCGGCTTTGAAGCCAGACCCATGCCTCTACTGCAGCCACCGAACCACCCTTCAGCTCCACCACCATACAACGCTACAACAGCTGACGAGAGAAGAAGAACAGATCCCTTCAGCATGACACAACAAACAAGTTCGGGAGCAGCCCATCCAGATGCGTCTGTTCAAACAAAAGATTCTTCGGACAAACAAAAGAAGAAACATCTCAATAAGAACTTCACATGGCAGCAATGACCATGTATAACACAGCCCGAGACTACAGACAGCCACAGCGTGAACACAGACAAAGAATACACAGCCAAGACAACAACTGGAAAAACAATGCTAACAGATCTGCAAGAAGACGTCCTGATGACATCTGTTATCGCTGTGGCCAATCTGGACATTGGAGACGTGAATGTCTCACACCAAAATCTTCAGTTCCACAGACATCAGACTGAGGGTGGTCGGGGGGTTGTCGGTGAGAGATGTGGACTCCTGCTGACAGGCCCAACCAACGTGTGAAACCAGAAGGAGGTACTGCACCACACTCACACACACATGATTGAGCAGATTGACACACAATCCATTGAGAGCTCAGACACAATTGCTTTAACACATGTTCAATACACATCTGATCATTTCAAAAGGTTTCCCAAACATACATTGACTATTGCTGAACAAGATGTTGTATTCGTAGTTGATTCAGGAGCCACATATTCTGTGACAAGAGCTCTAGAACTCACTACAAAACCAAGACTGAGGGGAAAACATGTATACTCTGTTGGTTCATCAGGTCAAACAATCAGAGGGTTTGAAAGTTCACAGACTATCTGATTTGGAACCAAGTCTTTCACACTCCTTTGTTCACCCAAATTTAAATTTGCTCTATGCATATCAATGGAAATTACAGGAACAGTCTCTTCTGAACTAGTCACAGAAGCTAAAAAGACAGTTTTAACAACGGCAACTGATTTCATGACACCGGAGGATCTGTATTGTACATCCCATGTACCTCAAATGGCTCACCAGAACCTGATGAGCCATTTGAGGAAAGCTGGATGAGAGAGAGATTTGACAAGCTTAAACTATCACACATATATTGGACACAACACAGATGTGCTAATCAATCTCTCTCACATCAGCTCAATCGAACATGTACACCATAACTGATTCCGTCACAAATAACACTTGCAAAACACACATCAGATAACTGGGAAGATTTGGGCCCATTCATAAAATCATGTCAGCGCGCAGCCGATTGGCAAAAGACATGTGATCGATCAATTTTTTATTTTTATTTTATTTTTTATTTATTTTTTGTTTTTATTTTTATTTTATTTTTTTTTTCACCAACACTGCAGTGCTTTTGTAAAGGTTTAACATCTGTTGTGCACACTACAAAAACAATCCAGCTGGTACCCGAAAGCACTTCTAAATCTTTTTCTTTTTTGTCTGAAGAACAAGCTGAAGCTATCACCGCCCTACAGGAAGTCCCTAAGAGCGTGATCACACTTTGCTTTTGGCCGCGGCCAAAACCGTTTTTTCAGCTAAATTCTAGTACCTTTAAGTAGTGTGAGCGCACCCGCTCCGCGCTCAACTGGGGCCAGCTGGCCATCCACGGCCCGCTTGAAATAGGTGGGCTTTAGCGGAGCCGTTTGCACATGTACGAGCACGAGCGTGCGCACGTGTACGAGCACGAGCACTACGGCAGTATCGTTATGTCCGCCTGTTCGGACATTTAAATAGAAGGAGGGACCATGCGCGGACATTTAACAACAACAACAATGGCGGTGAAAGGTTCATGTTGGTGTGATGCGGAGGTGGAGTGTTTACTGCAGATTTGGTCGATGAAAATGTTCAAAAACAGTCGACAAGACGCACAAAAACTCCGAGGTCTGTGGAAAGATTTGTAAACAAAGCCACACACACGCGATCAATGCGTGTGACGTGTTACGGCGTGATAACGTATGGACAGCAAGAAGCATTGGCCGAGGCCCAGGTAGTGTGAGTACAAACGGGGCTGGGGCGCGGGGGGGAGAGGGAGGGGGGACAAGTACCCTAAAGTCCGGGTCTCGGTCCGGGAGGACAGTGTGATCACGCCCTAAGACACTGTGGGCTATTAATAAGTATGATGTTGGCCTCATCAAAAACTGTGAACCTGTTGTCATAACTCCAAAATCTGACTTTAGACCTTGCAAGCCTCAATATCCACTCAAACAAGAAGCCATCGATGGCATAACGCCAGTTTTCGAGTCTCTTAAAGCAGCAGGAGTAATTATCCCCTGTGATGACTCTCCAGTGCGCACCCCTTTGTTCCCTGTGAAAAAAATCAGAGATAAAAATCAACCAACAGAATGGCGTTTTGTTCAAGATCTGCAAGAAGTTAATGCAGCAGTCCGACCCAGAGCTCCAAATGTTCCAAATCCTTACACCATTTTGTCTCAAGTTCCCCCAACTGCGAAATTCTTTTCAGTGGTGGATCTTTCTAATGCTTTCTTCAGTGTTCCAGTCCATCCAGAAAGTCAATTTTGGTTTGCTTTCAACTTCAATGGAAGAGGCTACACTTTCACTCGCTTGTGTCAAGGATATTGTGAGAGTACCACCATCTACAATGAAGCTCTCAAACAAAGTCTTGAATCTCTTCTTCTCTCTCCAGGTAGTGCTTTACTACAGTATGTTGACAACCTTTTGATCTGCAGTCAAACCAAGGAACAATGCGAAGCCAACACAGTCAAACTCTTAAAACATTTGGCTAAAAGTGGTCACAAAGCCAGCTTGTCGAAATTACAATTTGTCCAGGAACAAGTTCTTTTCTCAGGTCATGTCATCACTTCTGAGGGAAAAACTCTGTCACCAAAAAGAGTAGAATCAATTCAGAATCTTCCAAGACCTCTCACGAAAAAACAAATGTCATTTCTTGGAACGTGCTCTTATTGTCGACAGTTCATTTTAAACTATGCCATTCTTGAGGCTCCACTCGCCTCCCTCATTCATGGCAATAGTTTGCAATCACAAGGTAAGATCACATGGACTCCTGAAGCAGAACAATCTTTCACCAAACTAAAACTTGCCTTACAGACCACTCCAACTTTGGGACTACCTGACCCCACCAGGTCATTTACTCAAACAGTAGATGAGAAAAATGGATACATGACTTCTGTTTTGTTACAGGATCACGGAAATAAACTACGTCCCGTAGCCTATTTTTCTTCCAAACTGGATCCTGTGGCTGCAGGCCTCCCAAGATGTCTCAAAGCTGTTGCTGCAGCAGAAAAAGCAGTTATGGCCTCCAGAGACATTGTGGGTTACTCTGATGTAACCCTCCTGGTCCCACATGCTGTGTCCATGATTTTACTTGAACAAAAAACTTCTCACCTCTCCACAGCAAGATGGCTCAGATATAACACTGTGCTTTTAGAAATGTCTAACATCACTGTCAAAGGATGCAATGTTTTAAACCCTGCCACTCTCCTCCCTACGCCTGACGACGGACAGGAACATAATTGTGTTGCTGTCCTCCAACAGGTCTGCTCTCCAAGACCAGATCTACAAGAAACCCCATTAACTAACCCTGATTTGGTTCTTTTTGTAGATGGATCTGCCTCACGTGACCCCCAAAGCGGTCACAACAGAGTGGGATTTGCTGTTGTCACTAACCATGAAACTCTTGTCTCAGACTCACTCCCTTCCCAATACTCTGCACAAGCAGCAGAACTGATAGCATTGACAGAGGCATGCAAACTGGCAAGAAACAAAGCCGTAACTATTTACACTGACTCCAGATATGCATTTGGTGTTGTACACGATTTCGGCACTCTGTGGAAACACAGACAATTCTTAAAATCTGACGGAAAACCCATTCTCAATCATGACAAAGTTGCAGCTCTTCTAGATGCCATTTTGCTCCCAACCTCAATTGCTGTTTGTAAATGTCTTGCTCATACTAACAACTCTGACCCTATCTCCCTAGGGAACGCAAGAGCTGATACTGCTGCAAAAAGAGCAGCACTCCAACCCATTATCCTTAATTCTTTGTTTGTTTCAACTCCAGCCTCCATACCCAGCTCCCATGAAGCATTACAGACCTTTGCCACACCAGAGGAAAAGACGCTGTGGAAACGATGCGGTGCCACACAGAAAGACGCAGTGTGGCAAGGGCCTGATAACAAACCATGTGTACCTAAACATTTCTTTCCTCACTAAAGGGGGAATGTTGGATGCCATAACCCGCTATTGGTTCACCAAAGGTTTTTCAGCTTATGCACAGAAGTCTTGTCAATCATGTATGATTTGTGCAACACATAACACAGGTAAAACCAAAACAATCACACACGCCGCTCATCCACAACCAAATAGACCATTTGCCAGCAGAAGGGAAGAAATACTGCTTAGTGATGGTTGACATGTGGTCAAAATGTGAGGAGGTATTTCCAGCAAAACACCAAAACAGCCAAGTGGTAGCAAAAGCCTTGTTAACAGAAATCATTCCGAGATGGGGAATACCAACCAAACTGAGGAGCGATAATGGTACACACTTTGTCAATTCTGCAATCACCCAAATCAGTGAATTCCTTGCTATCGACCTTAGACAACATTGTGCATACCATCCTGCCAGTGGAGGTGCTGTTGAACGAGAAAATGGCACTCTGAAATCCAAATTAGCAAAATGCTGTGAGGAAACGGGACTGCCATGGACAAAAGCTCTGCCCATTGTCCTGACGCACATGAGAATGAGGAAAAGAACCAGTGCAACACATAACACAGGTGAAGTCAGCCCTTCCACTGCCAGCTTCCACATCGCTCCATGACTTCCAGCCTGGTAAATGGTAAATGGACTTGTACTTATATAGCGCCTTTTTAGTCATCTGACTACTCAAGGCACTTCACAGTGTCTGTCACATTCACCCATTCACACAGACATTCACACTGATGGCAGTGGACATCTACATACCATCTAATCTGATCTAACCATTCACACCACATTTACACACCCATGCGCAGCACGGGGAGCAATTCGGGGTTCAGTGTCTTGCCCAAGGACACTTCGACATGTGGACCGGGGGGAGATGGGGATCGAACCACCAATCTCTCGAACAGAGGACGACCCACTCTGCCACCAAGCCACAGCCGGGTGACTGGGTGGTGATAAAGGACCTGAGAAGGAAACATTGGAATTCCAAACGCTGGCGAGGTCCATTCCAAGTACTCCTGACAACACACACCGCTGTGAAGATTGCTGAAAGAACAACGTGGATACACACCAGCCACTGCAGGAAGGTTCCCGAACCAACAGAGGGACTCAGCTGTCAACCCGGACAACGCAAGAACGAACAACGAGAGGACAACATGAGGGATAACTCCGTGAATTCAACAAACACCAATTAGAGGCACAGAACCATTTTCTTTCAACTGCATCATGCACCACCTGATGCTGTTCCTTTCATGGTCAGCGATGCTGACAGAAGCTTACACCTACAAACCCACCAAGACTGTCACTCTGAACAAAGGACAAAATGCAACATTCATGCACTGTTTATCCTGAAATTTGGCGATCAGGACAAGTTCATGCATATTATGCCAATTATGACAAGTATCTATGCACAGACTTGTGTTTGTTCAGTATCACCATCCGGCCCTTATCTAGGTCAGTCAAGTTGTCTAACTAAAATATTTGTAAACACTACAGCATTAAATAATTGTTTGTTTTTTTTCCCCCTTACTTTTTACTCCTCTATTTTATATTCTAAATTCTCAACTTACTTTTCTAAACCACTGCCATGATGATACATTTTAAAATCTACGTGAATTAATGTTCAGATTATTAAGTTGTAGTAGAATTTTAAAGTTGCATTTTATGTTTATCTTATTCCATTTTTATTTTTTCATTTTTTATTTTTTGTTTTACTTTATCATTATTTCATTTCATCTATTCTGATTTTGCAAATATTATTTTTATTTCTTGTTTATGCTTTATTCTCTTCAGTTGTGATTAATGAATAATCAAAAGGGGGAAATGTAATGGTAAATTTGAATATTCCTTTTTCCTTGAGAAGCCTTTCAGACAGCAGAACAGAAGGCTTTCCCCCCAAAGATATCAGATCCCTTTTTCTTTGCTACCCATTTGTGTATTTTAATGTCTAGACCTTGTAATGGCATTTCAAGTTTCAGAGACAGTCAACCGCTCACTGTCTCATGATGTATTCAACCCTTGTGTTTTCTGAACTGTGTTGATCAGACCTGTTAATTATACGGCAGGATGTCTGGGCTGATCAACCCCACAGTAGACAAAGGATGTAATACACATTCAAGGGGTGGGCTTTCCCTCAGGTATAAATGTTCAACGTTTCTTTAGCTCACTGTCTTTCCTCATTCGAACCGCTCGCATGTCGATTGACCTTTTCTTTGCAAAGAAGATAAACTTTGTCGGCCGGCAAGAATTCGTTATTTCATTCTTCACCAAGAGCAGAAAATTTCCACGACAACTGGGAGGGTTACGGCCCTGAGGAGAGGAGTTGGATCTCCAGATCCCTCATCCTGGATCCATCCCTATTCCCGGATTTCTACCGGGGTCACCCTGAGAGGCCCGGTAGAGCGCCTGGAGGCGCTCGTTGAGGGGGGGGTACTGTCAAGATCTGGTTCTGTCAGTACCCTCCTCTCTTCCTTTCTGTGTGAGTTTGTCTCCCCCTATCGGTGTTTCCCCGCATGTTTCTCTCCCTTGTCTCTGTGTAGGTCCGGTAGGTGTTCCCCCCAAGCTGCAGCCTGTTATGCTGATTACCCCACCACCTTAAATATCTGAAGCTGACAGGCATGCAGCACCGGACCGTCGTCGACCCTGTATTGGTAAAACTATTCCCCCCGGAACTGGCATCCCCTTTCTCGTTGCGGTTTTCACGCTCCCCGTAGTAAGTTGATTAATCGTGTTTGTTTTCTGTTTTTCTCTGTAGTTCCCGTGTTCCCGTTTGTCTCCCTGATCTTCCGTCGTCTTCTTATTCCTGTTATTCCCGTGTTCGTTTAACACGCACTGCGGCAGCAATGTTTGGTCAGAATCTGACTAGCCTCTTGCCTCTGCCAGCCGCTCAAAGAAAGAAAAAAAACACATCTGGATCTTTTTTGTTGAATTTAGGCATGAGATTTAGACTACTCACCACGTCAGGGGACTTTGATGGTGAAGATGAACCACCCCCCCCTCGCCAAACCTCTCCAGACAGTTTACCCTCTTTGACTAACCCCAGCCTTGTAGCCTGCAAGTCTATCTTCACCTGCTCTGTCTCACGCAGCAAACTCCAGCTTTTGCCTTTCCATCTCCATCTTTTATTTGTCCTTCTCATTAGCTAGCTGTAACAACAGCAATTTTTGCTGCTCAAATGTTAAATTACCTGATGGAACGTTACAGGACGATGCTGCCTGTGGCTCACCAGACTCTCCCTGTTTAACCACCAGCACCCCTTTACCAATCAACTGTATCTTCACCAGAGACTTAACATTACCTTTACCTTTATCACTTTTAACAGCTGGTACAGCTTAGTACAACCATCCAAAAACTCCTCACACAGTGAAGCAAGAAAATCCTCTATACCTGCTATAGTGAACTACAAATACACCAGGCCCAAAAGACAAAACAATGCGACTGGCAGAAGAAAACAACCAAACAGTGATTCAAAGGTCATCTAATGTAATAAAAATACATTACAAATGTCCCTGAGACTAATGTGAAGTCCCCCTCTAACTAAACTGCTGATCCAAAAACTAATCTAACTCACTATGCCTAGTCTTCATGCAGTTTAGCGGTGGGTTATTTAAACACTCAAACCAACAACTGAGTTAAGCACGCTGGTTAATCACCTACTGGTTGTGGATGTGTCCCCGAGATGACTGCTCCAACCCCACACCACACAAAAATAACAAACTAAAATAAAAAAAAAACAATAAATGGACCACATTGCTCAACCTAACCAGGGAAACCCCACAAAAGCCAAGATCTATTACACTAGAAGACCATGCAATCACAGCTAACAGCCCACACCTGCACCTCCCAAACTAAACCAAACAACCAAATCAGCTATCTCAAAAATGCATCTCCCAAACCCAAAAAACAAACAAAACCTTACATCAGAGGGCCACCAATCCCCACCCTCCAACAAAGCAAAATAGAACAGGTCGAGCCCCCACTTGTCACAAACCGAGCCAAACGGCCATGACAAAGCAAGGAGATGCACATGTGAGACAATTAACTAATTATTTATTGAAGAAAAAGTAACTTAAAAAGTTACCTAAACTAATCATGGCGTGTGTAGTCAGTGGAATCAGTGGTGTAGGTGAATGCATGAGTGGAGAAGTGTGTATGTGTGTGTAATGTTGTAAGAAGGATGTACAGAAACCCAAACATCAAACAAAAGCTAAACAAGGTGTCTCTGGGAGGAGAGCCAGCTTTGACTGAGCTCCAGGAGAGAGTTAAAAGCACCCAGACTCTCCCAGCCCAGGTGGTGCCAATGTTGCTGACGACCCTGCTGATGTCAGAGGGAGAGAGAGAGCAGGGAGGGTCATCACAACCCCCAAACTGTTAGTCCATTGGCTGACCAGGGGCCTCATGTACTAAGAATTGCGTGGCTTTCTTACTAAAACATGGCGTACGCTAGAATCCAGAAACTGGCGTAAGCACAAAAAAATTCAGATGTATCAATGTGTGCGTACGCATGGATCCAAGCACTTTTCCTTTGTACATCCCAATCAACGTGGAATTGAGCGCACATGCAGAAGTGCTGAACTCCTCCCTGTCCACGCCCCCATTTAAATATGCAAATCAATGTAAATAGGGCCTGCACCGGGGATTCCCTCTCTGCACCATCAGATTTAAACGATGAGTAAAGGTAAGAAGCGCAACTTCAACGAGTCTGAGCTCGAAATTTTATTAAATGAAGTGGAGACCGAAGAGCGGTTTTATTTGGTAGCCTCTTTTCAGGGATAAACACAAAGAAAAAGACATTTGAGGGGAGTGTGTGTGTGAGGCAGTGAACGCTGTTGGGTCGGAGCAGCGCACAACCACTGAAATAAAAAAAAAAATGGTCCGAAGTGAAGGTGGAGGTGAAGCGGAGGATTTCGGCCCACCGCCGCAGTATCACCGCAACGGGCGGGGTGACAGGAGGGGAGGAACTGACCCCCTTTTGATCAGAGAGTGGCGGCTATTGTGGAGGGAACAGCTCTAAGCGGAGTTGTGGGGGGCCATGAAGGCGACACAGATCATCCTCAAGGTAAATGTGTTAAACTCAGAAATGTCATTATACTAGGCTGCTCACATTACACATGCTCGTGCGTTAAGTTGCCAGGATATAAACACATTGACTCATGTTTAATTACTTCATTTTTTTTAATTATTATTTCTCAATAGACGATGAGACAGGAGAGGGCTCCTCCCGCTGCACCGTGCGCCCTGGCGTCTCCACCGGCACCTCCAGCACCACGCGCCCCGGCGACTCCACGCCAGCTGACGTCTGCCCGACTGGCCGTGTCCTTTCACAAGCTGTACTGGAATCACAGGAGGAAATAGTGAGAGCAATCCGTGGCGTCAGTGATCGTCTAGATCAAATTGTCAATGCACTGGGAGATATTTATCATGCAATAAATGCACGTACAAAGTAAATCGTGTCCTTGCCTCTTTACATCGTTGAAATCAGACGCTGACGGGCCCGTATCGCATTGCGGGGTGGGTCGAGGTTGACGGGTCCGGCATCCGGTTCCTCCGGTGGGGGGGGGATGTGCTCTGGCAGTGGTATGCCATGGCGGTGTGCCAAGTTGTGCAGGACACCATAGGCCAGCACGATGCGGCACACCTTCTCAGGTGTGTACAGCAGCACCCCGCCCGACCTGTCTAGACAGCGCCAGCGCCCCTTCAATAGGTCAATTGCCCTCTCCACCACTGCCCGAGTTCGGGAATGGCGGTCGTTGTATCTCCCCTCTTGGTCGGTGCCGGGGTTAGTGAGAGGGGTCAACAGCCACGTTCTCAGGGGGTAACTATATATATATATATATATATATATATATATATATATATCACACTACTGTTCGCGGGAAAACAAACAGCACAAAATAACTGCATTACAAGGATTGACAAGACTGATCACACTTATATTAATGACTGCAGAGGTTCCAACTTTACGCACGCGTTTATTGAGACGAATAATGAACACAAGGAGACATTCTTTTTTCACCAGGGAAAAAAACAAATACACATATTTGAATGCGCGTGTCCTAACGGGCATTGTGCTGGTTTAAATTCGGGGCGCATTAAACGGATAAATGATTTACTCACCGAGAAGCCACCCATCGCGCACCGTGCCAGCCTCTAACCTGTTACCAACCATGCTATTGTTTAGATTGAACGAGTCATGCGTTGCCAGAAATCCCAGAGTGGTCAGCACCTGTGTGGGAATGGACAACCCCTGGCTCCTGGGCGTGTGTCGTTCTAAGTCTGGCCGCGGCTCCGCGCACAGCTCCAGTAACACTGGCCTCGGCAACCTGAAACGACTCATGAGCCAGTTGTCGTCATTTGCAAACAGAGCTTCCCGCTCTCTAAACACCCTCTCACGGCTGACATAACCATTTGCGATGTCTTCTAACAAGGCCAAGGCTGCCATTGTTAATTCCATTTTTATTAAATTGCGCATGCTTTTATATCCTTCTCCTTATTTTATATCCTTACGATTGCAAACACGTGTGTGTTAATTGTCCATTAATGTGTCGCTGATGCGCACATTACACTGAGGATGAATTGTTTTCACATAACTAACAGTTTCCCAGCATCACCTCTAAGTGTCGCCAACGAAACAATAGCTGTAGAAACGTGCGTACGCCAGCCATGAAGTTTGCGTGGCGCACCGCACATTTCCACGGTCATTTCACTTTTGATACATCCGAACGTTGGCGTGGAAAATGGCGTACGCCACGTTTTTGTGCGTACGCATCATTGATACATGAGGCCCCTGACCTCTGGTGATGACATCATCATCAGTGTCTATAAAACTGTAGGACACCTCCTGCTCATCCTCTCTCTTGGACTCTTTTCTTGGATTCACTCAACTCGACACTCTCCTGCTGGGTCCAGGGACCTGGGGCCTCATGTCCTAAGACTTGCATGGCTTTCTTACTAAAACATGGCGTACGCTAGAATCCAGAAACTGGCGTAAGCACAAAAAAATTCAGATGTATCAAAGTGTGCGTACGCATGGATCCAAGCACTTTTCCTTTGTACATCCCAATCAACGTGGAATTGAGCGCACATGTAGAAGTGCTAAACTCCTCCCTGTCCACGCCCCCATTTAAATATGCAAATCAATATAAATAGGGCCTGCACCGGGGATTCCCTCTCTGCACCATCAGATTTAAACGATGAGTAAAGGTAAGCGCAACTTCAACGAGTCTAAGCTCGAAATTTTATTAAATGAAGTGGAGACCGAAGAGCTGTGTTATTTGGTAGCCAAACCAAAGGCACACCTTCTCAGGTGTGTACAGCAGCACCCCGCCCGACCTGTCTAGACAGCGCCAGCGCCCCTTCAAAGGCCAATTGCCCTCTCCACCACTGCCCGAGTTCGGGAATGGCGGTCGTTGTATCTCCCCTCTTGGTCGGTGCCGGGGTAAGTGAGAGTGGTCAACAGCCACGTTCTCAGGGGGTAACCATATATATATATATATATATATATCTATATATATCACACTACTGTCCGCAGGAAAACAAACAGGACAAAAAAACTTAATTACAAGGATTGACAAGACTGATCACACTTATATTAATGACTGCAGAGGTGCGCCGTGGCTACTGAAGTTTACTTTACGCACGCGTTTATTGAGACAAATAATGAACACAAGGAGACAAGATAGCTCGGCCATTCTTTTTTCACCAAGGAAAAAAACAAATACACATATTTGAATGCGCGTGTCCAAAGGGGCATTGTGCTGGTTTAAATTCGGGGCGCATTAAACGGATAAATTATTTACTCACCGAGAAGCCACCCATCGCGCACCGTGGCAGCCTCCAACCTATTACCAACCATGCTATTGCTTAGATTGAACGAGTCATGTGTTGCCAGAAACGGAGTGGTCAGCACCTGTGTGGGAACGGACATCCCCTGGCTCCTGGCTGTGTGTCGTTTCTACGGGCTGGCCGCAGCTCCGCGCACAGCTCCAGTAACACTGGCCTCGGCCACCCGAAACGACTCATGAGCCAGTTGTCGTCATTTGCCAACAGATCTTCCCGCTCTCTAAACATCCGCTCACGTCTGATATAACCATTTGCGATGTCTTCTAACAAGGCCAAGGCTGCCATTGTTAATGCCATTATTCATTAAATTGAATTGATAAATTTCATTAAACACGTGTGTGTTAATTTTCCATGAATGTGTCTCTGATGTGCACATTACACTGAGGATGAATTGTTTTCACATAACTAACAGTTTCCCAGCATCACCTCTAAGTGTCGCCAACGAAACAATAGCTGTAGAAACGTGCGTACGACAGCCATGAAGTTTGCGTGGCGCACCGCACATTTCCACGGTCATTTCACTTTTGATACATCCGAACGTTGGCGTGGAAAATGGCGTTTTTGTGCGTACGCAGCATTGATACATGAGGCCCCTGGTTTCTTAACTGTAAAATAAATAAAACGAATTAAACACTGATTTTAAATAAACACTGTGGTTTTAGTTTTATTTACAATCCTGTTTTTTTTTACTGTGAAATAAATAAAAACAATTGAAACTGTGATTTTAGTTTTATTTACAATACTGTTTTCTTTGCTGTTAAATAAATAAAAACAATTAAACTCTGTAAGGTTTGTTTTTTATTTACAATCCTGGTTTATTTCCTATTCAATAAATTAAAAAAAGTAATTAAACACTGATTTTAGTTTTATTTACAATCCTAGTTTCTTTACTGTAAAATCTATACAAATAATTAAACGCTGTGATTAGAGTTTTATTTACAATCTGTTTTTTTAACTGTAAAATAAATTTAAAAAATATAAACATATGGATTTTAGTTGTATTTACAATACTGTTTTTTTTTTTTTTTTTTTTACTGTATTTGCGTTGAAAGGAGCCAGTTGCGGTGGTTCAGGCATCTAGTAAGGATGCTCCCTGGGCGCCTCCCTAGGGAGGTGTTCCAGGCACGTCCAGCTGGGAGGAGGCCTCGGGAAGACCCAGGACTAGGTGGAGAGATTATATCTCCACACTGGCCTGTGAACGCCTCACGATCCCCCAGTTAGAGCTGGTTAATGTGGCCCGGGAAAGGGAAGTTTGGGGGCCCCTGCTAGAGCTGCTGCCCCAGCGACCCGACCCCGGATAAGCGGTTGAAGATTAGATGAGATGAGATGTATAAAAGCAATTAAACACTGTAATTTCAGTATTATTTACAATCCTGGTTTCTTTGCTGTTAAATAAATAAAAAAAGAATTAAACACTGTGGTTTTAGTTTCATGTATTATCCTGGTTTATTTACTATAAAATAAATAAAATTAATGAAACACTGTGATTTTAGTTGTATTTACAATCCTGTTTTCTTTACTGTAAAATAAATAAAATAAATTAAACAGTGTGATTAGAGTTTAATTTACAATCCTTTTTTTACTGTAAAATAAATCAAAACGAATAAAAACTGTGAATTTAGTTTTTATTTACAATTCTGATTGCTTTACTGTAAAATAAAAAAAATTAAACACTGTGATTTTAGTTTTATTTACAATCCTGGTTTCTTTCTTATTCAATAAAAGAGTAGTGGTTAAAAGTATCCCATTAGGTTTTATACATTTATACTCTATGTTCATTGTAGTTTTCATGTATTATGCAGACAGTCTAGGTGCTTGTTTCTCAGCCTTGAAACCACTGAGAGTTTGTGCAGAGGAGAGATGAAAAGGAGTTTGTGTTGCGACTACAAGCGAAAGAGCACTGAGGCCTTCAAGGACCCTGTCTGTGGGTGTGTGATATTTGCTTGTACCTATAAAGGAGAAGTGTACTCTGTATCAGCAGATCTCACAGATGTGATTCTCCAAAGATCTTTGTATTAATAAATATTTTAAGCTTGTTTGTATGTGTCCAAACTGATCACTTCTCATCAACAGATCAGAAGCCTCCTGACTGTGTTATGGAAACCTAACGGTGATAACATAAGTAACACAGAACAGTCAAGTGAGAAGTAGTATGACACTGGGTCAGTTACTCGGGTGAACTCCATATCAACTGACTGGCCTGATACAGAAACACACACCAAGGGACAGTATGGGCGGAGAATGTAGTAGAGAAAAGTACAGGAGGACTGGGAAGAAAAGCAAGATGGATGGAAACCCATTTGCACTCAAATCCCCTGTGTATGGACTTTGACTTAGACTTCTCTTTATTGATCCTTTGGGATGACTCCCACAAGGAAATTAAGATTCCAGCAGCTTACAAAAACACTAAATTATTAAAGGACATACATTAAAGGATAACCAGTAAAATACAGAAAGTATTAAAAAAAACAAAAAACAATAAACAGTAAGTAATAAATTCTTAGTCAAATATATATGAGGTAGATGTAAGAATACAGGTCTAATAAAATTCACAAGTTAAATCAGATAAGTTAAATGTATAAGATAAAATATGTATGACTGCTAGAGCTGCTGCCCCCGCGACCCAACCCCGGATAAGCGGTTGAAGATGAGATGGAGAGATGAGATGTATGACTTTATATGACAGAATTGAGCAGCAAGATTAAATTATAGCACTTAAGTGGTGGATAAAGTTATTGCACAAAGAAAGAAAAAGATAAGTGTCCAGGGGCCTTATTATAATAATAATGGCATACCACTGCCAGAGCACATCCCCCCACCAGAGGAACCGGATGCCGGACCCGTCAACCTCGACCCACCCCGCGAAGCGAAACGGGCGACACGGCCAGTCGGGCGTGGAGCCGCCGGGGCGCGTGGTGCTGGAGGTGCTGATGGAGATGCCAGGGCGCACGGTGCAGAGGGAGGAGCCCTCTCCTGTCTCATCGTCTATTGAGAAATAATAATTAAAAAATGAAGTAATTAAACATGAGTCAATTTGTGTATATCCTGGCAACTTAACGCACGAGCATGTGTAATGTGAGCAGCCTATTGTACGACCAGTATAATGAGTTTAACACATTTACCTTGAGGATGATCTGTGTCGCCTTCATGGCCCCCCACAACTCCGCTTAGCGCTGTGTCCTGTTGTGGAAATAGATTCTTCAATAAAGATCAACAAACAGGATCAGCTTTTTCTCCGTGGTTTATTTTGCCAAAGCATTTTCCTCTGCAGGCAAAAATACGTTCATCCCTACATCCTCACAAAGTTAGAGTCTAGTAGAAATGACGACGTGCCAAATCTGGCATAGTCTTTTAGGGAGAGGGACGGACGCGAATAGCTTTGGTTGGGTGACGTCTTTAGACCAAACAAAAACATGCAATTCTGAACATTCTGAACCTCTCTCATCACAAGGTCTCTAACACAGGGTACAGATGCACAAATATGCCAATATATCATCATGGGTTAGTTATTTGCATTATCCATTAAGAAGGTGAGACAGAGGAGACACTGAACTGTGTCTGACCTGACAAAACTATGATTATGAATTACAAATATCCAAACTTCCCACAACAGTCCCCCACAATAGCCGCCACTCTCTGATCAAAGGGGGTCAGTTCCTCCCCTCCTCACCCTGCCCGTTGCGGTGATACTTCGGCGGTGGGCCGGAACCCTCCGCTTCACCTCCACCTTCACGTCGGACCATTTTTTTTTATTTCAGTGAGTGTGTGCTGCTCCGACCACACAGCGTTCACTGCCTCACACACACACTCCCACTCAAATTTATTTTTCTTTGTGTTTATCCCTGAAAAGAGGCTACCAAATAACACAGCTCTTTGGGTCTCCACTTCATTTAATAACATTTCGAGCTTAGAATCGTTGAAGTTGCGCTTACCTTTACTCATCGTTTAAATCTATTGGTGCAGAGAGGGAATCCCCGGTGCAGGCCCTATTTACATTGATTTTCATATTCAAATGGGGGCGTGGACAGGGAGGAGTTTAGCACTTCTACATGTGCGCTCAATTCCACGTTGATTGGGATGTACAAAGGAAAAGTGCTTGGATCCATGCGTACGCACACTTTGATACATCTGAATTTTTTTGTGCTTACGCCAGTTTCTGGATTCTAGCGTACGCCATGTTTTAGTAAGAAATCCACGCAAGTATTAGTACATGAGGCCCCTGGTCTTTAAGAGTAATATTAAGTAGTCGTAGGTATTGGCAGCAATCGGTAAAATAAGCAAGAAAACTGAGAAAAAGAATAAAGAAAGATTGAAGAAGGAAATAGAGGAGGAACTAAAAGAGCAGGGAGTTGGTCTTGACGATAGGGTCTCCCTGGTTAAAATATGTTGGAATAAGGCACGTAGGTGTGAGGAACATAAGGCTGAGGCTGAGAAAAAGGTACAGGAAACGAATGTGTTTGCAAAAAGGAACTGTAAAGAAGAGGCAAAGTCAGCCGAGGATGAAAGGACAAAGTGGACACAGTTGGCGCTGTATGGGCAGGCTACAGAGCATTGTATGAAGATACCAAAACAGGAGGCATCTCCTCCACCATATGAGCAGGGAGGGGAAGAGCAGAAGAAGGAGTCCGTGCCATCCGCTCCCACTTCTCCTGCTTTGCAATGTCCAACATTCCATGTCCTCAGGGGCATGCTGACCCAAATGCAAGGTGACGTAATACCGTATGAGGGAACGGGGGGAGGAAGTAGCTCGGGTGGGAGTCACCAACCCGCCCTCTCAGACATTTCTAGTGTAACTGTAGAAAGTCAGAAGCATGAGAAGAGCGAGGTAATTGAAAATGAACAGTATGGCTGGAAGCAGAGACAGTTAAGAAAAGAGCTTGCCCTTAGAGAAGAGGAAGAGAAAGTGTGACGAATCACAGGGCCACAGGTATATTACCCGACTTAAGGCTAATAAACTAAACGGACAGAAGAAACAACATGACCCAGTAGACCCAGACGATACATCAGGTGTAGGGGACGTAGGAGGCTGTTATCCATTGCAGGAAACTTCACAGGGCCGTAAATACCAACACAGTCTCACACCCAACGCGTCAAAAACTGATGATTGGTCAGGGGGCTTTGGCGTTAGTTACTGACTAAAAAGGTCTCCTTAAACGTACAAACCCGACGCAGAGGGCTTTCAACTCATTCCAATGCGCGCTCCTTAAACGTCGCTGTTTGAAGCTCAGGGCGCTCCTTAAATGAGTTGAAAGCCCCCTGCGTCGGGTTTGAACGTAGGCAGGACATATGCCTCTTTTCGCATGTGTCCATGGTGCATTGTGGGTCTATTTGATTACATCTTTTTTTATCGCTTGACACACGGACTATTAAAGGTAAGTAGCTAGTAATAAATAGTGCTAAAAATGATTTGAGAACGATCAAATGTGTAAATCATTGCATTCTATGTCCTTTCGCTATTAATGTAATAGAAACTAGATTATTATCGGCTGTATAATGTTTTAAGAGCTCAGTTAAAATTCATTTAACTAGGCAATAAAGCTAGTCAGCTAGCGCGGACAACCGCTAACATGATATTAAACTTTGATGACGCTTTGTATAAATATCCGTTTTCACAATAGCTAATATTAATTGAAAGAGATCGCTCATCGTTATTGTTTTAGGTGTCTAACGTTATATGCGTTTATACGCTCCCAATTAGTCTTACGTTACATGAAATGGTAAGCTAAAATGATATGTATTTTAGATTTAATCTTTTCTTTTAATCAGGCTGTCTAGTTGAGATTAAAATATATTTTTAGACACCCTAGATTACGTAAAGACACGTACAGGTGCAAAGCCAGGAATACATAAGACACGGTAGAGGACAGACAAAACAGGTGTACCGTCAAATATGTGACCCATTTACTATGTTTGTGACTATTTGTGCATGTTTTAAGGAAGAATGCATTTGTTAATATACCACCTAACGTATTTTGTTTTCAATAGACCTTTTCAACGGAATTCCATTGCTAGGCAACAGCCTTGTTCCTTGTTTACTTCCTGACAGCTGGTGTCATTCACATACACTGCAACAGGAAATAAACTAGGACTGTTTTGGAATGTTTAAGTTTACATCTTTGAAAAGGTCTATAGGTATTTCTTAATTCATAACAAGCATTTATTGTTACCTTCTAGAGCCCTCAAGAAACTATCACATATACAGTTTTTATAAATTGACTTGGAAAAAAAACTAATTTGGGGAAACAGGTCCTGAGTAGTATTATGCTGTAGCAGTTTTCTTTGAAGGCCAACATGTAAGAGCACTGTATTTATTGTGTTAATTTATTATTCACTGGTAACACAGCATGCAGTGTTCTCATTTCTAATTTCTGTTTCTGTCTCCAGATGCCTACTCAAAAACAATGCATCACATGCAAGGAAACGATTGGTGTGGCCAGCAAGATGTGTAAGCTGTGCGGGCCAAGCAGCCTTACAAAAAAAAATTTGAAAATCAAAAGAAGAAATTTGGCCACGATTGGAAACACACAAAAAAAAACTGCAGCATCAACAAAATGTATGATGCAACAAATCTACTGGTAGGTTATTTTTTTTCTTTCAGACAGTTGTCATAAAATAATAAGTAATTAATCGCTGATCTTTACATTTACATTGCTATATTTCTCTTACATTATTTGCTTTTGCAGCAATTTTACACTCATCTTTGTTTTATTGTGCAAGACAATCCTGAATTCTTGATTTACTGTACCACTCCCAATTGTCTTGTCTTGTTTTCACTCTACCTAAGTCACTGGTGAACAGGGTTATACACTACTAGATCAGAGCCTGCAGTTATTGCGTATATATAAACACATTGCTATCTATCAATTTTGAATAAAATATGGATGCAAAATCAAAGCAGTGCTCGGTGGAGGAGACAAACTGTCTCCTAGGAATATGGTCCTCAGCCTCGGCCTTGGTTCAGAAAAAACTAGAGGACGCCTCGCAAACAAAACCCGCTTTGCACTCTCATTGGCTCCTGGATTCCCCCACAGTTCCAGATATTTAGCCTGCTAGATATCTTTAATTCATGCTTCAAAAATAATTAAAAAATATATTTTAAAAGATTGCTTGGGGCAAGTAAAAACACAGTTGTTCGACTGATTAACTGGGCAAAACAGGAGAAAATGTAAAAGAAAATTCTTGGGATCGAATAAAAAGTAATATGTAATATCCACAATAACTGGGCCCAATCTAGCTGAGTATAAACATATGATCTATTGTATTGTTTGACAAGATTTTAGTCATAGAAGTATGTAATAGCATGCAAGATTGATTCAAGCAACTTTCAAATACATAGCAAAACCTGAAAATGAACATTTACATTGCAGGATTAGAATTCGGAAGTTGTTCCTTAACGCATATCTGACAGTCTTTGATATCTTATAGTGTGGTTTTGACCTGCTCTTTATGAAAAGTGTCCTGAGACTACTTCTGTTGTGATTAGATACCATGAATAAAATTTAATTGGATAGTTTGTAGCGTTAGCTGTGTTTTTAGATATAGAAGCATGTGATGCTTCCCTTGTCTCACACTGAATTGGAATAGCTGTGTTTGTTACCAAGGTTTTTTGTTTTTTACATTGCTACTAAAACAGTTTATAGTGACCTCACTCTGAGTCTCAATGTATAGCTTATATGTATAGGTATCAAAGCATAAAATATATTTTTTTCATGTATATGACCTTCCATTTATGTATCCAATTTTCTGTCTTGTGATTTTGTGCCAATTTTGTTTCAGCTCCACAATCGACATCCCATCCTCCTTGCCAGCAGAGCTCCAGATGGGTTTACAGCCGAGTGTGTCTGTCCATGGGAAATGAACACAGAAGATGGCAGGAATGCCCTTATTACAATTAAGAGGATTTATGAAAGTCTTCTTAGCTGTAATGTACACAGTGCATGCTATATTTTCAAGACTCCTTTGAAATACTGCCTTTGCAATAATTTCTGCATATAGCAAAGCAAAGTCTTTTTTTCTTTGTTAACATGTGAACAACATGGCTTAGGATGAAAATGCAGACCTGGGGCCTCATGTACTAAGAATTGCGTGGCTTTCTTACTAAAACATGGCGTACGCTAGAATCCAGAAACTGGCGTAAGCACAAAAAAATTCAGATGTATCAAAGTGTGCGTACGCATGGATCCAAGCACTTTTCCTTTGTACATCCCAATCAACGTGGAATTGAGCGCACATGTAGAAGTGCTGAACTCCTCCCTGTCCACGCCCCCATTTAAATATGCAATTCAATGTAAATAGGGCCTGCACCGGGGATTCCCTCTCTGCACTATCAGATTTAAACGATGAGTAAAGGTAAGAAGCGCAACTTCAACGAGTCTAAGCTCGAAATTTTATTAAATGAAGTGGAGACCGAAGAGCGGTTTTATTTGGTAGCCTCTTTTCAGGGATAAACACAAAGAAAAAGACATTTCTGGGGAGTGTGTGTGTGAGGCAGTGAACGCTGTTGGGTCGGAGCAGCGCACAACCACTGAAATAAAAAAAAAATGGTCCGACGTGAAGCGGAGGATTTCGGCCCACCGCCGAAGTATCACCGCAACGGGCGGGTTGACAGGAGGGGAGGAACTGACCCCCTTTTGATCAGAGAGTGGCGGCTATTGTGGAGGGAACAGCTCTAAGCGGAGTTGTGGGGGGCCATGAAGGCGACACAGATCATCCTCAAGGTAAATTTGTTAAACTCAGAAATGTCATTATACTAGGCTGCTCACATTACACATGCTCGTGCGTTAAGTTGCCAGAATATAAACACATTGACTCATGTTTAATTACTTCATTTTTTTTATTATTATTTCTCAATAGACGATGAGACAGGAGAGGGCTCCTCCCTCTGCACCGTGCGCCCTGGCGTCTCCACCGGCACCTCCAGCACCACGCGCCCCGGCGACTCCACGCCAGCTGACGTCCGCCCGACTGGCCGTGTCCTTTCACAAGCTGTGCTGGAATCACAGGAGGAAATAGTGAGAGCAATCCGTGGCGTCAGTGATCGTCTAGATCAAATTGTCAATGCACTGGGAGATATTTATCATGCAATAAATGCACGTACAAAGTAAAGTGTGTCCTTGCCTCTTTACATCATGGAAATCAGACGCTGCCGGGCCCGTATCGCTTTGCGGGGTGGGTCGAGGTTGACGGGTCCGGCATCCGGTTCCTCCGGTGGGGGGGGGGTGCTCTGGCAGTGGTATGCCATGGCGGTGTGCCAAGTTGTGCAGGACACCATAGGCCAGCACGATGCGGCACACCTTCTCAGGTGTGTACAGCAGCACCCCGCCCGACCTGTCTAGACAGCGCCAGCGCCCCTTCAATAGGCCAATTGCCCTCTCCACCACTGCCCGAGTTCGGGAATGGCGGTCGTTGTATCTCCCCTCTTGGTCGGTGCCGGGGTTAGTGAGAGGGGTCAACAGCCACGTTCTCAGGGGGTAACTATATATATATATATATATAAATCACACTACTGTTCGCGGGAAAACAAACAGGACAAAATAACTGCATTACAAGGATTGACAAGACTGATCACACTTATATTAATGACTGCAGAGGTTCCAACTTTACGCACGCGTTTATTGAGACGAATAATGAACACAAGGAGACATTCTTTTTTCACCAGGGAAAAAAACAAATACACATATTTGAATGCGCGTGTCCAAACGGGCATTGTGCTGGTTTAAATTCGGGGCGCATTAAACGGATAAATGATTTACTCACCGAGAAGCCACCCATCGCGCACCGTGCCAGCCTCCAACCTGTTACCTACCATGCTATTGTTTAGATTGAACGAGTCATGCGTTGCCAGAAACCCCAGAGTGGTCAGCACCTGTGTGGGAATGGACAACCCCTGGCTCCTGGCTGTGTGTCGTTCCAGGGCTGGCCGCAGCTCCGCGCACAGCTCCAGTAACACTGGCCTCGGCAACCCGAAACGACTCATGAGCCAGTTGTCGTCATTTGCAAACAGATCTTCCCGCTCTCTAAACACCCTCTCACGGCTGACATAACCATTTGCGATGTCTTCTAACAAGGCCAAGGCTGCCATTGTTAATTCCATTTTTTATTAAATTGCGCATGCTTTTATATCCTTCTCCTTATTTTATATCCTTACGATTGCAAACACGTGTGTGTTAATTGTCCATTAATGTGTCTCTGATGCGCACATTACACTGAGGATGAATTGTTTTCACATAACTAACAGTTTCCCAGCATCACCTCTAAGTGTCGCCAACGAAACAATAGCTGTAGAAACGTGCGTACGCCAGCCATGAAGTTTGCGTGGCGCACCGCACATTTCCACGGTCATTTCACTTTTGATACATCCGAACGTTGGCGTGGAAAATGGCGTACGCCACGTTTTTGTGCGTACGCAACATTGATACATGAGGCCCCTGGTTACCCATCAGTCTTTAACTGTGTCCTTCCACAATTTGATGCGGAATAATGAATCTTGATTGATTCCATAGTGGTATTATGTCTCTTTCAATTGGTACTGACATGTTCAGTTTGTACAGCAAACTGTTTAGTGTTCTAATCAAGTGTCACACACTTGTTGTTCCTTATATCTTTCTTTCTTTTTTAAGGACCGTGCTGAGGTGTTGGTGCAGTGGCTGCCTTGCTCTGGATGGTGTGTATGTTCTTAAGTTTATTTTACTGTAGATGAGGAAAATCCACTAATAAAAATAGTAAAATGTCTTCAACTTTAACTGCAGTTTAATAAGGGTCAGCAAAGTCTGAGGATCAAGCAAGTCACATAGCAGTCAAATGTTTTGGGCAGTATTGTGCATTGGACTTGAAATAAATTCACAGTATATAACATAATCAAGAAACCCCCTGTGCAATATCACTATAGTGTGAAATGATTCAAAATTGTATCACCTTATAAAAGTGAACGCCACAATTTTCTCAGTTTTGGCCTGGTGTCTAATGCAATCTAAGAAAAAAACATTCCTCATAAAACGGCACAAAACTGCAAGATTTAACTTGGCCAAAAACATGAAGAAAAAAAGATTCATACTGGCAATACATTCTTTAGTCAAATTAAACCTAAATTTACAATTTTTTTTCCCCCATACAAATTTCCCATTCACACAGACGTCGACTCTGTGCTGTTGCGTCTCTGTGACTACCTCCAATGCCAGCTCAGAGGTGTAACAGTTCTGTTGCCCCCATTCCTTCTCCATACCTTTCACACAGACGTTGGGGAGTTTTGTTATACACTGTCTAAATATGATATTGAAAAGCTCATTTTCGAAAAAGAATGCATGCATACCTGTATAATCCATATCTCATTGTAAATAGTACAGTGTCAGTTATATTCTCAAAAATTATGAACAATTTGACAGTAATACTTCTTGCTGTGTTTCTGTCTTACAGTGGGGACAAATGGAAAACCTCCTGGGAGCCGAAAGAAAATGTTTTGCAAAAATAAATGTTTTTAAATCACATATACCAGTTACTGGCTGTGTTCCTTCATATACACTTGATTTCTATGATCGTTCAGAACCTTTCAAGAGAGAATTGTAGTAGTTGCAGTTTCCCAAAAAAAACAAACATTTTGTGTTTTTTTACTGTTGGCAAATTTAGTGTTCAGTCACCATCTTAAAAACATGAGAAATAGAATGATTTACTGAAAAAAGGTGGATGTAAAACAATTATTTTTTGGCTTTTTCCCTCACCTTTTCTTAAAGCAGAAATATTTTTCCATCCCCTGGGTTTCTTTCTATGTATTATGTATTTGTACGCTGAAGACAATACCCAGACAAAAGGAAGAGTACATCCTGTTCACACAGCTAAAAATAAACTTTTAAATGTATTCACAATCACCATGATCTACAGGCACCTTATCGATTCATCTGAAATGCTCATTCTTGGCTGGTGTAATAACACCCATAAGGATAAGGTAAGAAGATGCCAGAGAGGGATAACGTTCTTATCGTAGAATCACTTAGCTTAGACTCATAATTGTTTTCCTTTACTAAGTAAATAATTGGGCTTTTGTTTTTGAATACATTTATGACTTGACATGGGTTTTAAATCATCCTGCAGTCCCATTGGAGAACCGAGGACCCGCCTCCCGGAAGCATTTTTTTCAACAATCTCCTGATAAAGAGTCCTTAATAACTTCACAATACGATGGGTTAATGCAATGGCCATCGATTATAATTATTTCTTTCGAATCTGAGAAATATAGTTTTATTTTGTCAGTTTTGGATAACGGAAGGCTACGTTTTTACCCCCAGCCACCGTTGCGCTTGTTTGGCTTGTGTTAAAGGCGGAAGTGGTGTGTTCGAATACTATTATGAGCTGTCCGCCGTGGATGGGCTGCATTCCAACTCAAATTGCTGCCGGTCAGCGTCACTAGCTCTGTTGATGAGACATTTTATAGCCAGTGATTGTAAAATATGAAGTGGCTCATTAATATAATTTAATATTATATTTTTAAGAATATATGGCTGATTATATTTAAAATAAAATCGTATTTCGTATGTGTCTTCCTCAACTAATATTGAACCACATACGAATCAGAATGGGTTTTTATTATCATATTGTCATATTAAAAGGAAAAAGACCAAAAAATAAATAAAAGGTAAATACTAAATAATAGATAACAGGCTATAGACATTTGAATGTAATTCCCGTGCTAGGCAACAGCCTTGGTCCTTGTTAACTTCCCCAAATTTCAGTCCTGGAGGGCCACTGTCCTGCATGTTTAAGTTTCTCCCTGGTCCAACACACCTGATTCTAATGATGTGCTCGTTATCAAGCAGCTGAAGCTTGTCACAGGTTTGAACTGTGTGTGTGTGTGTGTGTGTGTGTGTGTGTGTGTGTGTGTGTGTGTGTGTGTGTGTGTGTGTGTGCGTGTGCGCGCGCGTGCGGCATTTGTGCGTCATACATAAAACATCATTCTTAAAGCTTGCATTGGCTAATAATAACATATACACAGTGAATATTGTGATATATGAAGGTGACTCATGTCAGTCAACAAAGAAACAAACAAAGAATGAAAGAAAGAAACAAACAAACAAACTTTTATGTGTAGAGCCTTCAAAGTGCTGGCTGGATGTAGGGTTTGGATGACCTGAGTCCTTGACATGAAAAAAATTCAAACTTTGCTGTAGAGCTAAACCAAATACATCATTGGAAAGGTCTCGACCTGGGGAGTAATAATATGTTAGTATTAATATTCTACATGGCTCCGGTTTTGAAATAATGAACTTTGAACCTTGACCTCAGGGCCTGTTTGAGGGCTTATAATTCTGCAATAAAAAGAAATACAGAAATGGGACCAACTGTTATAGAGAGCTCTTGACCCCAGCTATTACATGAGTACAATCAACAATTTTGGGTTTTGTCAATTATGGGTCAAATTAATTTTCACCTATGGAATAATTTGATTTTAAAAATCTGATTACATCAATGTGTTAACTATGCCCTTAAACTCCTCAATGTATTCTCATTTCAACATTTACAACTTCCAATTCTATGAAAAATACAACCTTAATTAAAGAACTACAACTCCAATGAGCCGCGCAATAACGCTAAGTACTACTATCTGCCATAGTTGTAGTTTTCTGTAGTTTTTCCGGTTTGTAAATAAATGGGTTCACAAAAAAAAAAAAAAAAAATACAATATATATATATATATATATTTTACATATATCATATATCTAGAACAGCTGGGTTAGTAATTAGATTACATAAAGATGATCTATGTCAACAAAAAGTAAAGATGTATTCTTGAAATAGGTATGCAGTTTTCTGGTTTGCAAAAAGGGTAGTAAATAATGTGCCGTATACTTTATATATTGAATATAGCCTAACTCCCGATTTCTCTTCATATATATGGTCTTTATGTTAAGAAACAGTTCAGATGCTAGGTGTTTGAACAATATTTATTAGTTTTAAGTAAATTAGGGTTTGCATGCAGCGGACTGGCTCCGTCTCTATAGCCACTTCCGGCTTCCGCAGCGTGCGTGGCAACCACCATAGCAACAATAGAAAACGATGCATCTGTGCATTCCAACTATTTGTTCGCTTTGTAATAACTCATAAATAATATATCATAAACATTCACTGGACAAAGCTGTAGATTAGACATTTATTTGTGAGGCTTAATTCTTCATGTCTACATTGTTATAACATACAAAATACAATATTTTTAAAGATTATCTCCAGACATGTTAGATGTATGAAAAAACCTCGTTTGTAATAACAGTAATGTTTGAATGAGCCACCGGTATACTGGATGAACCAGAACACCATGGCACAACAATTTGTGACACGAATAATGTTACATTTCAAAACGCTATGTTTTTATATTCTATGTACTCACATTAGAATATGCCACTCTCATGCAAAATAAAACACATCCCACTGTGATATACTGTAAAACTTACAGAATCTTTAAAATATTTAAACAAATAATTGGTCACACTGCCCAGCACTAGGCACTATATAAATGCAGCCATTTACTGAACTTCCACGGGAAACAAGTACAGCACTCTGCCCAAAACTGAGCACATCTTTCGTCACCTGTTATGTAAACTTTATACAACAGTTAGTTTCCAGCTTACACAAAGTATCAAGCTATTGCACAGTCAAATGGTTATGTGTTGCTTAGCCACAGTCCAGTTCCAGTCTGGTGCTTTGTAGAAAGGATGTATAAAAGCAATATCACACGAGAGGGAGTGATGTTGTGCTGAACATCATCACAGCTGAGAATAGCCACATGGCCTGCGGCCTTATGTCCACAACCGAATCACAGCCTCAAAGGCTTTACATTTCTTCCTCTGAAATATCTGGAGTGCTGTTGTCCTCCTGGTCACTGTCCTCTTCAACGTCCTCATTGTCTTCCTCCAACATGAAAAAGGAGGGTTCAGTGTCAAAATGGGCGTAAGTGCTGGTGACTGCGCTCAGTTTCTGCTGCAGAATGTGCAGCTTGTGCAGCAGACAACAGAGCAGCCCCCTGTATCCCTCTTCTCTCAGCTCTCTGGGAGGTGCTAAAATAAAATGTAAAAAAAATAAATAATAATAATCAGATAGAAAATAAGGCAACTCTTTATGAACATTAAAATGCAGATTGTCTGCCCAGCTCTGAGACTGTACTACTACATACCATACTATGTTTCGTGATATTCTCTTGAGTGTGACGAAGGAGGCTGTATACTTTGTCCAAGGCCTTTCTCAGGTACTGGCAATGCTGGGTCATCTCCTTCACAATGATAACTTTTTCCTCTTCCATAGGCCTGACCAGCATAGCCTGGTGAAAAAGTCGCCTCTTCAGGCGAAGACTCACCACTGTTTTGGAAAAGAGAACAGATGGGACAAAAGTAAAACACTTAAGCCCCTTTCACATATACACTGCAAACATAAAATGATCTAGACAATCAGTATGTGAAAACACAAATATTTGATCCAGTCAGACTGGACATCAAGTGGAATTTACCTGGCCAGCTCCCAAGTACTACTACTATGAGCTACATGTCTCTTTTGAAAAACAGAAACAAGCAAAATTGACCATAAAAAAATAGTATTGTAAAACATTTAGTGAAATGTACCATAACACATAGCAGTGGCTGCCCACTGCTGGACGTCACACACCCATTCCTCCGTGTCCTCTAGAGAGATGTTGAGCTCCTGCTTGAGACTCTCAAGATTAGCTCCTTCGATTTCTGCTCTCTGTTTAGTCCATTTAGAATGTTTAAAAAAAACAAAAAACATATATAAGTCATGGTGTGATCCGTAAAAAGGTATGTTAACAAAGGGCATTAGAGATAAGAGAATAAAGATGTTTTCATATTTGAACCCAGAATAATGTCAGAGAATCAGGTCCGGAGATGGTCCCGAGTTTCTCTTTCACACATGCAGCACACACTTAGATGTGTTCACACTTAATGTAACTACTTAGTTTGGTTTAGGCAAGGGGAGCGTGCAGCTGTATTCACACATGTGCACACTCTGGAATTAACCAGTCTTTGCACTATTAAGCTGGGAGGGTAAACTCCATTTGATGCCTGGTCCGACTGAATCCGATATTAGTGTACACACACAGCTGTACCAGGAAAGATAGTTTCAGGTTTGCAGTGCGACAGGGGCTTAAGATGTAGGACAACTATCTATTGGAATTTAATACACCAAAAGTATTTCATAGTATCAGACAAAATATGTTGTTTCAAAAAAAGGGGACAATATCAGTGAGTGTATCTCTAATCATGATTGAAAAACCTAAATGACAACATGCAAAACATTCAAGCACAAATTTATGAGGATATTCTTAAAGGTATGTCCTCAAAAGAGACTATGTGCCTCATGAAACAATTATTTCCTTGTTATAACAAAGGCTATTATATGGTGAAAGAATGCAATACGTATATAAGAATGCTAATTGGATAGAAAGGACATTGAGTTGTTTGCTGCAGTCATTTGATGTCAAAAACACTAAATGGTGATTTTTGTGAGTTGTCATGATGACAACACACGCCAGTGGGGCCGTCAAGTGCGCCACAGCTAGTTGGGAGGATGTTCTTCAGAGGAAGGTGTGAGGAGAAGGGACTGTTAAACTCAGTAGCAGTGAGTCAGTGGACCATAAGCCCATTGTTCTGCTCATTTTTTGTAGCCAATGCAGCACAAAAACACAGTGATCCAGCAAGCCAGCAGCCAACCAGCATATGGCTCTGCCATGCCTCCACACCACGCCAGTCACAGTACATAGGCTGAACAAAGCTGTCACTCCTTTAACCTGTGATGCCAGTATTCAAGCCCACAGAAAGTAACCATGAAATGACAAATGTTAACTTGCAGTAAAGACTTCTTACTTTGAAAAATCTTTTTGCCAGGGTCTTGTGCAGACTCTCTGTCTTCCTGTTGTTCCATCCCATGGCAAGCAAAGTTATCATATCTGCTCTGCCTGTAAAAAAAAAAAAATCCACACACACAAAACCCCCCAGAAAATTCAGACAAATTTTACAATCTGGTACCTTGTCAAGCCTAGCCTTTTCTGACTACACACCAACCAGCATCAGCTGTTTTACATTGCTGACAGCAATGTGGAGTTACAGTCTCTGCGCCCAATTTCGAATTCAAGAGCTCTGGCATTGCAGCTCTGAATTCTTTTTCAGACATTAACTGTTTTCTTGTCCATGCTGACATTGTGGGTGTCTCCTCCACTTTAGTCTCTGAAGATGTTGATCAAAAATAATAAAACACAAAAATTGATGTAAAGGACAGTGTATTTAAAGACAGAAAAGTCATTTCCATAATGGCTTTGTTACTGCACATGCATAAAAAAAAATCACGGCCACTACTTAAGTCAGTTGCCTAAATTTCACATTTTTAAATGGAAACATAAAAGTCGTCTTTAAGCTATTTAAGCTATCAGATGTCAATATGTGTACCAAGACTTAGGACATCTTAAGGAATGTCATCTGTCAGCAACTCCTCCACTTCTGGGGGCTTCCTAGCGCCACACGGTTTAACTATAAACACAAAACATAATGCAAGAAACATTACTGCTGACCAACTTGTGATTAACAGTAGAACTGTATTATATTTTACTGACCAGATCGATTCTTCCTAAAGTGTTGAGCTATAATGTTCCCATTCTTGTCCCTCTTCCTCAAGGTAACTCTGGAAACTTTAGTCCCTTTCTGTTTTCTTTTCGGAGGCTAAAAGTAAAAAAAAATAAGGTGATAAATTTGCCTATACTCAGGCCACACATCCTTTTCAGTTATGTGTAGAAGTGAACATTTCAGTGATTGATAAGTCAATAAATTAATAATTGCATTAGAGGGAAACTTAACCCTTTTTGCTTCCAACTCGGCTATCAGGGCTTTTCCTGCCTCCAACCATTCATTCAAAACTTGGCCCAGATGCCATTTTAGATGAGAGAGAGAGAGAGAGAGAGAGAGAGAGAGAGAGAGAGAGAGAGAGAGAGAGAGAGAGAGAGAGAGAGAGAAGAAACTAACAAACAGAAGACCAAACAAAGGCTACAGTCAAAGTAAAGACAAAGAGACAAAATGACAAAGTAAAGGTTAAAAAATTAACCCCCTGCGTCGGGTTTGTACGTTTAAGGAGCGCTCCGATGAGCGCCCCGAAGAGCGCCCCGAAGAGCGCCCCGAAGAGCGCCCCGAGGAGCGCTCTTGAGCTTCAAATATCGGCGCGGACGGGCTTACATTGGAATGAGTTAAAAGCCCCCTGCGTCGGGTTTATACGTTAAAGGACTGCCCTGAGCTTCAAATATGGACGTTTAAGGAGAGCCCTAAGCTTCAAATATCTCCGCGGACGGGCTTACATTGGAATGAGTTGAAAGCCCTCTGCGTCGGGTTTGTACGTTTAAGGAGACCTTTTTAGTCCGTAACTAACGCCAAAGGCCCGTGACCAATCCTCAGTTTTTGACGCGTTGGGAGTGAGACTGTGTTGTTGGAGCTCGAGCAAGAACAGCAGCCTTAACTGCTTTCAAATCTTGGTCAAATCTCCACTCAGGTTCTGCTGTGGAATCCCTGGCTTTCTGAACAGGAAAAATGGGTGTGCACACAGGTGAGTCGTCACAAGGGATAATTACTCCAGCCTGTAATAGTGAATCAAATACTGGTTGAATGCCGGCTACGGCTTCAGGTTTTAGAGGATACTGTGCTCTTCTTGGCCTAAATGTAGATTTTGGTAGGATCACAACTGGTTCTGCTCCTTTAATGAGGCCAACATCATATTTTCCCCTTGCCCAAAGTGTGTTAGGAACAATACTGAGATCTGGGTCAATGTCAGTTGCACAGAGAAGAGTCATGTCTGGTGTTTCAGCTTCAGTCATAGTATCAAAAAGGTAAACAGACCTTAACACATGTAAACGTGCCAGGCTCCGAGTCTAATAAACACCCCCCTTTGATGAATACATCACATGTGGGTCAGGTGTTGGAACCCAGTCATCAAGGGCTTCACATTTCTCAACCCAGGTACCCAAATATCTCCACTGATCACTTTGCGCTTTAGTCAGTGAGATGTGTGGGTGTGAGTTGTCAACCTGGAATAAAGCATGCTGTTTTTGAAGACAAACAAACAGAGATAGCGCTGCGCCAAGTACCCCAAAACAAGGTACTGGTTAGAATGACGTCATTCAGGTCTAAATAAAACACTTCTTCATATCTGTTGTCAGGTCCACGCAAGACATGCACAGTGCAGTGGAGCACCTCTGGCCGCATTGCATCTGCAGTCTGGCTTACCACTGCACGCGCCTGTGCCACGAGGGGAGGAGCCACTGTCAGTGGAACCTTCCATTGGTACACATAGAGTGGTGTGGTTGGAGAATACTTCACCAGTGTGCAGGCTTCTTCCTCGTTGGGGGAGGATCCTCGCACAGCTTTAACGCCATCTGGTGTAGAAATCAAATCAATGCCCAAACGGAGCATCAAGTCTCGACCAAAAAGGTTGATAGGACAACATGTGGAGAAAAGAAAAGAGTGTTTAAACATAGTCAACGGTTCATCATGCGAGCATGATAATGGAGCAGAAAATCTCTCCTTCACAGAAGTTCCACATGCACCAAGAGAATATATAAATCGTCCACTGAGTTTAACATTTGGCATGTCAGTTAGTTTAATACCAGAGCGTAACTAGAAACTCTACAGGTTTCCCTGCCACTTTAACCATCATTTTAAGCATTTTTCAAAGTTTTCTTGGGAGTATTTAGCATATGTCCCTACAGAAATAACAGGAGTAGTAGCTTTCTTCAAAACAGAGATAGAATGGTGTATGGTGAGTTGTTGCCGCGGTGTAAGTGGTGTGTGTGTTTGTGTGTGTGTATGTGTGTGTGTGTGTGTGTTCTCACTTCCCTGTCTCTCAGCAGGCGTTGAAATGGATGTCTGTATGACGTCAGCCTCCACTCCGTCACCTGCCCCGCCTGTAGATCAGTCAGATTTGAAGTGAGGACCCTGGGCATCAGCTGGGGGTCTCCACACGGGAACACCATGACCTCTACCTCTTTTTCTTTGACGGTCACGACGAGGATGTGGGCATTGGTTTGCCCAGTGACCATGTTCGCCACAGTTAAAGCACATATTAGGGTCCCCTTGTTGTTGTCTTTGGGGTTCTCAGCCATGGCTTTGCCAGGGGCGCCGGCCTCTCTGCATGTCACGGCCACGGCCTCTGCCTGGATTGGGATTAGGAGGGAGTCTGCTTCTTCGTTCAGACTGGTGTTGTTTATGTGCGTGCACGGCATGTTTCTTAACGTCAGCTAGGCGTGTATCATCAATGTCCATACAGGGGTTTTCTACCCTCTTCTTTAATGGTGGAGGGAGGTTCTGGAGGAAGATGGCTTTCAGGTGGCTCTCCCATGTCTTGGCTCTCCTCCTGTGGAGAGTAGGCTGGGGGAGGTACCGGAGGTGGAGTCTTGTCGTCAAACAGGGGTCCGCTGCAGCCTGTAAGATGAGGAAACAGAGAACCCTTTTTACTCTTAGGTTTAACATCTGTTTCCTCTTTTTCTTTCTTCACATCCTTTACCTTACTCCCTATCTGCATGCGTGTCATTTGGACGCAGACTTGTTTTCTCTCCCTTGCTTCACATTCAATTCCCCACAGTTTCAGACAATATTTGTTTTTGTCCAGTTCTCTTACCCTCTCTGACTTAATCTTTCCCTTTTTTAATACCATGTCCCTTTCCTTCTCTAGACTTTCCCTCAGTTTCGTCAATTGAAACTTGCCCAAAGAGCCTCCCTCAGGAAACCTGTGACATAACCCAATATGGCAAGCAATCAATACTGTCATCACCATGCCGACAAATGTCGACAATTGGTCCTTTAGGTGATTCAGGACCAGCGTCTGTACCATTAGTATTACCCATTGTTGTTTTCTTCTTTCTTTGTTTTAAATTTAGCTTTTCCTTATTTTATTATATATATATATATATATATATATATATATATATATATATATATATATATATTTTTTTTTTTTTTTTTTATTATTGTTTATTTATTTATTTATTTTTTCTTGCAACTTTCTAAATTGCTTTTAACCTCTTAAATTATTTTAGCCTCACTTGATCCCACAAATAGTCAACTAATTGGGGAAGGAGAATCCCTCACTTAATTTAGATTTTGTTCGAAAAAGGAGTAAACACAAATCTAGCCTCACTTGACCCCACAAATAGTTGATTCTAATTGGGGAAGGACAACCCCTTACTTAATTTTGATTTTGTTCGAAAAAGGAGTAAACACAAATCCTCAACTTAACTTGTATCATACATGAAGGAGTCAAATCTCTCAACGTCCGGACGAGATAAAAATACAAGCCTCAACTTCAATTTGTACTTTGATCAGACATGGAGTTATTCTGTGTTTTCAGTCGACTTATTTAGTACCAACCAAATCACTGACATAATCAGTGATACAAAGGCAATACATCACAGGCTCAAGAATATATTACTACACTTTTGTTCAGAAGAAGTCGTTGTTTCGAGGTCAATATTAATCATGAAAGGAAAATTAACTTCTCACCAAATGGATGGTTTTCACGTTGTGTCGATCGTTGCGGAGTCAGCCAGTCGGCCTCGGGACGTCGGTCCTCTCTTCTCTCAAGATTGAATGGAGGTAGAGAATAAAGTCGTCACTTCAGGCTGTTACCCCCCAACGTCCGTCGGTCCAGACGGACTCTCGAACGATCCCACTTCTGACACCAAGTCGAGTGGAAACTTTTCCAGACTGCTCAGGATTACTGTTTCCACTGGTTCTTTTGCTACACAACCAGAAATCTTCTTCTTTGGAACAGAACTTCTTGAGACCTTGATGCAAGTACAAGCCTTTATTTACTGGGTATATCGCAGGGTGTCATCCGCTAACATGTGCACAGGCAAATGTCAAGTTATGCCGCACAGAATACAAGAACAGGGCGTTTTTATAGGATTCTAATACATTGGTGTCTATGTGGAGTACACTTCAGATGATCATGCGCCCAACATAACACCTTAAAGAGGAACTAAGCTAGCAGACGTCTAGCTGAACAGGCCGCCTCTGCATGTGCTTTCACAGCAGTTGTGCCTGGTATTGGAGAAGTGCAAAAAGAGTTCATAAAGTCACAGTTTCATAAGTAAAAGGCAAAAGGTCATGCTACATGCACATTTGTTCCACAGGATGTTGCACAGACATAATCATAAGCAAACATGGTTATTAGTTATTTTACCTTGCAAGCATCACATCTAGTAATCATTTTACCATTACAGTTCCACCCCTAATATATATATATATATATATATATTTATATATATATATATTGTTGGTAGGAGATAGAACTGGCACAGGGAGGGCCAGGGTTCGATTCCCATTCAGAGCTCTCAGTTGGTAGGAGATAGGATTGCCACAGTGAGGGCTAGGGTTCGATTCCCACTCGGAGCGTAACTAACACCAACAACATCCAGTGTGGTTCCTTGGGCAAGACCCTTAATGCTATACTGCCCAACTCATACCATGATGAGAGACAACAAATGCAACGAGATGCCGGCTCAGACGTCGCCCGCCCAAACAAGGTCTGCGTCAGGTGCTGAGGAACCAGGGCACCATGATGAGAAATGGGCTACTGGAACAAGGCGAAAATGGGCGAGATGCGAGAACAAGGCTCTGTTGGAATGCTACTACTCAAGTAACCCTGGGCAGAGAGGGTACATGAAGAGAATGTGGGAAAGTGGTGACTTTGAAACCCACAGTCACGGTTGACCGCGAAACAACTAGTAGCTCAGTGTTCCAACATCCACAAACGGCAACTGCTATCACAACTTGAGATTGACGAGATACAACACAAATGCCACGGCAAGGGGGAGCCAGGATGCGAGGTCAGAGGGGAGGAAACACAGAATCAGAACAGAGATTGGGTACATAGCCCCAATGGAACCAATAACGCTGAGCGAGGCAGCGACTGACCTGAAAGACATGATCATGGCGAGAATGAGCACAAGGCAACCCCGACAACGATTACAACTGCTGAGTGAAGTACCCCCTGAAAGTGTGAATGCAGCGGTGAGAGCGATCCCTACCACAACTATCACAGAGACCAATAAGCTGGTTTACGCTTCAGCAGAAGTGATCCTAGAAATGCTGGGCTAAAAGAGCAACCATGGGAGCCATTAGAAACAATACCCACCATGGAAAAGACAGTTGGAGGCTAAGATCAAGGCAACTCGGAGAGAAGTGAGTCAATTGACAGAGGCCCAGAGGGCTGCAATGAACAAACCAGTACCAAACAGGTACAGCCAGTTGCTCATACCTGAAGCACTCAAAACAAACAAAGGCCGCAAGCCCTTGCCAGCCACCTACAGAGGTACACGAAAGACAATGAGGCCAGACGAATAAACAGATTGTTCGCAACTCAACCTGCGAAAGTGTACGCTCAGTGGCAGGGTAAACAGCAGAGCAGACCCACCGAGGCTGGAAACTGAACAGTTCTGGAAGAGCATATGGGAGAAGGAGGCAGCACATAACAACAGTGCACAATGGCTGGTCTCTCTGAGAGAGGAGAACAGCAACCTCCCTGAACAGAACCCAATGACCATCACAGATGCAGACATCCAAAAACGAATCTCAGGTATAAAAAACTGGACAGCACCCGGCCCGGACATGATCCACGCCTACTGGCTAAGGAGACTCACAGCACTCCATCAGCGCCTTGCAGCACAAATTAACCAGCTGCTGAGAGACGGGACTCACCCAGAATGGCTAACCGAAGGGTGAACGGTCCAGATCGTGAAGGACCCTATTAAGGGTGCAGTCCCCTTCAAATATCGGCCAATAACCTGTCAGTTACAAGTTACAAGTACCTTGGAATTCCACAGGCAGATTGCAGCCTCGAACAGGCAACGAGGAAAGCGGTAACTGCCAAATACCTCCAGCTAGTAAGACAAGTCCTTAGAAGCCAACTCAATGACAAGAACAAGTCTCGGGTAATAAACAGCTACACCCTGCCAGTGATCAGATACCCTACGGGAATAATCAGGTGGCCAAAGGACAAGATACAGACCACAGGTGTTAAGACCCGGAAGCTCCTCACCATGCATGGCGGGTTCCATCCCAAATCCAGCACCCTGAGACTGTACAAAAGCCGTAAGGAAGGAGGCCGTGGACTAGTGAGCGTGAGAGCCACTATCCAGGATGAAACATCAAAGCTCCATGAATACATCAAGGATAAGGCCCCCACGGATGACGTACTCAATGGATGTCTCAAACAATGGCAAGCAAATGAGGAGGTGCTGGAGGAGGAGCCAACATGGGAGGACAAGCCCCTACACGGCATGTACCACTGAAGTGGCTGATCTCAAGAATTCCTAGCAATGGCTAGAGAGGGCTGGCCTACAGGACAGCACTGAGACACTCATCATGGCCTTGTACACCAGAGCGATAGAGGCCTAGATAGAGGCCCAGATATACCACACCAGACAAGACCCAAGTTGTAGGTTGTGCAAAGAGGCACCTGAAATGATCCAACACATAACCACAGGGTGCAAGATGCGGGCAGGGAAAGCATAGATGGAACGGCATAACCAAGTGGCTGGCATAGTGTACAGAAACATCTGTGCAGAGTATGGACTCGAAACCCCAAGATCCAAATGGGAAACTCTTTCAAAGGTGTCGGAGTATGAGCGAGCAAAGATCCTGTGGGACTTCCAGATCCAGACTGACAGGATGGTAATGGCAAACCAACCAGATATCATGGTGGTGGATAAAAGACAGAGGAAAGCCGTGTTGTTGGATGTGGCGATACCAAGCGATGGGAACATCCGCAAAAAGGAACACGAGAAACTTGAAAAAAACCATGGGCTCAGAGAGGTGCTGGAGAGAGCCTGGAAGGTAAAGGTGACAGTAGTGCCCGTAGTGATTGGAGCACTAGGGGCAGTGACCCCCAAGCTGGAGGAGTGGTTACAGCAGATTCCCGGAACAACCTCGAACATCTCGGTCCAGAAAAGTGCAGTGCTTGGAACAGCAAAGATAGCTTAGAGAGAGGGTCAACCTCCCCGGGCAGGCTGTTCAAACTCACTGTTTGTGCCTATAACTACGAAGTACGAAGTAATGCACAGTGTTTTGTGTTTATTTCACATAATTATTAGGCCTACTAAAAATCAGACAGCTTAGATCACTACTCTCTGTTTTAGACTACTCTCTATCCACCTGTTTAGATGGGCTGCAGTGGTTCCCATACATAGACCAATGTGTGGTGCTGCGCCATAGAATCAACACTGAGCGCCACAAATTGATTCTTGGTTTTTTGGGGGGGTTTTCAACACAATTTGAAATATATATATTGTTCTGTTAATTCATCTCTGCATAGCACTCTTTCTCCCTGTCATTCTCATTCTCACACACAGACACAAAGATAGAGAGAGAGAGAGAGCGCACCTCACTGCAGCCTGCTTGTGTGCTGGCGGTCTGCGGTGTGCGCGCACAGTTTCGAGCTAACTTCTGGTTAGTTCTGGAATCTGAGTGAGGGATGTAGCGATGCATCTTCAGACAGTTAAAAATCAATTAAAATGTGTGACGATTCAAACTCGTTGACATGAAAAATAAATCAGATGTCGCTATTTACTTTTACTTAAAGTACTTTACTTTGTTTGTTGACGTTCTCCTTCAGTTTCTCAAGATGGCGCAGCCGCAGCAGGAGATCTTAGCCCCTGAAACTATAGATATGCTGATATTCTTTAAAAAACATCCCTAACTACTGTAGGAACACAGGCAAAGCCTGGCTGAGTTGGTTAGTATGTGATTTAGTTATTAGTATCAAGCATGCTATCTAGTCTCCCTAATTTATATCAAGCATTTACTAAACATAACTAAATTTTAAAATGTTTACTTTTAGGACAATGGATCTAAGGGAGCATGAAAAGACTAGAGGTCAGTAAAAAGCCATCTCAATATGTGGAATAAACTGCGCTTAGTATAATTTAAATATTTGCTCAATGAAATTACAGGAAATGGTAGAAGAGGCACAGGAGAAGCGGAAACAGCAGTGTTCAGTACTGATTGACTTCATAACAGGGAACACTAAACTAAGACAACACCTTGAGGTATCTATATGGCACTAAATTCATTAGCAATTATGGCATTCATTAGATGTCCATCTTAAAGCCTTTATTAGAAGATGATCAATGCCATGTCATTTTAAAGTGATGTTTATTTGCAGGCCATCACCACCGGCTATCTGCATTCGCTGTGGGAAGGAAAAAAGCAAACGGCCACCATCTATTTTGATGATGACACGCAGCTTGATGAAGTGGTCTCTTTTCTTTTTGGAATCCTTAAGACACACCAGGAGCGAGACAACCTATAGATTATGTTGCCTTTGTCTTTAACATGCTTTTGCCTGAGGTAAAATGTCAGTGTTCATCATTCAGATCCAGATTGGTAGAAACTGGTATCTTGCCTTACCATACATGACTATTGGTGTTAAAGATTTAAACGGTGTAGATGTGAACCCAGTGCAGGACTACCCTGTGGCCTCCAGGAAGGAAGACACCTACATTCACTCCAGTGTGACGTGGAGATCCAGAGACATGTGGAGAAGTTACCAGAGGGAGCAGCTATCTTCTTTGAATTCAAGCACTACAAACCTAAAAAGAGGTTCACCGGCACTAAATGTTTTGCCTTGGGCCCCATTGTCATCGAACTGTACAAGAAGCCCACAGACTTCAAGAGGAAGAAGCTGCAGCTTCTAACACAGAAACAACTCTATCTCCATCTTCACAGCCACTGCCTTGATAAATAACATGCAAACCGCATCATGTTTTGATCCATCCTCCGCAAAAAGTCCCAGAATTCTGTCCAGAGTGGTTACAGTGTGCCATAAAGACTTTTTTGATGTTTAATTATTACCATTTAAATAGATTAAATAAAAAAAAGCTACATCGGCTCCAGCCCCCCCGCACTCCGACAGGGACAAGCGGTTGAAGATGAATGAAAGATTACAAACTGGTTAACTTTGCCTCATTAAGATCGAAGTAAAAAGTGACAAAATAACTTTTATGTATTGTTGCCTAGATGATTATTGATTATTGAATTATAAAATTGGATCATGAAATCAATATTAAAAGGCTATTAAACTAAACTTTGTTAATCCATACTCATGTGTCTGCTGGTCAAACTCTGCCCCATCTCACAATTTGGCTGCTTTAACATTTACAGTTTCCATTTTGTGATTTCTTTAAAATTAACTGACCTTACACATTACATATAGTCATTTGTTAATATAAATGTATATATTTTCAATTTTATTAATATTTAATGGCAGTCACAGGACTGTTGTGCTCGTGGACTAACTAAGTATCGTGCTTTCCTACAGCCCACTACTTTTATTTTGAAATTTCATGTCACCCTGTTATAAAGGGCTTTTCAATTTTTGTTTATTAAAGTTGCATTTAATTTTTGTTTCCATTAAAACTTTGCAGATGTTTATCTTCACTAACACATCGACATTGCAATATTTGATTTTAAATTGTATCTTTGTAATGTCACAATATTCAGGACTAAATTAACTGTAAGATACATTAACTGATGAATATACACTAACTGTGTGTGTGAAGGACTGAGACCTGACTGAGGGGAATTGTATTTTCTTTTTCAAAAAAACAAAAACATATATTTTTTTAATAAAGTTAAAAAAAACGATTTCCTTTAACTTGCTATGTTTTGTGCTTTTTCAAAAAAGTTTAAATAACCTATTAAAAAAACTTATTTTTTCAATAAAGTTTTAAAAAATGACTTCCTTTAACTTGCTATGTTTTGTGCTTTTTCAAAAAAGTTTAAATAACCTATTAAAAAAAACTATTGCGTGACTTTCAATAAAGTAAAAAAAAACTACATATGCGTCACTTCCGTCAAGCAAGGGGCTTTGTCAAGTGAGGGGCTTGTGTCAAGTGAGGGGCTTGTGTCAAGTGAGGGGTTTGTGTCAAGTGAGGGGCTTGTGCTCCGGGTCTGCAGCTGGATACTATTGGTCCATACTGCTAAGAACTTTTTTCCCTGTTTCAGATGACATTAATATGATTGGCTGTGGGATTCGTGATCATCTTGTGATTGGTTGGTCCTTGTTTCCGGGGCCCCGCTGCGCCCTTACTGACGTTTCTCTGCCGGCCCCGAGATAGACCGGAGAGGATGGCTGCCGGTGGAGGTTGGCAAAATTGTCATTGTTTCCTGTATAAATCAGACTTAAATAACGCATTTTAAAGTTATACTGTGTGTGTATATGTTCGTGGTACATTCTCTGTGCGGCTAATATGAGCTGTCTGGCTAACTCTCGGCCGGTTAGCTCGCTACACACAGCTCATAGTGTAAACACTTGTTTGTGACAAGAGACAAAGGTTAGATACGTGGTGGTTCTAGATACTGTTTTCAGTATCAATGCAATTAGTTTTGTGCTAAATAATGTTATGTATCTCAGAGACTGAAACGTCGGGACTGGAAGCGTCCATTTATATCTCGCAATGTTGTCAAACGCTTGAACTAACATTAGCTCGGTGCTTAGCTGTTTGCTAAACGTTAAGCTTGCTTCTCAACTAGCTAACGTAACCGCGAGTGTTGCAGTTTTTCCGACGAGTTTTTAAGCCTCTTAAATGGTATATATGTTTTTAGTTGCCTTTCAGTCCAACCACCCTCAGTCAACGTTGCTGCAGTCACCGGGTAATGATGTGAGATGTTAGCATGCTAACTTTAGCTACCACCTGGCGAGTAAGTAGTTTGTCGCAAGCCTTTGTCCCGGAGTTAAATACGACGTATTTGTTAGAACAGTTTTGTACCTTTTGCATTGAAGAATATAAGACGACAGCGGAACATTAAAGGACGCATGACGCTGGACGTGATAAGAAACGCATTTACTCTGCAGAAACTTCTATAGTGGGGCGGAATCCACGAGTTTATAGGCTCATACTGAATGTAATCCGTATGTTCAGTCGGTCAGTGAGAACATAATCAACTTTGGCTAAGGCTAGAAACAGCCAGGTGTAGAAATCACTGCGGTCAAGCCAGCTTACCCAGGTTTTTTGCTGTAAGTTTATACAATAGCCATTACTGTAATAGCTAGGGGTGGAACGGTTCACAGAATCCACTGTTCGGTTCATATCACGGTTTTGGGGTCACTGTTTTCGGTTCGGTTGTTTTTTTTTCTATTACTTTTAGATTCTAAAAACACCATGTATCAGATCTGTAGCCTAATAATTAGATTATTTTATTAATCAGATATTCTTAAGGACATGTCATGCAATCATGCAAAAACTGAATTAATAAGGCAGCTTGTTTAGGGATTACTGTAACGATCTTAAATGAAAGTGAAGTGAGATTTTGAAACAGTAGGAGACACATTACTGCATTTACGCATTTATAGATTTGGCAAAAAAGTAAAGAATTGTTTGCCTTCTTGGTAAGAATATAAACACGTACACATTATCAAATCTTTAAAAAAATAATAAAATAGGTTTTCTTTCACTAAAATGTGCACAAACGGCAATCACTGAACTGGCTGAAATAGGATAGATCAGGGTTATTCAATTAATGTAGAATTGGGGCCAGTTGATGAAAATGATCCAAAATGAGGGGCCAGAAAAATATGAGCATCACATTAATGGATACTGTAAAACAATGCAGAGACATAGGAGTGCATACAGTATATTGTCTTTATCAATGTAAATATTAATCATAGGCCTAAAAGCAACAAGCTTGTCAAAAACAACCCTTGTTAAATGAAAAAACCTTTTAACCAGAGGTTTGCACTCAATTATTGGACTAAAGTACAAGTTTGAGGCTCTTTTACTTTTACTTGAGTATTTTATTTACATGCTCCTTTATACTTCTACTCCTCTACCAATCAGTGGAAATATTCTACTTTTTACTCCACTACATTTATCTGATTACTCCAATTACTAGTTACTTTACCAGGCTGACAAGTCAATATGAAACATTAGTTTATTCATCAAAAACTGGACTGAAGAAGAAAATGAACGTAACATAAATGCAGAGTAGCATGATTTTTCTGAAAATGCCCTATTAACTTCTCCTCTTTACACATACTAAAAAACGTAGTTTAAATATACTATCAAAGCCTTTTTGTGAATTTATTTATTGTTTTCCTGCATAAAAAAGAGTGTGTGTGGATCTTGTCCGTTTTCTTACAAACGATGCACAGGGCCAGCAGAAATTAACCACTGAAGAGTCGAACACCACTACAAAATGGAGATATATAGTGCACTATTTCCGTGACAGGGAACGGTTTCGAACATAGCTACTGTCGCAGTAACATTTGCATTATTCATTTACAGTAAACATTTGTATTTTTTCAGATTCATAGTAATTATTCATTCATTATTCCATTGTAATTATAGTCACATTTGCATTATCTTAAACTGTTCTGTTAAAATGTATGACAGAGGTACACATATCATCGATTTATGTTTTAAGTGTTTCCATTTGTTAACTGGTGTGATTGTTTACCAGCAAGTGTTTTAGAAACTTATCAAATCACTTGTTGTACAGGAGAATGATCACATTTTTCAGTGTTTTGTGTGGTTTCCACACCGTTTCTAAAAGCTCTATGGTGATATTTTCCTCTTTTTTTGTACTGTGTTGTTCAGAGGTAGGGAAGCTGTTACAAGTACAAAATGGGACACCTCTTTGCACCAACTACAAGGGGGTAGTCGCTGTTCATGCCTGTAACATCCTTCAGCAGCTCAAAGCCTTGTATGATGACGCACAGCTCACAGACATCGTCGTGGAAGTGGACCATGGCAAGACTTTCTCCTGTCACCGAAATGTCCTTGCAGCAATCAGCCCATATTTTAGGTGGGATATGTTGGATGTTTACAGATATATGTATTAACTGCAGTGTTCCCCTTACCATTATATATGGAGGTGCCCCGCCCCCTTTGAGTCAAGTTAATTGTATTTTCCTAATAGTGTCCCAACAGGAGTCATTTAAGGATCCCTTTTCTATAGAACAGCTATACTGTACCATGTCCTTTTAGAAAACAAACTAAATAGCCTTATGTTATTTATCTTATTTGCACAAAGGCATGATAATTCTGGCTCTACATGGTTGCGGGTTTACAATTCTCAAAAACTCTTGACAAGTGTTGGACATTCACTTGTTCAAAGGTTTGTTAAATTGTTCTGGAAGAAGCTCCACTCCTAACGAAAAAAACGAAACAAACTTATCAGAGATCTTTTTTTTTTTATTATTTTGTTTGAAAAGATGATTCACTTCTACAAAAAAAAAAAAAAAAAAAGAATTAAACTGAAATTCTTTCTCTATTTTGTGATATTTGTTTTAACCTTGGACTTTTTACTGTTGGGGGCCTTTTGGACAATTTTGTAAAAATTCATTTTTTTTTAGAGCCAGAGTGTAGCTTATTGTGCAAAGCACTGACTTTAACTGAGTTTGCACTGCGGCTCTGATTATTGCTTGTATAATTGTGATCCTTCTGTCTAGCAGTTTTTGATAAGTGGGTCCATCATTCAATTGGAGACACTGAACTGATTCATTCCGATCAAACTTCCCTGTCAAGTTTTAGCATATTTGAAATATAATGCAGTTGTGGATTGAGTTGTTGAGTGAGAATTGATTAATATATTGATAGCATTTGTTTTTCTTTCATCACCATCAGATCCATGTTCACCAGTGGCCTTACAGAGAGTAGCCAGCGCGAGGTCAGAATTGTTGGGGTGGAATCTGAATCCATGCACCTCGTCATAGACTATGCTTACACATCCAGGGTTGTGCTCTCTGAGTCCAATGTCCAGGCCCTGTTCACCGCAGCCAGCATTTTCCAGATTCCTGCCTTGCAGGACCAGTGTGCCCAGTTCATGATCAGCAGACTCGACCCCCAGAACTGTATTGGGGTCTACGTGTTTGCCGATGCCTATGGACATGAGGAGCTGAGGGAGCGCTCACAGGACTATATCCGCAAGAAGGTCAGTTTAACACTTTTTAATTACATTTTTTAAGACACTGGGCCTCATTCAAGGGCAATTTGAAAAAACTGACAGCAATATGTTTTTTCTGCGTTGTAAATTGCAATATGAAAAAATAGCCTACAGGAACTTTGAGGAAGAAACAAATGTATTAAGTTAAGCCTGTGAATGTTCTCATTTGTCCAGGTCATCGTTATCCCCAAAGCAATTTCAGTCAAAAGCAACTGGACTTGGTTATTTGTCTAGGAAGACGTTTCACCTCTCATCCAAGAGGCTTCATCAGTTCATGTACGCATCTGACCAGGCTGGGACTGGTCCAACTAAATGGTGTGGAGATCCAGGTATTTAACGTCTCACAAGGCTGGTGATGGGTTCCCCTTTCTGCTCCAAGTGCCAACGACTGTCGTTAAAGTGACAGTCATTGTCGGGAAGTAGGCTTCGACTTCGTTAGTGCTCTATTGAGTCTTAACGACAGCCGTTGGAGTCACAGGAGGCAATTTGTGAACAGTTGTTCTTTGAGGTTAGATTGTTGAATCTCCGGGGAAGGGATGAAAGGGCTGCATTGTAAATTGGAGATAAGTGGTGTCTCAGACCTCCTCCTCTGTATAGGGTGCACTCACACTTTCCGTCGGTACTGTGCCCCGGGCTTTAGGGTACTTGTCCCTCCCTCCCTCTCCCCCCGCTGGCCAGGCCCGTTTGTACTCACACTGCCTGGGCCTCGCACGAATCCTTCTTGCCTGTCCATATGTCATCACACCGTAACACGTCACACGCATTTATGGACGTCATCGCGATGCGTCGCTTTGTTTACAAATCTTTCCATAGACCTCAGAGTTTTTGTGCGTCTTGTCCGACTGTTTTTGAATAATTTATTCCGACCAAATCTGCAGTAAACACTTCACCTCCGCATCACACCAACGTGAACCTTTCGCCGCCATTGTTTTAAATGTCCGCGCATGGTCCCTCCTTCTTTTCTATGTCCGAACAGGCGCACATAAAATGACGTCAGGCGCCGTAGGCCTCGTGCTCGTACATGTGTAAACGCGCTTACAAAAGCCCATCTCTCCCAAACGGTCTGTGACCGGCAAGCTGGTTTTTTTCTTTCTCAACCACTTTGGTTTTCTTTCTGGAAGCAGCTGCTGCTTTTACAAAGGTCCAGCTGGGGTAGCCACAAGTTTTGAGGGCGCCTCTCAGGTGCCTGCGTTCTTCCCCCTGGGCCTGTGAGCTGGTGGGTATGTTATCAACTCTATGTTGCAGTGTTCTGATAACTCCAAGCTTGTGTTCCCGGGGGTGGTGAGAGTCAAACAGTAGATATTGACCTGTGTGAGTGGCTTTTCTGTATACCCCTATCTGGAGGCTCCTGTCATTCTCCATATGGACGTCACAGTCTAAGAAAGGCAAACTATTGTCCTTGACTTCTTCTCTGGTGAACTTGATGTTTCTTTCCACAGAGTTTATATGTTCGGTAAAAGTTTGCACCTCTTTGGATTTGATTTTAACTCATGTGCTGCCACATATCTGAACCAATTGCTCGGGGTTACTCCTGTGAAGGAGTTCAGAGCCTTGTCCTCTACCTCCTCCATGTATAGATTTGCCACTATAGGGGATACTGGTGAACCCATGGCACAGCCATGTTTCAGTCTGAGATTTGTTCGGTTGTTTAAGGAGTTGTCCTGTGTGAGCCGCTCTCTTACTGTGGCCAAGGCCTCCATGGTTGGAATACAGGTTAACAAGGAAGGCACGTCGTAGGATACCAGGTCTCATCTGGATCTATTTTTTAGTCTTGGACTTTGTTCACAAAGTCTATGGAGTTTTGGATGTGGGGTGGGGTGTGGTGCCAGAATATTGGCAACGTGCTTGGCAATGTTATAAGTGACCGAGTTTATGCTGCTGACGATGGGCCTGAGCGGGGCCCCTTCTCAATGGATTTTTGGGTCCATATAAGCAGGGGGTTAAGTCCTGGGGATAGACCCTGTAATATTGTGATTTGTCAATGACTCCTTCTTTTTGTAGTTGCTGTAGACACACTATAACCTTATTTGTGTAACTGCTGGTAGGGTCTTGTTTCAGAGTTTCATAAGTGTTAGTCAGTGAGTAGTGCAGAGATCTTTGCCTGATAATCAATTGTATTGAGAACAACTGTGCATCTACCCTTGTCTGCTGGAAGGATAGTGATGTTGTGGTCTTTGCTCAGTGCTGTTACTGCTTATCTCTCCTCAATGGTGAGTTTGGTTGGGGGGACCTTGGCTTGGGACAACGCTGCTGACACTTTTAACCTTAGCTGTTCAGCCTCAGTTCGAGTATGGTTGTTTTTCTTTATAGCCGATTATGTAGCAGTAATCAACTCCACTATGGGTACCTCTTGTGGTGTGATTGCAAAGTTCAAGCCCTTGGCTAAGACCTCTTCTTAACCCATCTGTTTTGTGTTTCTTCCTGTGCTGGAGTGTCAGGTTTTTTGCCTTGTTTGATGACAACAATGTACAAATCCTGGACAGAGAGGACAGATGGTTTAAAGAGTAAAAGAAGCCATCTATGTAAAAGTAGAGAAACCATCGCTAAACAGAGGAGGAGGTCTGAGACACCACTTATCTCCAATTTACAATGCCGCCCTTTCATCCCTTCCCAGGAGATTCAACAATCTAACCTCAAAGAACAACTGTTCACAAATTGCCTCCTGTGACTCCAACAACTGTCGTTAAGACTCAATAGAGCACTAACGAAGTCGAAGCCTACTTCCCACCAACGACTGTCACTCTAATGACGGTCGTTGGCACTTTGAGCACAAAGGGTTCCAGTGACATCACTGGCCTCGTAAGAGGTTAAATACCTGGATCTCCACACCAGTTAGTTGGACCAATCCCAGCCTGGTCAGATGCATACATGAACTGATGAGGCCTCTTGGATGAGAGGTGAAACGTCTTCCTAGACAAATAACCAAGTCCAGTTGCTTTTGACTGAAATTGCTTTGGGGATGCATTAAGTTGAATGCATCAGTATGGTGTACTTTTTTGTCCTGTGAACCATTTTAATTTGTGCTCTAGTATAGGGTTGCCACTGACTATTTCTCCTATCGATTATCAACTATCTAATGGATGAATCTAAATGATTAATTTTTCTTCAAAAAAAATCAGATTGATAGTTAAAATAAAATGAACATTGCCTAAATAAAAAAAACTCATTGTATAATGCAACAAAAGCAAAATGCCAATAATTGATTACATATTAAACTGTACATCCGTAGGTTCAAACTGGCAACATGATAAAAAGGATAGGCTAAAATTAAAAGAGGGCTTATTATTCAGGGCTCCAGACATACTTTTCTCTCCAAGAGCACTGTGGCCCCCAACTGAAAATTTTAGGGGCACACACAATGAGCTGTTCTATTTCATCCTTACTGACCGCCAGAGGCAGTGCTTAACACTGAATATCTTCTGTCTCGCACATGCGCAGGTCGAGTTTTAATATCAATAAAGCCACATGTGATCTCGGATGACCCCTGCTCAGGTAGAAGTTCCGGTGTCATCCACAAGATATCTTCCTTTTCATCTTCTTGCTTTGCAGGTTAACGCTTGTTACTGCGGTATCATTGGCTTTAGCTATACATTCGGCGTTGGGTATTGTTCGCCCTCCAGAGGCTGCGACAAGCTGTCCTTTTTGAGAAAAATCGGTGAGTACAGGCCGTTCGGCTTTTAGCCAGGGCGGACAGATGCTCCGATCCTCATTCATTGCTAATGAAGCAAGCAAACTACCGTCATCTGGTAAGGTCGATTGGTTTGTTATATTATGTTAGCAGGAGTTAAGAAATTATATGGTATCAGTGAAGTGAGCGCTCTCGCTCCCCTCTCCTTGTTTTATCACTTCATGGTGTTTTGTGAATGAAGCAAGCTAACTTTTGTTCTGGAGTGCTCTCCCTCAGACTTCCCTGAAAGGACGCTAGCGTGCTCGGTGCTAGCTTTTCATTGACGGCTGACATCAGTGGAGGCGCTCCCCGCTCACGGTAGCTTTGACCACTGTCCGTGTTTCTGTTCCCGTGGTTGGCGAAGTGCCCTCGCTCAGGCTGCTTTAAGGGGGAAGCTTGCAGGAGTGTGTGCTTGGCACTGGCTTCGTATTGATTACTGCCATATTGGTGAATGGGTGTTCTGCTCCCCTCTCACTATAGCAGGTACTCCCTCCAGGAAAACAGTTAGGTCTGACAAGCTGTCCTCGAAGGTGGATCTGCTGGCGACAGAGCTAGCTCACATGAAGTCTCTCCTCCTGTCCCTCCATACTGGTGTTGGTGCAGAAACACCCATGCCTGAGTTGTTTCCGGAGGAGGATATTGCTTCTGTAGCAGTTTCTGCCACTCTCTTTAATGAGATGTCCTCCCAGGTTTCTGGGCTGGGCTCCCGTTCCCCCGCTCAAAGCTCTGCGGAGGGGATGGCAGATGGCTCCATGGGATCCATCATTCCTGCAGGCGGAGCCAGCGCCTGCTAGTGCTTTTTTCAGGCACACTCCAGCCCCTGCTACCTTCAGCATTCCTCCCTCTGAGGAATATCTGAGAGAGTTGCATGCATGCTGGAGAGACTCTAAGGGCGCACTCACACTGTCCGTCCGTACTGTGCCCCGTGCTTTAGAGTACTTGTCCCCCCCCACCCTCTCCCCCCGCGGGCCAGGCCCGTTTGTACTCACACTGCCTGGGCCTCGCGCAAATGCTTCTTGCTGCCTCTGTCATCACGGCATCATACGCATTGATTGACATCATCGCGATGCGTCACTTTGTTTACAAAAGCGCACGGTCTTTTGGCCACATAATGGAAAGCAGCGCAGAAAATATGGTAATGTTTTTGGCCAATATTTTCATCTGACCAAATCTGCAGTAAACACTCCACCTCCGCATCACACCAACGTGAACCTTTCTCCGCCATTGTTTTAAATGTCAGCGCATGATCCGTCTGTCTTTTTTCTATGTCCGAACAGGCACACATAAAATGACATCAGAGGCGCCGTAGGCCTCATGCTCGTACACGCTCGCATACTCGTGCATGTGCAAACGTGCTTACAAAAGCCCACCTCTCCCAAATGGGCCGTGGCTATGGCGTAATGTCGAGGGATGTGGGTTGTTTGATGTCCACTCTCGTTCAGACTCGCTGCCAGGTCTGGCTGGTGCAGTCAACCTTGTCCGAAATGTCCCTTTGAAAGGTTCCAGTGGAACCTGGGGAGATGTTTGGCACAGCTGCTCTACAGGCGCCTGAGCGAACTGTCCAGGCCGATCGCACCAGGCAACAGTTCTCTGGTCTTCGCAGGGGTATGCCCTCTCCGGATTGTGCGTGGTGTGGCAGAGTAGGACAGTGCAGGGGCAATGGTCTGCTCAGGACTGCACAAAGCATGTCAATGTGCTAGAGCTACGGGCCGTGCACTCAAGCCCTTTCTGCTATATCTTAGGGGCAAGCATGTGCTTTTCCGGTCGGACACCACTGCAGCGGTTTTTAATATAAACCATTAAGGGAGCACCAGGTCCACACGGTCACTGCAGGTGTCCCAGGCTCTTCTAACATGGGCAGCCCCTCGCCTAACCAGCCTACGAGCGGCGTATTTATCGGGAGATTGGAATCAGGTCGCGCACTTCCGTCTTCCTCCACCCTCCACCAGGAGAGTGGCGGCTTCATCCAGAGGTGGTGCCAAACATTTGGGGTCTCTTCGGCAAAGCAGAGGTGGACCTCTTTGCCTCGGAGGAGTCAGCCACTCTGGTTCTCCTGAATGGAGACAACCAGCCCTCTGGGTCAGGATGATCTGGCCCATGCATGGCTGGACATTCTTCTCTATGCCTTCCCACCGCTTCTCAGGGTGCTTCATCAGGGTCACAGGCTTCTCCTTGTGGTCCCATTCTGCCCTTCCAGGACCTGATTTCCCCTGCTCCACAAACTTTGTTGCAGGACACCCTGGCGCCTTCAAGAGAGGACAGACCTCTTGTCGCAGCTGGGGGGTTGGATTTGGCATCCCAACCCTTGCAGCCCGCCTTCAGCTGTGGGTTTGGCCACTGCAGAGCCCAAGGTTGTAAGGAAAAGGTTGTGCTTGTGACCAAGCAACGCCTGTCCCACTGGATTGTGGACGTCATAGCCTCAGCATATGAGTTGAGCAGCCTCTTTTTACCATATGGGGTGAAATGGCACTCTACTAGGAGTGTTTCGACATCAGAGGCTGCCCTGAGAGGTGTGCCCTTGGAGGTCATATGTGCCGCAGCCTAATGGGTATCACCAAGCACAATCTCCAGATATTACAATGTGAATGTGGCTACCCACCCATCCATTGGGCGTGGTTCTCCGACGGACTCCCTCCAACTCATCCGTATAGGTGGGTATTCCGGATTCCTCACAACTCTGTTGGAGCACCACGGCTTCTGTACAGCAGCTGTTGATTATAATGTATGCGATTAACCGCTCTATAGTGGGCATGCAGCAGTGGACGTCTGCTCATGTATTTCGCCACTTTGTAAACTACAAGAGCAGAGGATCTATTAATGAGCTTGTGAAGTTTCAACCACGGCACTCCTCACCACAGCTGCTGCTGAATGAATAGAAGAAACGCTGACGGGAATCTATTGAAATGTTTTAGAAAAAAGTAAAAACTCAACTCAAAATATTTGTTGACACTTTTTCAGCATCAACGTCCTCTATTATGCAGACAGCAGCCATAATCATAATTGGTTGTATAGATATAAATGTCATGACAGGGCAAAGAAATTCACACCCACAAAGAAATAAAAAAAAAAATGAATGAGGCCCTTGAGTGAGGTTTTATTCTGGACGTGTAACAGTGCTTTCTTTGTGAACAGGGTGTTTGGCTGCTAAAAACGGAAACATTTTATGTTTTTGTGGTAGTTCTTGTGTGTGTCATGGGAGCAAGAGTTCCTCCAGATGACCAAGGAGCAATTGGTCAGCATTTTGAACAATGATGACCTCAACGTGGAGAAAGAAGAGCATGTCTATGAGAGCATTGTCCGCTGGCTGGAGCACGATTTGTCTGGTCGTGAGGCCCACCTAACTGAGGTTTTTTCCCAATGCATCCGACTGCCCTTGCTGGAAAAGGCCTTCCTCGGTCGGATACCTGCCCCCTTCGCTTGTGCCCTGTCCCTGTCTAAGGACCCTGCTGAGGCCAAAGCCCGCCTGGGTATGACTGCTTCTGAGATGGTCATCTGCTTTGACGCTGCTCACAAACACTCAGGGAAGAAGCAGACGGTGCCTTGCCTGAACACAGTCACAGGAAAGGTGTTCAAGCTCTGCAAACCACCTAATGATCTCCGGGAGGTCGGTATCTTAGTGTCCTCAGAGAATGACATCTATATTACTGGAGGCTACAGACCAAGCAACAGTGAAGTGTCCATAGACCATCGGGCAGAGAGCGACTTCTGGCAGTACGAACATGCAGGCAACCGATGGCTTCCACGTGCACCTCTGCTGAGAGCGAGGATAGGCTGCAGGCTAGTGCACTGCTGTGGGAAGCTTTATGCACTGGGAGGCCGAGTATATGAAGGTGATGGGCGAAATGCATTAAAGTCAGTCGAGTGCTACGATGCCAGGGACAACTGTTGGACAGCAGTCAGTCCTATGCCAGCGGCCATGGAGTTTCACAGCGCTGTGGAGTACAGGGACCGCATCTATGTCCTCCAAGGTGAGTTAATGCTGCTTATGTGAAAGTATGGGATCTCTCAAGTGGACTGAAGATGAAGTCATATTTCCCATTCATTCAAAATATATACAGTATTTGGCACTTGTTTGACAAACGTATGTTAAAGCAGTTGACCACTGCTCTTGAAGTGAAATTCCGGTGTAAAATAATCCCCGGGTCTTTTTAGGCAAATTCAGTCTTCAATATGCCATCGAGACATTTTTGTATGCATGTATGAACGTTTCACTTAATATTCCGGAGACGATAACAGCCTGTCGCGGCTAACACGGCTAAGCTCGGGGCGGCACGTTGAACACATTAAAACCGCTTTTAGAATTAGGATAAGAGACACATTAACCGAATCACCAACATAGTATTTGAAAGACGTACCTACTGGCCCCGGGACCAGCTGCTCCATTCAAGTCAATTACCAAATGCAATCCCAAAGGAAGGAGCTCATTTATGATTTTATTCCAGCAAAACACGTAAACGTTGTGGTTTATGGCAATTTGGTGAAATATAAGTTAATAATAGATGGTTAAAGGTTTAGAAAAGTCCCACACAGCTTTCCCTGCAGCACCGAAACATTATGCAGATCTCAGGGAGCAGGGGGGCGTGTGATGCCAGAAGATGCGCAGGTAAAGACAACTAGCCTGCAACTGGAAGTGAAGAGAGACAGAATGGTTCGTGTTTGTAGCTTTCCCGGCTGCGAAACAAAACTGAAAGCTTATAACCCAGAAACTTTTTATAGGCTGCCATTGTGGTACGATGACTGTGCTCTGATAGACCAGTGGCTTATTGTTTTAAATCTGGGCATTGAGACGCCGATCGAGATGCAGGGCAGAGGGATTACCGTGTCTGTAGCAAACCACAACGTTTAAGTGTTTTGCTGGAATAAATCATCAATGGGTGCCTTCCTTTTGGATTGCATTTGGTAATTGACTAGAATAATTAATTAACCTTTATTTAACCAGGTTTGTCCCATTGAGATCCAAGATCTCTTTTAAAAGGGAGACCTGGCCAAGAATAAAAGCACATGAGGTTTCAACACAAGGACACATTAATCAAAGACAAAAAAAAAGAAACAAACAATTAAAATACAATAACAATTTAATAAAAAAAAAAAAATAGTTAAAAGAATTTACAAGATTAATTTAAACATTTGCACTCAAATAAAACATTTGCACTCATGAAGCCTGGATTTAATGGAGTTTATCTTGGACTTGAATACATTTAGAGATACCAGACTTCGGAGTTTAAGCTCTGACTGCAAAATGTTCCATGTACTTGGAGCAGAAAATCTAAAAGCTTTCTTCCCCATTTCTGTTCTCACCTTAGGAACAGCAAAATGATAAAACTCCTGAGAGCGGAGACTGTAGGCCCTTTTAGTTAAGATTATAAGGGAAGATAAATAAGATGGAATCATCTCAAGAATAGCACTGTAAATTGTAAATCAGCACATACCAATGCCCGAGCCTGCGCACATATAACGATGGCCAATTGACTTTACTGTATAAGACACAATGATGAGTTAGAGCTCCACAGTTTGTAATGAACCTAAGAGCACCATGATACGCACTATCCAGCATGTGAAGGCATTGAACGGAGGCATTCATATACAACACATCACCGTAATCAAAAATCGGAAGAAAGGATGACTCGACCAGTTTCTGTTTCACCCTAAAGGAAAAGCAAGACTTATTTCTAAAATAAAATCCAAGTAAAAGCTTCGACTTCTTTACAGTGTGCTGAATATGTGCTTTAAAAGACAAGTGGTCATCAATTAGGAACCCAAGATATTTAAAAGTAGATACAAGTTCAATTTGTTGACCATTACTGGTGAAAATGCTCTTGCCAACTTAGAATTAGTAAAAAACATAAGTCTTGTTTTATTTGCATTTAGAACAAGTTGCAATTGACAGCGTTGTTCTTGGACTCTATTTAATGCATTCTGCATATATGCAAACCTTTCTGCAGGTGTGGGTGCAAAGCAATATATGACTCATCAGCTTAAAAATGAAAGGCTGCATTTGGAATATTAATTTCAATATTTATATACAAAATAAATAGCAAAGGGCCTAGAACTGAACCTTGAGGCACCCCCTTGTGGACAAATTGAACCTCAGAAGAGACACCTAACTGGACAGCCTGGCTTCTGTCTTTAAGATAGTTAGCAAACCACCCAACTGCATGTAAAAAAAAACCCAGCTGCTGTAAGACGTTCAGTCAAAATGTCATGGTCCACGCTATCAAAGGCCTTAGACAGTGTCGTCTCTCTCTTTTCATAGACTTTTCTATTATCTAAGGCTTCAGTTATGTCATTTGTAACCTTCGAGGCTGCAGTGGTAGTACTGTGTTTTTTGCGAAATCCTGGCTAGGAAATCGACAAGATAGAATTAGTGGCCAGATATTCTTTTACTTGTTCACTGACAAGGAATTCAAGTACCTTAGCCAGAACAGACAGTTTAGAAATAGGCCTATAATTGTTTAAAATATTTCGATCTCCTCCTTTCAAGAGGGGAATAACAAACGCAGATTTCCAGACTTTTGGAATTACATTGGTCAACAAACTAAGATTAAAAATATAACACAATGGAACAGCTATAATTTCAGATGCCAATTTTAAAAACAAAGGCTCCAAATGATCTGGTCCAGGTGTTTTTATAGGATCAAGGTCTTTAAGAGCTTTAGCAACCTCTGCTGTAGAAAAAGGTGTGAAATTAAAAGCCTGAACATTACCAGGGGTGCTATCAACCAGTGGAGAATCAGAGGCCTTATCACTAGTTGTGGGTTGTTTTCAGAGGTTTTTAGACCTAAACAAGAACCCAGAGGAAATAAAATGTTTGTTAAAACAGTTTGTTCTGTCAGTTACTCTGCTGCCATCAGACATACTAATCAGCATACTGGAAGGAAGATTAACTGATTTAGAGGTAGACAACAGGGACTTAATTGCTTTCCAAAATTTATTTGGATTTTTCAGACTTTCAGTAGTCGTGGACAAGTAAAACTCAGCCTATGTATTCCGAAGAAGAGAGGTAAATTTATTTCTTAATTGTCTAAAATAAAGCCAGTCAGTTTCCATGCCTGATTTACGTGCCCTGGCCCATGCAGAATCTCGCTCATGCAGAACTTCTGCTAGTTTGGATGTAAACTATGGGTTATCATGACCTTTAATTCTGAATTTGCGCAGGGGGGCATGTTTGTTAATAATGTGACTGAAACTTCCATTAAAGTAACTCCAAGCCAATTTCAACATCAAAAAGAGCAATCCTTTCCCAGTCAATATGATAAAGGTCATGCAAGAAAGCGCCCAACAAACATTTTCATATTGCGCTTCTCTACAAAGCGTGGCTTGCTTTTAGGAAGCGCTGTGTCTCTTATGACCGCTATCACACAGTGATCACTCAGATCATTTGGAAACGCACCTGTTGTCACATATTTGGAAGGCATGTTGGTTAAAACTAAGTCAATGAGTGTTGCTTTTTGGGAGCATTTGGGGTTGGGTCTGGTAGGGGAATTAATTAATTGCGTGAGGTTGAGAGAATCACATTGTGTTTTCAGGTCATCGGACACAGGCATGAGCCAGTCACAGTTTAAATCTCCCACCAAAAGTAATTCATTGTATCTCAGCTGTGATAAAACTTGACAAGGGAAGACAATGCATTTTTAGGAGCAGATGGTGGTCTGTAACATCCTACCAACATGATATGGTGATTCTTTGTTAATTCTATTTCAAGAGCAAGCAACTCAAGCTCCTTAGATACTGACTCTTTAAGCACCAATAACATCAAAATCTCTCCTGATATAAATCGCTACTCCGCCCCCTTTTCTTGGACGATCAGCACGATAAACATTGTAGCCATTAAAAGAAATATCCTAATCAAGCACAGATTTGGTGAGCCACGTTTCAGATAAGACAATATCAGCATTTGTTGAGTTTATCCAGACCTTTAACAAGTCCATCTTGTTTAGTAGACTCCTTACATTTTTTTATGAATTAATCCAAGACCAGTTCTAGATTTAAAGGCTGCAGGGGTGTAACAATGTGCCGGTATATCAGAGCCTGGATTAGTCTCAACCTTCCCTGAAAGCAGTAGCAGTAGTTTAACTAAACGTTTAAGCCTGATGCTACAACCTTTTTCGTCAGACACTTGGCTAGAGGGGTAAGTGTTAGCAATAGAAGAGGTTGTAGAATTACAAAAATGCTCACTTAGAACAAGGAGACAGCGAAAACTGCAGAGACATATCAGATTTAAGCAGCCACTTGTTCAAAGACACGGCTATCCTATGCTCATGTGAAGTTGTAAGAGTAACTCTGCAACAGTCATTGTGAGAGAGTAACATTTTCCTAGCTAGAACAGTGGCCTACCCAGTGTAATATATCCTCCTGAGATGATGTTACCTGACAGAGACAAAAGACATGCTGCCATCTTGGATTGGAGGTGGAGCTAATCCTGACTTGACTTGGTAAAACACTCTTTTAATACACTCCATGTTCAAATACTAAGTTGTTGATGCTTTGTTTTGTGTGTAAGGACTCTTCTCATGCTACTGCAGAGGTTTGGCGTTATTTGGTGCAGTATTAGTGGGTATAAAAGCTATTTTAATGTGTTCATGTTGCCGCCCCAAGCTCATCCATGTTAGCCGTGGCAGGCTGTTGGTGTCCCTCCAGAAAATCTACGTTAATAGTTGTTAAACAGAAAAAATTGTCTCTAATTTATTTGATGACCGAACTTGCCTCAAAAGACCCTGGGATGATTTTACACCGGAATTTCACTTAGATTACATTCATTTTGGTTTTCTGCAGGTGAATATTTCTTCTGCTTTGATCCCCGTGAGGACTATTGGAGTCATCTTTCCCCCATGAGTGTCCCTCGGAGTCAGGGTTTGGCTGCCTTGTATAAGAACTGCTTGTACTACATTGCCGGCATCTGCAGGAACCACCAGCGCACCTTCACTGTGGAGGTCTACGACATTGACAAAAACACATGGAGCCGCAAGAGAGATCTGCCCTTTGACCAAGCCACAAGCCCATATATAAAGGCCATGCTGCTGCAAGGCAAGCTACACCTGTTTGTACGAGCCACACAGGTCATGGTGGAGGAGCATGTGTTTCGCACCAGCCGCAAGAACTCCCTTTACCAGTACGACGATGAGGCAGACGTATGGACCAAAATCTATGAGACGCCTGACCGCCTCTGGGATTTAGGTCGCCATTTTGAATGTGTGGTAGCCAAACTTTACCCACAGTGTCTGCAGAAAGTGATCTGAGGTAGCTGGTTTTGTGAACCCAATCTCTGAGGCAGAGGGAGTAGCGCGTGTCCTGCCTGCCTTGTGCCTGGTGTGTTACCTTGGGGTTGCACCTCAAGGACCATTTTTGGTTAAGTCTGAAGTTGTTCAAACTTTGGGATATTGTGATCAAAATGGAGGTGCTTTTAAAGACTGCAGTATTTTTCTTTTCCAGACAGCACCAACTACCCACACTGATTTTTGTTCTATTTTTGTTTTAGATACATATAGGTTAGGATTTTTATACGTTCACACTGCAGGTCTTAACGCACAATTCCGATTTATTTCTCAAATAAATGTTTTTGTTTGACTGTTCACATTACGTCTTTAAATGTGGCCTGTCTACGGATTGCTGTGTGAATAACTCTTGCTCCGGAAGGGATCCGCATGTGCAGTTGATCATTGAGGACATCACACCACAACGGTGTTTACGAAAGCGAACATGGCAATGGAAACCAGTATTGTAGGACTATGGCTTAATGCTAAAAACAGTGTGTGGCGACTTCACTATCCTTACAAAACCTTGCAGCGCGGGTCAGAATGACATCAAAGCCGCATTAAATGCGACCTGGCTGTGCAGATTGCGGTCACATTCAAAAAAATCTGACATGTAAACGATTCAGTACCACATTTAACAGTGGCCTCATTCTGATTGGAAAATGTCAGATTCAATATGGGTCACCTATGAGCGAAAAACTAAATCATTCTCGTCACTTGGAACTACATTATGAACGAAGCCTTTCTGTGGCTTCTGAGCTATTTTTAAGTTTTGTTTAAGATTCCAGTTGCATGGGGTCCCTCCCACTCTTTGAGTTGGCATCCATTTTGTCACATGCGAAGACAACTAAGGTGAAATGTTAGAATACTCACTCTCTACAGAAATAAGGACGGAGTCTAATTTGTGGCAAGTGGAAAAGTCAGACCAACTAACAGGCTCACCTCAGAAACTTATGTTGATTAGGAGAAAAGGGACATTTCAGGCCATAGTGCCGATGAAGCAACTGTGTGAAAAGCTCAGTTAAGCATTGAGCTCTGTTGAGGTTGTTTTTCAACATCGAATTATAGTCTTTTGAAAAAGGTTGAAAGGGCCTTCCTTTTAAAAGCATTTGAGGTCTTGTTATAGTTGATCAGGACATGGAAAATTATTTTGTGGTAGCAATAAGTCATGGAACTGTGATTAGGCTATATTACGTTTTGTTACCTTAGAAAAAGTGCATTCATTTTTTTTGTGTGCTGCTCTCTGCTTTTCCAATGATTGTGTGGCTGTTGCATGGGTGCAGACTTGAAGTGCTGCGTAATTAAGTGCTGATCATTCGTGATGCCAATGTGCCTGTGGCTTAAAAAAGGCGCCTGAGAATCAAAAAACAGTTCTCCGAATGAAGAATATCTGAAAAGTCTTACTCAGCATTGCACTGATTCACTCTCCACTTCAGCGGTCCTTAACTCCAGACTTTTTGAAGGACCCTCCTGAACAAGCGAGGATGACTCAGGCTGTGTGCTAATTCATCCAGCAGCCATGAATCCTTTACCCACCATCACACAGAGGAAACATTTTTGGTGTTTTTTTTTGTTTGACAATCTTGTATAGAAGAATTAATACCACTGAGTGGCATTTCCCTATGAAAGTGGGACAATTTCAGTGCAGTCAATTTCCTCATGCAGGTTTCTGTCTCATCTTTGCACTATACATTTCTCGTTTTTTGTTTTTTTTATACCTTAAGAGTACAATTCTATTGTGAAAAAAAAGTTTTAAGCAACCACATAGCAATGATCTAAGAGCTTTACAAGGACATTAATTCAAGAAGAGCCACATACAGTAAGGTCATGAGGTTAATGATGCAACTTCTCCACTGTTGACTGACTTGGAGCTCATTTATAATCCACCTGGCTTGAACAATGCTCTCAAGTGTGAGAGAAGGTTTGAGCTTCATCCACATGTCTACAGATGGCCATTTGAGAACCATGACCGGAAAACTCTCAGGATTTCTACTGATACACAATACTGTATTTTTTTTTCTGTGTGTTGTGTAATATACTGTACTGTAGGTTTGCTGTACTTCTTTTCAGTTTCCTTTATAACTTGAAAAAAATAGATGTGATTTTGTTTTCGTTGTCTCCAGCTATTTTTTTTTTCTTTCTATGCGAATACCTGTTTAGTTCTGGTAGAGTAATCCTGCTCTGTTGAGAAAAAGTAGTACAGTAGTGTTTCTTTGTAACATCTCACCAAAACTAAACATTACAGATCCAGTTAGTGTATTGTTGTGTCAAGTTTCAAACACCAGTCATGTAATACAACAAGCTAAAAAAAAAACAGCTTTCTATGTTGAGCGGTCTAGTGGCCTTGGGCTTCAGTACATGGCTCATTTACATGCATCACTTCTGGGTGCTATTCCATTGTTTTAATGCCCCCCTCCCCCCGCTGGTTGGTTTGTTTTCAGTTTGGGGGAAATAGTGGTGGTTGAGCTCAACTGTGAAAATCACATTGCACATAATTTGAAAATAAAAAAATATTAAAAATGAATTTCCTTAATTTATTCAATATTGTGGAAACAACAGTCGACTTGCTGTGAAATGGCATTATAGCTATATAGGATGTTCTAACAGTCGTAGACTGAGAGTAAGTCACACACAGCGTTGTGACTAACCGGCTGACTGACCTGCAGAGGAGGCAGAGCTCATGCAAACTAGTCAAAACCGAGAGGAACCCCTATGGACCCACACGTCAAATAAAGCAGCAGGCACTTTGGTCACTGAAAAACGGGCTGCTAAGTCGCTAAGTGAAGGGTAAAGTGTGAGCTGACTTTGTACAATATGTCTACCTACGAGTGTGTCTGTCTAAGTTGCTTTGGAAGTTACAGGTTATATGCAGCAGTAACTCGTCGCTGATTTCTGTCATTGTCCATGTGTGAGCTTTCTGTGTGGAAGAGTAAAACCATTCACGAGCCTTTCTTTTGATGAAAACGTTTCTTTGTTTGCCTTGAACACATTTTGTATAACAGTTGTAGACTTGTGTGTCCTTGTTTGGGGGGGATAAGCCAGCCATTTAAAAAAAAAAATGCTTGTTACAAAGAGGTAAATAATTGTAGTTTCCTAACCTGACTCAGCAGATGAATTTCATTTCGCCTTGATCCACTCAACCATCTGGGATTACCCAATAGGAAAGTGATTTCATAGGTTCAAACCAATCAGGATTGCCGGGCCGATGTTTTGTAGATGTGACGTAGTGGAGAAGCGACTGTTGTGATTCAGACAACAATGGCGGCTTGCATCGAGGAAAGCAGGCGCCAACATCAATCCTGCTATTTCATCCGTCTGGTCCAATCTAGCGAATATTTCTTTAAAAGAACACCAGAGAACCGCTCTGAAGGCTTTTGTTGGCAGAAGCATGTTTTCGCCCTTCTACCAACCGGATTTGCCGTTTCCCTATGGAGCGATCCCAGATATGAGTGAAGCAAGGTGGAACGAAATTCATCTGGCTAGAGTCAGCTTAGTAGTTTCCTACTTATGGAGACGAGTACATCATGCCCTACAGATGATGCTACCGCCCTTGCTTACTACTCGACAAATACAACCGAAACTTCATTTTTTTTATATTGCACTTGTAAGACATAAGGTACACTTTTCTGAACGCTGTGAGCTTCATTAATCAGGGGCAGTGTAGTGAGTAATGTATGACTAGTGGCTTTTTAACGGAAGAACTTGCGTCAGTGATGAAACGTATGCATTTTATTGTTGTCTCATGAGTGTATAATTTGTCAGAAAACCTTTCACAGCATCACTTTTTTACTTTTGAGTCCATGTATTAAGAACACCTGTCAATAATGCTGAATCCTTTATTTTGAAATTTGGATTCTTCGTTGTTTACATGAAGTTCACAGTGCGGTTGTATCAAACTATGCATTCAAATATGACTACTTATGGCACATAATTAAGCATTTTATTATTGAAGGAGACGAGAGAACTGCACGTATAATGAATTAACCACCTTATTAAGTATTAATTACGCTAATTAATTATTCCTCGTCAAAAAGGGGCACCACCACCGTGTAGATAGGTAATGTGGACTAAGCCAGATGGAAACCTAGTCACCTGCAAGAATTGAAAGAATACTTTATCAGTTTCTCTTATCAATTGTGTCAATTTCCATCAATCTCAATCTGAAAACGTTTGCTCTCGTGACAGTGACCTAAAAACTTTGCAAAACAGAATGAAAGCTCACAGACAACAGCTAAGGTTTTGGGGGTTTTACTACAAAAATATGAATAAACTGTATATACATAATATACATGATGGATTATAACATGACATGACACACATGGTACCTTTATGGAAGTATGAGAGAGTCAGTTGGTCACTTTCAAGCTCCTAGTGATTTTTATATAAACTTTAAAGGGTAACTTTGCGCTGTTGACTTGAGATTAATTTAACCGGCCAAGATAAAACAAGCTTGTTCTCAAACACACAAGCACTAACTTAAAACGAGGTTTGACTGATTAATAAAATGTTATTTATCAAATAAAACACTGAACTTCGTTGTAATACATCAAATACATTCATTAAAATAATAATTTGGTGATAGTATAGCATTATAATATACAGTATTTTGATGTGTTTAAATAAAATCCTCAATGATAATATATGGTATGACTGAATGATACATGCGTGCAGACTGGGACAAACTTAAAATATAATCCTTGGTGGATCCTTAATGTCAAAACTTACATCATCAGGTTTAAAATCAATATATTGCTGTGACTTTGTCAATCTTGATCATAGAAAGACTAGCGTTGTTCCAAACAACACAAAAATACTTTGGCGGATTATACGCATTATAACAGTTTACACTTCCTTGTTTTCTTTAAGAGCATATCAAAGTGTGAGTCTCTGATCTTATCAGATCGGGTGGTCTGTTTGCTCAAATTTGTAAAAAGTGTCACAGGTTTCTGTGAGAGGAATGCAGAGGAACTGAAGTATTTCTCCGTTAACAGATTCAGTAAATTTCACTTTTGACTGTCTGTCATAAATTAGTCTTACGTCGTTCTTCATTTAATGACCTTGACGTCATTTTGTTCACTCTTCAGTGCGTGTCAGCTTCCTCTAAAAGGTCAGAGGGTCCTGAGAGTGAAGAAGCAGGGAGTGGGGCCAGTTGTAGCTGGGCCAAGGAACAGAGATGAGGCACGGAGAGAGGGATGAGATCTTCTGATAAGGCATCAGGTATTTCTGATCAGACTGGCATCTAGGGGAGTCATCACAAATTGTGTCCCGCCTTTGATAACGACATACTGTATAAGGGCAATGTTTCGTACATTATGTAGCTACAAGGGCTGGTTGATATGGGCAAAAGCTTCTATCCCTATAAACAGTAGGTCATTTCATATCTCTATAACAATGTACATCCAATAGAGCATGTTTTCTATAATTTTATGAATAGTCTAACTAGAGAAAGAAAAAAAAAATATCTTCCAGGTATTCACTGACTATGTTTACATGCATGCACACAAATAGTGTGAGTCTCATGTCTTTTCATGCCTCACCAGGTCAATACTGGGATTGAGAGGAAACAGGAACCACATAGAAAAAAAAGTCAGTTGATAGTTGAATAAAGAGGTTGCTCTGGGGGCTGTTGTTTACTGGACTTTATACCATATATTGATAATACCCACTACCAGTAAAGTGAGGTAATGTTGAACAACAGTGGAGTATTATTTATCAAGAGTTAATTGAACCAACTGTCAGAATCAATCAATCACCTCCCAAAGTTACGCACTGCGATATGTAATTTTTCAATACGATACAAGGGGGTTCAGGTATGGAACAGCTTTATCGAAATTGCAGCTTAGACCACTTCTCTGAAGAAATTCAAATGCAGGCTTAGGACCTGTCTAACTAACCAGGCAGTGGAAACTTAAAGGACTGAATATAGGCCAATCCTACATATCCGTCTATTATTGGTATATACAGTATGCATGTACAGTGCATCCAGAAAGTATTCACAGCGTTTCACTTTTTCCACATTTTATTACGTTACAGCCTTATTCCAAATTCTATTAAATTAATCTCTATCCTCGAAATTCTACACATAATGCCCCATTATGACCACGTGAAAAAAGTTTTCTTGAGAGTTTTGAAGATGTATTAAAATTAAAAAACAAAGAAATCACATTTACGTAAGTATTCACAGCCTTTACAATGAAGCTCAAAATTGAGCTCAGGTGCATCCTGTTTCCACTGATCATCCTTGAGATGTTTCTACAGCTTAAATGGAGTCCACCTGTGGTAAATCCAGCTGATTGGACAGGATTTGGAAAGGCACACACCTGTCTATATAAGGTCCCAC